>NC_041821.1:5628893-5937893 GCF_900964775.1 Scleropages formosus
GAGCAGAGGGGGGTGGAGACGGCAAGGAGACGAGGGAATCTGTTAGTGTCACAGCCCTGTCAGCAACATTCACATCTTTGGATGTAATAAAGTGACAAGTGAGTTATCAGACAGATCATGGGGAAGCGGAGCGGTGCCTCCAGGTGCAGCGTAACAGCCGTTTTAATGATGCTCGTGCGACGCGCCGCTCCCGCTCCCGCTCAGCTGCTCTTCCAGCTCAGCTCCTTTCCAACAAAGGGCCCGTGCGGTTTGAGTGTGTGACCGAGACTGCTGCCGAGAGGAGGTGATGACAAACTCCACCCATCTGCTGCATTTCTACAGCTTCCAAAGCCATACTGTGCATTGGTGAAGTGCCATTCATACCGTGTTTCTGGTCCTCTAAATACCCAGCCCAGGACTGAACGTTGGGCAAGTCTTCTTCACAAGCGCATTTGCTGCTTAGAATGAAAACAAGAAAATCAACAGCCCTCCTTTAATAACTCCCTGAACCCCTCCAACACCACCGCTGGACATGCTTATACCATAAGTTTCACATTGGACGGTGAAATGTATGGTTTTAGGCAAAGCTGAACAGACTGAGAGGAAACAACAGCGAAGGCGTCAAAGTGTGTAAGTGCCACTCGTGAGACATTGGCCGCAGAAAGACAGTGACGCTCCGTTTTGGTCACAGTTGAAGTCAATAGTTTTGTTCGCGGTGCTGCTCGGGGAGCACTTCCGTGTTGAAAACTGCTTTGCTTTGCATCTAAACCTTTAGAAACGAACCACTGGACATTCACCAACTTCTGTATAATAACCTTGATGGGGATCACAAATACCACATGCAGTTCAAAGCCCACCTACTTAACCGCTCAGCTAATTTCGGTGATATTACATTACAGCCATACATCCAAAAACTGGTAATTCCTCTATAGACAACAGGTGAACAGAACATAACATAAACAAAATTTATAATACTTTATAATGTTTTACACTCCGTTTGTGTGTAGTTATATCTGTAAGAGGACAATACTCTTAACTTAGAGCAGTCTTACCAAATATGTTTCATAGGCTGGATACTGAAACTGAAAATTCTGGCCAAATGTGGGCTATTCTGTCATGGCACGGTTTACAGACCAAACACGTGTGCAGGAGGCGCAATAATTCCCTCCCGTCACGTTGGTCATCGCCAACCCTGTGTCCTGGCCGAAGACCGCCAACCGTCGCGCGGTTCCAGTACGAATATTACACATCCCGTTGAAGAGCTGCAAAGTGCAAGACTGATTCGGTACACGAAAGGTATAAAACAGGAAAAACAAACGAAGGAAGAGAACGGAAATCTGTGTAGGAGCCCATAGCATGCCGGCACCTTCTTCATCAGTACATTTTGCAGAAAGGTGAAAAACAAATCTTCCGCGTTTTCTTTTTTTTTTTTTTTGGAGTCCCTCTCAGTGCGCATCAGTGTGTGTCAAAGCTAATGTGAATGAATCGAACCAGCTGGACCTCTTCCTCTGTCTACCGAAGGAGCTGGAAGTACTGTACGGTAACATAAAACGATAAGCCAACAACCATCAATACAACTGTTTTACACCAATAGCCTCTTGGGACGCTATGTACAAAGAAAGCTGTCATGCTCTGGCAAGGGCTCGTATAGACGCTATCGTTTCACAAATACATCAAGAAGGATTTCTTTTTCATTATCATCACTTCTGCAGGCAACAGTCACAAAAAGAGTCAAAGTCGATTCTTTGGAGGTGGACAGGTGAAGTAAGACTGCGGGGGGAGGGGCGGCTTCTGCCAGAGGGGGCCTATGACACTGTCAGGTTCGGGATGCAGAAAGGCCTCCAGAGGTGGCGAAGGTCCTCCTGTTCTTCCAAAGAAGTCACTGTCAAAGAAACAAAATTTGGGAGCTCCTTGGCTCTCTTATCTGTGCACATATGTGAATTGTTTTCTCTGTGCGTGTCCATATACACGCGAGCGTATGTATACAGTTCAAATCATAGATTTTAAAGTAAAGAGGTGCGATTAAAAATGTAATATGCAACGGGAAAGTTCTTAATGTTTTTCGGAGGGGAACGCAGGCACCAATACTGACATACAGCGGTGTGGGAGTATGGAGGCATGGGGGGACGCGTGGCGAGGGGACGACAGGTGGCGTGGGCTAGTCCAGCAGCGCCGCGAAGGGCACGTGTTTGTGAAGGTTGGGGTTCTGGCTGTGTCTGTTGCGGCTGCGCACCGACGAGAACATCATGTTGCAGCCGGGCACCTTGCACTTGTGCATCTCGCGCAGGTGGACGGTCTTGTAGTGCACTCGCAGCGTCCCCTTGTTGCTGTACATTTTGTGGCAGATGTTGCACAGGATGCCCCCGCCACCGCCGCCACCTCCCCCAGCGGCCGAGAGCAGCGTCTGCGAGGAGGAGGACTCGTGCGGCGGCCCCTCGCGACCCTCGGCGATGCGGGGGCAGTCCTCCCCGTCGCTGGTGTCCTCCAGGTCGTCCAGCAGGATGCCTTCGTCGCTGCCCTCGTCTGACTCCCGTGAGGAATGGACGCTGCCGCTAGATTGGACGCTGGACGCCGTGCTCAAGTCCAGCACCATGTAGTCATCGGCCCCACCCCGGTAGAAGCCGTTAGCGTGGGGGAACTCAACCGCTGCGGGAGAACCGGGGTCCTCGCGCCCCAGCCCCTTGGCATCCCCGACGCCCGCCCCCATGGCCTCCAGGCCCAGGTGGTGGCCGCCGTAGATCTTGGCTAGAAACTCGGCGCGCAGGTCCCTGGTCAGAGGAGCGTGGTGGGGATCCAACACCATGTCGTCCAACTCCTTGGTCAGCAGTTTGCGGTGCAGATTGATGTTGGAGCTGTGCCTGAAGGGGGAGGGGCACGGAAGGGTTATTCTCAAAATCCAGTGACGTCACGCTCTCTCTCACTTCCCGCTAGTCCTGGACAAGTGCATTCCTTACACTCATTAGCAGTCTTACTCATAATGGTAAACTGGACTTCTTGGTTAACTAATTAACTGCGACACTTTGTCTCTAAAAGTGTCCTATAAAAACTTTGAATGACGGACAGATTTGAAGAGTCGTACCGATTCACGGAAACGGAGATCGACCGCTGTTACTGCGAGTGGTTTTCATCAAGTCCGATAGTTCTAGTTAATAAGCATACGTGGAATTCAAGATTTGCATGATGAAATATTTTGAAAGTTCTATTTCACTGTAAATGACACAGCAGTATATAACAACCAGTAGGATATTCTGTGAAGAAAACAAGGGGCTCTAATGATTAAATAAACAGCTCTGTGTAATGAATAAATTAATTCCACAAATCACTGCAATCTTTTGGTTTCTGACAAAGCCAACGTGCAGCCCGTAAGAAGACAGATGAACGCATGGTCGATCGAGCCTTTGCCAGAGGTACAAACTCTCTGCCACTCTCTCTCTAGGGGGGATGTGTTTGCACCACAAACTCGCTGCCACAAAAACAGCTGAACTCAGGACAGCGCAGGCTATCGCATGCTAATTTCGCTAACAGGACGATGCGCATTTGGAGAAGAAACCAGAATGCCTCTCTGGACTCCCTTCACCGTGGGCCCTATTCCTGTTACCTCCTCGCCCCCGTGATGCATGGATGCCGCTGCGAAGGACACAAGGGGGCAGGGTACTCAGTCTTTCCTACATATACCGCGCGCTAATACGGCTAACGTGGCAAGGTGAACATGCCGCCATTGTGTTTACCAGTGTCGGCGGGTCTGGGCCCGGCACAAATCCCATCAACTCTGACTCAATTAAATACCCTGCTATATTGAATGTGAGTTTATCAATTGATTTCAGCCGTGGTAATACAATAATCAGGGGCAACTGGATACTGTATTAGCATTGGATCTGACAGCATTATCGCTTTTTGCTTCGCTAGGGAGGTGACTTAATTCGGGAACACGGCCTCATCATCGGCAAATCCTTTTGCTTTCACCACGGTAAGGTTTCTCTCCGGCCTTTCTCCACGGCGGCGTCACATTAATAAGACAAGCTATGTCTACAGCATGTGCCATTCGGGCTGCTAAGCACGGCTAATGCGTCCTTAACATACAGCACACAGCGCACATCACAAATAGAACAAAATCATGCACAAAAAAGGAGGGAAAAATCACATGTAGCGTGTAAGGTAAACTGAGCACATGCTTAGACTGAACCGCAGCCAAAATTCGCCCTCGTCCATCCTGTTGTAGAGCCCTGCATCATCAACACCAATACACACTCAGAGCATACAAATCACAAAATACTGGAGATACAGTTGACAACGTGAACAAATATCATCGATGTGTGCAAGTAACCATAAATGAATACAAAACAATCTTTTGCATCCATTGCAATACTAAATGAATGCTTTCGAGGTCACAGTATGGACTAGGAGTGAAATAAAAGAGAGAAATGGTTTTAAACATCCAGTGCTTTTATGTGAGGGTCCATGCAAGGGTGCTGTGATTCTACAATGTCAATCCTCTGCAAGGCTGATAAAATGGATTTCACAATGTACAGTTGCGCTTACCAGCAGTGCCATGGCTGATGGGGTCTGAAAGGGTCCCTGTCCTTTAATTATTTAGTTCCCTATCCGACATTCCCCTGCAAGAGGTAGAAATACAGTGGTTGAAGGGACCCTTTCTGGGAATAAAGTAAACAAGGAACTGTTCACGTGGTGGAGTGGGAGTCACGGTCAATCGATTCACAGGGGAACCCGCGCTCGTGCATGTTATCAAACACTGAACATGAACAGGCGATGACAGCTGAGAGAATACCCGATGCTCGGCTGTTACAGGCTTTGCTCAGGGACTCATTCCGTGTTTAAAGGCCTATGCTGTGTGGCATAGTAGGAGAGATGCTGTGTTTTGTTCATGGTGCTGTGATCGTGGATTGAAAACCGTTCTCTCGCGTTCGTGAGCTCCAGTCTAACCTCTCGTCTACGAGCTACAAGGGGGGCAGAGATGCTGATCTTCAGGTCGCTGAAAACCTAACGTACCACCTATAATAACCTCAGAACAATTTCTTGAAATAGTGAACTGTTTATAGATGCCAAGGCCTTAGAATTTATATAGGTACTTTTGTAATTTCCTGTTCTTCAGATTAAGATTAAATTGAAAGCTATCCGACATGAACAGTACAAAATATTCATTCAGAAAATGAATGCATTTCAATGATTAAATTTTATGTTTTCATTATTAACTGTAAATTTTATTGATTTCATTTTGAGGCAGTACTGTTCAGATCCTTCTGTCTTTCCTGCGCGTTGAATGAACAGAGGTAAAATTTATGAAAAGATCCAAAAGGTGTAAAGGACTGACAAAGATAACGTGGGGAAGAGCATAGATATACACACTCGTCAATACTTCATCATGAGAAGGTGGACCTTTAGCCAGGGGGAGCTCTGCTTCTTTCCAGAAGTCCACGTTGGAAAACTCCGGGATGTTACAGCCCTCTTATTGATGATGTGCTCTTAGTGGAAGTAACAATCAAGCTTAAAGATCTTTCCTATTTATCTGATGTCCTACCCACGATTCCCTCCCTGAAAGACCAACCCCAACCCATACACACCAGACAACCACCACATCCAGACCCTTGAGGGCCAGGAATGAGGCAGACGAACCTGGACTGACAATGTTATCTTGTCTGAACTCGGTCAGTGGGTGTTTCTGCTGAGAGGATGCGTTCTCCTTAATGGGTGCCATCCGGGTTCGTTAATCATCTTTATGCCTCACTACCGATCGATTGGCTCGTTGCTCAGGTGTGGGAGGAGCCTGGCCACATTAGGTTAAACAGGAAGCTTTTTTTTTTTTAAAAAAAAATCCTTGGATTCCATCCCATATACTGAGGATGGGAAGGTGGGCGAGCGAGTAGGTGGACATAATCCGTCATTTTCCATCCAACGTTTCCTTTTGCAGGGTGGAGAGTGTAGAAACATTCAGGCCCTCACCCACACAATGTACTTTTACACTCGTTTCACACCAGTGGACCACCCAAAACAATTTGGCTTATTGCCATATGAGAAATAAGGACTAATGACCATCCATCTAACACTTGAATTTGTGAAACATCTATGTTAACATGTATGTAAACACCACTGAACTCGATATAATATTTGAATATCTGACTTGATAAGATGGTAATTCTGTCATGTATAGTAAATGTGCAGACAACAAAGAGTTTCTCCAGAGGATTCTGACATGCTTTTTCTGCCCTATGCTTGTCTGAAGACTATGGACACAAGCTCTCGGTGAACAAGAGCCTCTCAGTAAGGCTGAACGGCACAGAGGAGCGGTTCAATAAAGCACCGTAGCAGAGCGCACAGCGGCGTGCCCCGTGGGCCCAGCAGAGTCCTGGGTCTGCATGTGGGAAGGGGGAAGGCATGCTCTCAGACACAATTAACCCTCTGCTTCTCTGTCCTGGCCGGCCCCATTAGAGCTCTTCGGGAGTTGGGAGGCTGGAAGCAAGCTGGGCTTAAACAAAAAAAAAAAAAAAGACTACAGCTCTGGCATAGAGAAAACAAACCCCGTCACTGTTTTAGGAAATATGATTAACGGGGCTAATAATGCAGATGATTACTCACGCTCGCGTGTTTCCAGCCGTTAATCACGCTGCCGTGCTGTCACCGATGCCTGCCTCCACAATAAATACACAACCGTTTACTGCCGAAGAGCAGCTCTGTCAAGCTCGAACGCAATATTGCCGATGATTTCCGGGGTGGTGGGGGATTCTGCGTGAACTGAGGAGTACTGTGAGAACCTTTCCTGTTTTGGGACTGAACCATTCATTCAGTAATTACTCTTTGTATTTCAAGTTAATGCGATGCATTTGATGTTATCACAGATATCTCTGGGACTGTTGTCTCCCGGGGGGATGCTGCACACCCACCCTCTGTGGCGAGATGCCGGACCCTTTTCACAGGCCGACTGGCCAAGCTGTATCTCCTTGTGCTGATCTTTCTGTCTGGAAAAGACAAATGCTCACTAAGAGGAGGTGCACACAGGACACCGGTGAGCAGTGCATGCAAGAGCTCCATTAGGTATTTATTAAGCCTTTTCGGATGGAATAATAATTAGTTACAGGTCTCAGCGTTTACATAATTTGCATGTGTTGCTTACCATTTAAAAGCAACTTGATAAAATCCACCGTTCGACATTACACAGGTCAAAAGAATAGGAAAAAATATGAGAAACATCTAACTGCTGCTGAGATTATGGATACTGGGGTTAAATGCAATTTCCTAATGATGGTAAACACGAGGCTAAATGCAAGCATCTCACATCGTTAGGAGAAAATTTTCACTCAGACTTTGTTTCCCTCTTTTTCACTGACCGGGAGCTACTGGGTTCATCGCGTCTTTGCGGCGCAGCAGTGAAATGTGCTGCTGGCTGATCGGGAGTTAGGCCAGCGACACCTCTTAACGGTACCCCAAGTCGGGGTGCAGAGTAGTGTTCTGCTTTGGCTCCAAACGCTGAAAATTCCTCAGCCCTGCCATGGCCCACATTTGTTTTAATAGCTCATAATCCGTAGGAACGGCAGCTCCGTAAATCCTCCCAGATGCTCTGAGGAATTTATCTGCAGCCCAGTGTGGGAACAATAGGGAAGACCTCATGGTGATCCAGCCACGTCCTGCATGGCCCCCAACATTTTTTCTGTGCGGTGAAATGATTGGCCTTGCTCCGCACGCCCAGGTTGCCATATGTCCAAAAGCCTACGCTCTCCCGATGAATCTAAATGCTTTTTTTTTGTCCTAACAAAGACGAACTCTTATTACTTGTATTTGTATGGAAGAGCCTGGCACTGATAGGACTTTGTGTGAGTAAAGTGAACGAAATCTCCTACTCGCACTGAACGTGAGATTGTCAAAGTTTTATCGTTTCTTTTTCCTAAGTGTAAATATACATTTCAGACAGTAAAGGTCCAACAAGGAATATTAACATTTGTGTTGAAACTCATACCGCTTAAAGCAAGCGAAAATGTTCCGGTTCTGCACAGTCATCTTCTGCGTCCCTTATTATCTTGAGCCGTTGAACTTTTTTCTCATTTCAATCACAGAACACAAGCAAACCTCGTTTTTTATTGCCACTTTCAGCAGCATAATTTCTTTCCAAAACAGGTATTGCTGACACTAGCCTGGAAAAAAATCAGGATTGGTGGCAGGCGGGGCCAAAAATGGCATGCCTTTAGTGGGAGGAGCCTGCGGGCTACTGGTGTGTAAGTAATGTAGTACGACTGGCCTGCCCCTGGCAGTTTTTCGTCCCCTATTGTCTTGTCAAAGCTACCAGACCCAGTGAAGGTTAATAAGAATTTCTGTCATCTCCCTTCTGTTCGCACAGCTGGATCGGGCACATACGGTGATTCCACCTCCTTGGCAAACGTACAAATAAATTCAGACAACCTCAGTCCAGCGGCATCCCTTGAAACGAACCTGGCCGTCAGTGGCGCTATGAACGGTACATGGTGTTAACAAACAAGAAACAGAGAGAACAGATGTCACTGAACAAAGCACAAAAATAAAGGCAACATCAGGGGAATTAATAAAAATCTGAAAACTACCGCGAGACAATTTTGCTCAGGAAAAAACTCACACACACACACACAAATACACACACACTTGCTCTTTATCTAAGCACAACTGTCACTTGTCACTGCTAGAGCAAAACATTTCATTGTTCCCCAGTTTCCCCAGGAGACTGGAATCAATGGGATTTCTGCTGAATGAAAGTCAATGAGACTTGAGTATGCCGTGTGTTACCACAGCGGGGGGCGGGAGGGAGCACGGCTCTGCTGAGGTGACAGAATGATACGTGGCTGTCGGGGCGAAAGCGATGTAGCTGGAGAAAAGAATTATTCCGACGGGGCGAATGTATGCTTTCTCTCAAGCACCTTGGACTGAATCCAGGTGTGAGGCCAGTCACAGCACTGGGGTATTTCACTGAGTTCTTCAGGGATTCCTGTCTATTCACTGGCATCTGAGGTGCCGAGAAAACTGCCGGCCTGAGCATGTGGCTCTCTGTGAGAGTGTGCGTGATTTTTATTTCCTCACCGAAGATGGAACATCGCAAGGCAACCGTGGCCCTGTCTGCAGCTGACGCCGACCGCCTTGTTTTTCCAGCGCATGCGATGATGTTGGATCAGAAAGGAATCCCTGGTTCTTCAGATGATCAGAACCGACTGGAGTTCAGACCTTTTGCGCTCCAAGAACGGGCTGCCAGCGAGAGTGTCGACCTGTGTCTGATTAGCCGACGTGATAATGAGCGCATGCACAATAGCCTGTCGCTGCAACCCACATCTCATTAACGAATTTCTTCCAGCTTGTTAAAAAATGCAGCTGTTTGACACATCTCTACCTCTGCTAACACTCACCTGTGTGACAGGTGAACGCAGACAGGTAAACATTGCATTATTGCATGTGGGAAGTGCATTCAGACATGTGTAACCCCCACCACCACCACCACCACCACCAACACCACCAAGCCCCTCTGCCATCATCCCTTTCAATGTGTTCAGTGAAAACGCTCTAGGAATATCGCAATAAACTTCTCACGCTCTAATTAATGGGCTGTGAATTTCTGACTTCTTCCTTCTGATCACTTCTGGAAAGGTGACTGACGGATGTCTGAACTGTCGGTATGTGTGGTTCTCTCGAAGCTTTCAAGGAATCATAATTTGGCAAAGCTGACATTTATTTTCAGACCAGTGTGTCTTTGGAGAAGTTCATACTGACTGTGTCAGTTACAGCAGAGAAACACCCTGCTAAGGCTGAATCTGTACAGACAGAAGCTCTGCATTTTCTCTTGCATCAGACCTATTAGCACCACGGGGCTACACAATTGTTGTCTGCGGAACTTTAGCTGCGTAGGCCTGGGAACGTCCTGTACAGGGACAGCGGCACTGTGAAGGAAAGCAAGCATGTGTGCCATTGAGCAATGCTCAAAATAAAACAGAAGTCTGTTGGCACTTTCACATGACATGGGTTTATCTCGCATCACCTCCTATGTAAGTTAAAATCTCAGCGTATGAGAAGTAAATAATGGAAGTCTTGTATGCAGCGCAGTCCGCATGCGGGTGGGCTTACCTGTCTCGGCTTCGTCGGGAGGGGAAGGCCGCGTTGCAGCCGGCCACGGTGCACACGTGCATCTCCTTCAGGTGCACGTTCTTGTAGTGCAGCTTCACGCTGTACGAGCTCTTGAAGCTCTTCTTGCACACGTAGCAAATTTTGGGGTCGGGGCTGGAGCACAGGTCCCCCTCTGGCGAGTGCGAGGAGAAACTCGGCGGGCTGGCGCCGTAGCCCATGGAGGAAACGAAGCTCTCGTGCAGGGCGGCCATGCTGGCAGCGGCAGCGGCGGCAGCTGCGGCTGCGGCCATGCTCCCGGTGCCATTGTACAGCCCATACTGGCTCATGCAGAACATGTCATAGGTGGGGTCGTTCAGCTCCTCCTTGATCTTAATGACTGGCTGATGAGGAGAGGGTGAGGAGCGGCTGCTGTCCTCCATCTCCTTCCTCAAGCGGTCCTCCTCTGCCTCCTTCTCCCGGTCCAGGAAGCTTCCATGCCGCTGGTCCTCTGCATCCATGGGGTCGTCACGGTAGCACATCTTTGACTCGGAGGTCTCCGAGTCATTCTCAAAGTCCCTCTCGTGGTCTTGGTCCTCAGAGGTGAAGCTGTCCATGCAGCGGAGCTCTCCGCCGGCACCTCCACCACGGCACTCATCCTGCTCCTGCCGCAACATGCTCCTCAATGCCAGGCCAGGACTCATCTCATCATGGGAGGGAGATTGATGGCAGCTGCTCCCGCTGTGATGTCCACTGTTGCTGGTACTGTTGTTGTTGTTGTTGCAGTTGCCGTTGATGTTGTTGTGGAGGTGGGAGTGGCGCTGGTGTTCTTCCTCCTCATCCTTGTCGTCATACTCATCCACCACAGCGATGACTTCCTTCTCAATCTTCACTGGCATGCTGGACTTGCGAGGTTTCTTCTTGGGCATGGTGTCAGAGGCGGGGTCCTGAGGACCAGGGTTAGCTGGGCCGTGGGTGATGGGTCCTGACTCTGACCCCAGGGCATTATGGGAGTTGACAGCTGCAACCTGCTGCTCCATCAAGGAAGTACTGTTGGTGGTCGTAGGCAGTATGGGGCTGGTGGGCAGGGATACTGGGGGGCTGACCAGATCTGCGGGGGGCAGCAGTGGGCGGTAGAAGGGAGGCACTGGTTGGACAGGCTGAACCGATTTCAGGGAGGGGAAAACCAAAGGATTTTGCAGCATGGGGTCAAGGGGTGGGGTGTTGAATCCCAGTGGAGGCCGCCCAGGACTGGTGAGGGTGAAACCACTCTTGGTACTGGAGATAACCGGCGTTGCGGAGCCTGATGTGGAGCGAATCAGGTCCTTGTCCCGGTTGTTCCTCAGCATGGGCATGTGGAGCCGAGGGTTGGGGTTTGCGCTGTGCCTGTTGCGGCTACGAAGGGAGCTGAAGACCATGTTGCATCCCTCAATAGTGCACCGGTGCTTGATCTTGAGGTGCACAGCGTTGTAGTGGATCTTCAGTGTGCCCTTGTCATAGAAGGTCTTGCCGCAGGAGTTGCAGCACACCCGACCCTTGCGAGAGGTGGAGCCCATTCTCCGCATGCGGTGCATCTTGGAGGAGAAGGAGGAATGTGTGATGCCCTTGGATGGTTCATTTTTCGTGAAGTTGTGATGGTGGGAGGGGTGCTCGTCCAAGGGGCTGGACTGCTGCTGCGGTTGCTGTTGCTGTGCTTGCTGCACCGGCATCTGTGTTTGCTGAGGAGGCTGCGTCTGGGGTTGGGGCAGCTGCACAGATGAGGCAGAGGGAGCAGGGGAGGTGCTGTTGGGTTCGGCCTTGGGTTCCACAGCACCAGGGATGTTACCAGAAGCACCGCGGCTGGGACTCTGACCTCCACCGCCACGGAATGGGGAGAGCGAGACCTCAGATTCACTGCTCTCCAGCGGCTCGCCCTGACTGGTCAGGCCGGGCTCCCGCAGCCGTAGGCCTGGCGGCTCCAGTACCATCCCATCGGGTGGCAGGCCCAGCATGGGAGCAGAGACAGGGTTGATGTATTGAAACGGGAGTAAGAAGGCAAGGCTGTTGGGGATGTTTTCGAAGTGGTGGATGCTGGAGGATGGGCTTCCGCTCTCCAGGTGTGTCAGGAGACCTGGGCTGCGGGTGCGGTTGTTGCTCTCGATAAACGTCCTGATGCCTGAGTCTGTCTTGGACGAGGGCACTGTGACCGCCTGACCCTCCTTCTCCTGAATGGCCATGAGCTCCACTATGGACTTGGTCTCCCCGAACCGCAGGAACTGCTGCAGGGTGATGATCTCCTCCTCCCGGGACATGATGGTCCAGCGGTCCAGCACCTTGCCAGCAGCATCCTGGAGGCCATACGAAAGAAACAAAAGGAGACAAACACAAAAATGTATTGATTTTGCATAATCACCAGCGGTGGGTTTAAGCTCTTGGATTAAGGGTGGTAGTGTGTGTGTGTGTCTGTGTGTTTTTTAAGCTTATGAAATTCAGGGCTCCAGGACCAGATATTGTATTCGGACTTCTAATAGAACTCCAGACAGGATCCCCTGTGTCTCCCCATCTCTCCCCTCTCCCCCTCTGTCTGCCTGGCCTACACCACCTTTAATCAGCCATGCAAATGCAGCAATTAGGCTCACAGCTAGAGAAACAGACCGAGTTTAATAACGTCAAAGACAAACAAATGGAGACCGCCGAGGCTTGGCTGTTAGTGAGTCCCTCCAAATTTTGCCCTTTCCGCGACATAGAAGCATTTGCCGCGAGACTGTTTGGCAAAAACATGGGGATGTGAACTCATGCTGAGACTCCCTCTGTAGAGCCAGTGCCTGCTCGGTTTACCTCTTGTGGCAGCAGGGGAAAGAAGTCCGTGAACAGGAGCATAAAGCAAAAAAGTGAGTGCACTAGGCTTAGTAACTACGTTTCTTTCTTCTGCTTCAGATTTCCAATAAGAACTGAATTGAGAAAGGACCGGAACTTAACAATCAAGTATGCGATCAGGCAAGAGGTGATTAAAAGTGTCTTGGTGAGTCAGTTGTACAGAAATATAGAATAGAGCCAAGGCATCATTATTCTTATTAACAATCACTGTTTAACGGTCTTGATCTTCACTGAAAGTTACAGGGACTAGAAAATGCTAAGCTGCATGAACTGAAATCATAAGAAGTTCATGTTCCAGGACCTCAAAGATGGTGATAAAAATGTGTGTATTTAAACGGGCTGAGCAGTCATTATTAAACAAATTTTGAGCAATTCTGAGCAGTAAATCTCAATCATGTGTATTGTAAAGAGAGCCAGGCTTTTGACTCTGGGGTCCTGGTCCAGGGCCCATGTAGTGTGGGAATCAAGTTCCCCTCTTCAAAGAACAGAACTGCTCGGCAAGTAGAAACAAGAGTCTCTTCCAAAGCTCCTGCTCCTTGGCCAGCTCTTAGGAGACGGTGCTATTATCAACTGAAAAGGTCTGAGTTCCTGCAATCGCCAAACACTGAGACACGGTGAGGGATTCTGGGAATGGAATGTTGGCAGGGCCCAAATTCTGGCTTTGTGGTCGACTTCTCCACTTTGATGTACAGGACACTTGACCTGGTGTGTCTGTCTCCAGTTGCGAACTTACCGTTGCACTTAAGAAGAGGACAGGATGCCCTGAGCGATTGCTGCTTGCTTGGACAGTCCCACGCATAACCACACGGTCGACCTGCACCTCACAAAACTTATCTGGCACCGATGGCCAAAACAACTTTTACAGCCCGTTCAAAGAACAGAACATTAGCTGAGAAATATATCCTCAGTTATACACCCCCACAGATTACACTGTTGCCACTGTTTTCGGTTAGCACTGGTACCGGGAATTTTAATGGTGACGGGCTGAACCACGCAAGGTGGGCAGAGGAGGAGCAGAGAGCCAGAAGCATGGATCCCGGTTGGCGGCCTCAAGGCCCACCCGGTGAAGGAGGAAACCCGCTGCGATCGCACCTACGGCGGAAGTCAAAGCGGGTGTGCCGAGGGAGCTTTTTTTGCCCTGTCGTGGAATGACAATTAAAGGTTGCACGAAGTAGCGCTCGCAATGCCTGCTGGGATCATGAATACTAAATGGTAAGTCTGCAAAGCAGCGGAGCGGCGAAAGCGGGGAGACAAAGCAAAGAGAGCCTGTGAGGCATGCGCAAAGAAGATAAATGTTTAAAAAACCAAAGTCGCTGAGAGAGGGCACCCCCCCCCAAAAAAAAAAAAAAAAAAAAGCAAGAAGTAAATTCCCCAGAGACACCACATCAATAGCCACTAGAGTATCGGTTGTTAAATATACATTAAAAACATTTTACGCTTTCATTCAAATAGTGAGACTGAGTCTAGCCTGGAGGTAAGACTTTAAATTCCAGCCTCTACGCTATTATTTCGTATCATGTGCCGGGCTGGGTATTTTGCATTTCCATTTGATTTAATTTAGAAAAAAGGGGTTCTGTCTGAAAGGGAATTATGTGAGAAAAAAACACAACGTACACGAGACCGTTTAAATTTCTCCCTCCTCAAATGCCCTTGCATTTCATGATATAGATCTTACCAAATCTCTTTCCTCCTTTCATTTGGTACTATGAACAGAGACGTTTTCAGGGGCGCCAGAAATCCTCACTGTTATTCAATGTGTAATAATTTTGTCCACTTACCTTTAACCGTATTAAGATTGTATATTGTTTTCTTTACAATAAAATATAGTGTATATGTGAGGGTCCCTTGTAACTTAATCTTTAAAAGCGTGTCACTGCTTGAGGCTGATGCACAATGCAAATCCAGAGTGTTCACAAAAAGACTCAGCCTCAGTGAACTCAGGGCTCTAGAATGTTCCACGGCCATCTGGTCACAAGCTGGGGCTACACTAGGAATACGAAAATGTTTGATCCTACTGCAAATCAAAGATCGGTGACCTGCTTATCAAGGACTTCTCAAAGCGGCCGTTTAAGGACCATGACAGCAGCGTAGTTTTGTGAAATCAATCATTGCATCTTAAAGCAACTGGGAAAAAGGTGCTTCTCCATGAAGTCTCTCACTCATTCACACTGTGTGAAAACGCTTGTCCCAAGCAGGGTCACAGTGAGCCAGAGCCTAATCCAGCAACACAGGGCACAAGGCTGAACGGGGAGGGGACACACACACAGCACGGGACGCCGGTCCGTCGCAAGGCTCCCCAAGCGGGACTCGAACCCCAGGCCCACCGGAGAGCAAGACCCGGTCGAACCTGCGGCCCCACCACGCCCCCTTGAGTTTCCATAAAGTAAAAGAGATGTTAAAGTTAGAGCTCGGTAAAATATCAGGAGTCATGCCTTCTGAACTTGTGTGAGTAATACAGAGGGAGTGTGGGTGACTTGTATTGGAATCAGTACAAGCAGAACTTTCAAAGCGGGTTGTTGATGTGGTTACAATCAAACTGGACAGAAGGTGAACCGAAAAACCACAGGTTAGGAAAAGTATAGAGCGACTGGATCCCAAATAGTGCTGGTTTCAGTAGAGGGACGCAGAACAGCACACTTACGCAGGCCACACTTCCTGAGAGCTGGACACGCTGAAGGCTTTAAGGCTGCGGTTGACTATGAGGGGACAAAAAAGCTCAACTGGCATAACGGTATAATAATAGGGTGTATGTATTACACTTGACTTGGTGCAACAGCCAAATTTCAAATTGTTCCTTAGCCCTTTAGCAACTACAACATTAAAGTCGTTTATACACAATCAACAGAGACAGGGTGAAACACTTGGTTATTTAGATTTACATTATTTATTAATGACTATATCAAAAAGATCTGACATTTCGGATTAGAGCTGCGCATTGTCCTGCAATTTATTATCATTTTTCTGCTCAGGAATTTCAGTTGCGTGGCTGAAATGAACACACCTAAACGAATTTGCGTTCTTCGGCAGGTAGGAGCGCGTGCACTGTACTACAAGTCCCGCTAAGAGTTAAAACGCAGTACGTGTGCACTGTACATACGTCTGCACGTTTTGCGCATGCCCGGCGCCTCCGGCACATTAGTGTCAAACCCGCCCATGCCCTATCCACACTGCAGCATTAGCCGCAGTCGCTCGAGTTCACCAAACGTGCCATTAGAAGCACTTCTACAAGTGCACCCAAATCCCCCAATTAGCTTAATGTGGCTTCTTCCTCTATATTCTCCAGCACTGCCCTTATGGAGTCTCCTGCCCCTCCCCGCTCGTATTTCATTAATATGTCCCCCTTAAATTCCGACACCCCCCCCCCGGTGTTATGAAAGATTACCTTGTCATTATGCTTTTCGAGTCCTTTACACAATATGAGTAAACCACTGTTTACGGGGTTAATGACAATTACCCAGTAATTACCACGCGAGTCGCCTGGTTTGCTGGGTCTCCGAGGCTGCGCTAAGCACCCTGCGCCCGCCCCCGAGCCTTAAATCTTGTGCTGCCATGTTTGTCTCGACGCCACTACAGCCGGCATCGGTGGCGAATTCTGTCACGGCGTGCAAATTACCTCCGACAGGACGATGGGCAAATTAGGGCCTTGTCGTCGCCTGGGTCCAACTGTCAGAGAAACAAAGCAGGCAGACCTGGCCAAGCCCCCGCACAATTAGCATGATAACACTTAATGTCTTCTGTCATAAAACATGGCTGGGTGATTTGGATGGGGGATTAAGGCAGAGCCCGTACACCGATCCCAGTAATGATCATTACCTAATCATATTCATTTTCATGTCTCAGCCCATATCTGTTCTCTGGGTCTATAAGCAGTGTAGCAGCATCCCATTAAACTAGTATTAGTACACATGATATAATATATTTGTATTACCGCATTTGCAACAATTACTTTATAATGCTGCACAATGGCTGTGAGTCATGCTGGTCACCAAAATATTGCACCACGTCCCCCATTTATTCATCCTGCCCTTTTACAAGGCAGACTTTCTACCTCATCTTGTTCTTTTATTTGTTTACATTCATTAATTTAGGTGATGCTTTTTTCCAAAGCAACTTACAATTATTTACCCATTTATACAGCCAGGTAATTTTTCACCCAACAATTTTAGGGTAAGTACCTTGCTCAATGGTACTACAGCCAGAGGTGGGAATCAAACCTGTAACCTTTTGGAGCCAAAGGCAGGAGCTCTAACCACTACACTACAAGCTGTTTATTTGATTATTATTTATTTATTTAGCTGACACCTTTGCCCAGGGAAGCTTCCAGTGTTTTTATGCTAAACTACTTAGAATTATTTACCCATTTCACAGTCTTGGTACATTTTACTGTATCCGTACCTTGACTAAGGGTGCCACAGCAGGAGGGGTATTAGAGGCAGGGTCCTCTATTTGGAAGGTGACAGCTGCAAACAGTTAGCGTGAACACTTGTTCCTTTATTTAGCTATGACGACCGTGGAGACAGCGAGCGAACTGTAATTATTGTCTCTGCCGCAGGTTCCTTCGCACCGCTCGGTTCGGCCCTTCCGCTAAAGAAAGCTCGTCGCTACAGACTCCGCGAGAGGAAACAACACGTGCGGAACGAGAGCAGGAGAATCCTGCTTTTAATACCGCAGCGGCACATGACTCACCGGAAACAGATGACAGCGCCTGGACAATAAACCCAGCACATGGTTCTCCGCGCTCTGAAACATGCACATCCCCGAGAAGCAACTTGGAGCGGAGTTGCTGTGACTGTCCTGAGTTTTTTCAACTCACACAACGTGGGAAATGGGAATCGGTGTCATGCTCTTCCTCGCCAGGGATCCTGTCAAATGTATCAGTGACAGAGACTGTCCTGCTCTCCAAGAGAAAGACAAGTTTATTAACGCTTTGCCTTTATCCTCGCCGTTCGCTGAACTTCGGCTGAACGCGTGTCTAGTGAGGCGTGGGACAGGCTATAGTGTAAGGAGCGAACGACGGTAAAATTTATGGCATGTCCTCACACACGGGTCTTTGGCTGGCTTTCAGAGCCCCAGCTGGACACTCAGAACATTCCTCTCCACAATAAGGCCGGTCTCTTTACCTGTCTTTGTAAACTGCCCCCCGATTGTTTGCCGTAACCTCTCCTTCCCTGCCTTTGTGTGAAGCTGTCCCTCCATATCCTTCAGCAAGGACACTCTGGACAAGGTCCAGGAGAGGCCCACATGGGAAAGCATGTGGAAGCATTTTGTAAACGTCTTCCAAGCTGAATGTCCATATGGGCCCCATACTTTAAAAGACTCCGCTATGCGCCCCTTTCTGTCCGACCACGGCCAGGGTTACTGCCACACTCAAAGACAACAGCCTTACCTTTCCGACGCTTTCCTTCCATAGGTGATGCAATAATGACTAATCCGGGGAACGAATAACAAGTCCCAAAATAAAATTCACAAGAAGCTGGGATCCCTTTCAAGCACAAATTCAAGAAAGACACATGCGAAACATATGAATGACCAAAGGTGAACCGCAGCAGAATCGCTGCTCAGAGCAACGCAGATCTGTCCTGATGGCGCCTAAAGGGACAGCGAAGAAAACCTGGATTCCCAACCAAGTGAAATATGTTGGCGATGAAGCAGGTCCCATGTGTCTTAGCGGGGCAGTGGATACTATAGTGTGAGAAAGTGGGATTGTTGTTGAGGGAAGGCAGTGCTTGAGGCGGAATGTTGCCCTAGATGCTCGAGAGGTTGTTTACCACAAGTTTACCGTTTGCCCTCCTGCAGTTTTGCTCTTAATCCTTTCTCTTCTCGGCAAAGAAGGCTGTCTTTTCTCTCCTCCTTTGTACAGCAACATGTGCACCTTTTCAGTTAGACGAGTTTAAATATTACATAAAAACATAAGCAAGACAAAGCTCGTGGCCTTGAAAATTAAAGTGCGCTGTGAGAACAAAAGTAGCGCCGATACCACCTCGTCGCACACATTTCCCCAGTCAATCTAGACTAAGCCCTCCATCCGGAGGTACTGATCAATCACTGATCTCTTCCAGATCTTACTTTCTTTTCTCTCTGACTTCCAACTTGAAGATGCAGCTTCATTTTACCATGGGAAGAGCACGCTACATCTTAAGTGGCACATTAAATCCATGCAGGAGAAGGCAATGAGAATCTCAGACTAATAGTAAGAATGCATTGCATCTGTAAAGTGCTTTCCATCAGCGCCTTAAAACGATAGTGAAATGAAACATTACTATAGCTACTGCCACCGTAACAGTGTCTTAGAGACCGTCTTGGTATTATTTATTAATGAAATAAAAAGCATATTATAATGGCAATTGCCACTGCAAAATACATTATCTCATAGCGGCCCATTAAAAAATACATTTCCATTTCCACTGTGCCAATGTGGTCGTCGCACGATTGTGCCTAATGTTTCAGAAACACGTTTACACTCCCTCACACACACACAGGCAAACACATACGCACATCTTCAGTGAAAAAAAAGTCGTTGGGAATGTATAGGTTTGATAAGAAGTAATCTATTCCACTGTTTCACGTTGGCCGTACAGATCCATAAAAATATGCATTATACCAGTGATCGGAAGCTTATTGGTATCTGACGAGCGGCTGATTATATTGTCTACACTGAAGAAGACCAGTCGGAGTTGTGTTTACGCTAGGTGCCAAGCAATACTCCACGTGCCAGCACACACCTGCAAGTGAAAAGGCGAGCAACAGCTGCATACATGCAGACACACTCTCTTACACACATTGGAACAGCTCTGCTCCATCTGCGTTACCGTAGTGTGCTCAAGAAAAGAGAATAAGCTAATGGACTCTTAATGTGATTAGAGGCATTATTGGCATGCTGCCAGGAAGATGCAAGACCATTAGTTCTGGCTTCTCCTTGCTCGCCTCTCAGGTTCAGCATCCGATACATGGCTCTCTCCCAGCTCCAGCCTGTGGGCGTGACACGTGAACCCGGGTGTCCCGGAAAAACAGCTGCCTTGATTCAACAAGCGGTTGGACTTCTGCGCCATATTTGGAAAAACAAATCATGCCTTGCTAGATACCTCGAGTCTCTTACCACCCAGATTCAACACCTGCAAATTCACCTTTCGCCCAGCGTTCACTCTCGGGTCAAAGTCACTCAAATATGACACAAATCATGAGACCGCGTAAAGTGTAATCTCCCATCTTCTTGACCCGGCCTAGCAGATGAGCCGCCCAACAAAGGACATACGACATGGCTCAATTTGCATGAGCACATGCGACCACATAAAGTAAATTTTGCAGTAGAACATACTGTCAACCATTGCAGGAGGAGTGTCTAGTGCAGGAGAGACGACACACAACCCTTGAGCCCTGACTTGTAATGATGAACCATCGTTCCACACATTTCCTACTGAAAATCTCATATTGGGAAGCCTTGCTGAATTGATGGACGCGCATAACCGTTCAGGAAGGCAGAGGAAGGAAAGTACAGAATCCTGGAGAAGCCTGAATTCCAACAGGAAGGAACAGATGGGCTTTAGGGCACTTTGCTTGTTCCAGAGTAAGGAGCTCGCTCTGTGTCTGAAGGGTGATGGAAGTGTTTTCCAGGTGACAGGAGAAACACACTCAGCGTTCGTCTCGGACCTGATTGCCGAGTATCTTGTTTCAGGAAGAAAAAGTGCTTACGGAAAATTTAATTAGGGTGAACCTCAAGGCAGCACCAGCCTTTTTGAAGTGCAGCTTGGCTTGGGTGAGGCCCCATTCGTCTTAAAAAGCCTGGGTGGCACTCCGGCGGCCGGGTGATTTACACAGCTTGTCCCGTTGCCCAGCTACAGATCGGTGCGCCTGGCAGAGCTGCGGCACGGCGGCCCACGGGGCCCCCGGCGCCGGGAAGAGGCCGCGGTCGAGCAGCATGGAGGTATGACAGGAAGTTCCACAAGGCCCAGTTCCAGGGCCTGTCAGCCGCCGTTGCTTCCAAAGCAGTGATTGCGCGCTTTGGAAATAAACACCGTTTACGTCTGGTGTGGCGATCAGGAGGGTAACTCACACACGAGGAAAGGCTCTGGACCATCAGAAGACCAAACTCTGACATTTACACACTGGTTTGACGGCATACGCTCTTCCAGACATTTTCAGTGCACCCGTTTCATGTGAATCTCAGGCTGCTAAACAGGGTAAAACTCAGAAAGAAGGGGAAAAAAAAAGTCTTACATTTACGCCGTTTCACAAAAATGTGCCACTGATGCCTCACGACTTCAAAAGCTACTCAGTTCAAGTCTGCATGGACATCTGGCCCTTGATATGGTGTCTGCCTACCAGATCTTATGATTCAGTTTTCATTGCTCCTCCTTGTCCACTAAACGGTCATGGACCTCCAATTTTGTTCCAATATACGAACGATGCCCTCATTTTATATTTAACTGTGTCAGTCATACGTGTGCTATAACCCTTCCTGCTTGGGGATAACGCCATTCTAATAATTTTTTACACATTTTTGCATGTAATTCATCTGAAGATGTCCCCAGCCACATAACTTAAGAGGCCCAGTGGAGGAGAAACAAAGATCAGCTATAGCCTGTTTGAAGCTGAGCTGAAGTTATTTTACTGTAACTATCCCGCTAGGGGTTATGTGACTCGTACCAATTTTCATTGTTTTTTCATTATCAGGATTCCTGCGGGACACGACGACAGGACTGTCGACTCCCCGTTACCCACGATGGACTTCCTTTAATAAACGTCAACCTTGTGACCCTTTAACAAATGCACCGCTGATGTCCGAAGGCAGCAGAACAATAACTCAAGCTGGCTTGTGACACTTCGGAAGGTGGGGGTTATCAGCGGCCACCTGGAGACGGGGACCCAGACAGGCCAGGAGGGGCGGTGAGGAAACCTCGCAAGGGTCCGCTACCAGGTGGAGACAGCGGACCTATGAAAGGATTTCTGGCCGAGCTCATTTGACTTTGCTGGCAGCATAAGGTGAATTGATCTGGAGTGGAGCAACGGGAGTTCCGGCACTTTCCGTCACGGAGCGTGTCGCGAAGAGGAGTGTACCTACAAGGTAAACAGCCTTCGCAGAAACTCAATAGACAAGGCAGAGTTCTGCTGTCCCGAGCGGATGCGCTAATTCGATTCAGCGGAGGTAACGCCACAGTTGAACCCGCTGCTGGAGCATTGGGTGCCACGCCTGATACACCCTTCCCAGCAAATTACAAGCTGAGAGAAGCGACAGATGCAATAAGTATGGATTGCTTAGCGTCTGGTCCTTCCGCCGTCGGCCGGTGCGGGACAGCTAGGCGAAAACTGAAAGCATGTGACCGTGGACAGGGAGAGGAGTCTGCCAGGAGGGTAAAGTGGGAGATAAACTATTACACTATTCATTGCCCAACTTTTCTCACTGCTGTAAAAGGCCTATTATCCTTTTTGAAACGATTGCCACTGGAAGTGGACCCGGCTGATTTGTTTAGCGCTATTGATTGGCTCGCGGGGGGGAGCGGAGGGGGGTTAAAGGTCGGGATGCTTACCTTACTCGATATGGGGAGAAGGAGCACGGGCGGGGAACACTGACCCGGCAGGAGGCTAATTGATTTTCGTTACCACAGTACGGCCAGTGTTCCCACAGGCCCGGGCTGCGTCCGAGCAGGTGATTGCACCATTTCGCTCATGTGAGAACCAACAGTGCCGGATGAAAGCGCTTTCCCTGACCTTTTCGGAACCGTGTATTCATTGCTCATATTAATATAAATACTACACGTTCTCCATGTACTCAATACACCTCAATGTTTTATTCATGTGCTTCATAAAAGCATGACCCAAGTATGTGACCTTTCTCGCTTTTTATTACAGTAATTGTTTTGATGCACTGTTGAAATTCACGTAAAGGAAGGTTAGCGTACATGCACACGCATGCAGACACACACACACACACACACACACACACACACACACACACACGCACGCACGTACCAACACATGCACGCAGGAACAGCTCTTCCGCCAACCTCCGACACCATCTTCGTAGGGAAAAGAGTGGAAAACAGGGTAGACACAAGTAATCCCACCTCTTGCAGGTGGAATAGTGCGACACACCAAATTATTGGCAGAATGGCAGATCAAATCCTTTATTTACTATAGTAAACCGATTGCGTTTTTACACTTTTTCTGGTCACTTTACTTTCCGCCCTCCTCTTACCCTTTATTTGCACTTCCCTGAACTGCTCCTGAGCGGCTCTCCTGTACACACAGTGGCTTGTTGGAGAGGGCGTTTCTAAAATAGCGCCCCCTGAGTCACTGGAGGACATCCTGTGCCCTGCTGGTCCCAGATCCCAGTGCTGCCCACCCCCCCAGCCCCCATGACAACACAAGAAATGGAACCAGTCAAGCACGTTATGGCAGGAAGGAGGGGGCAGGGGGCTAAAATGGAAAGCCATGCAGAGGTAAGAGGGGCTGCGGTCTCTGGTGAACCAGGTACATCCAGCAGCCCCTTCACTCCGTACTCAAGTGCTATTAAGGGCGAGCTGCTCCCAGCCGGGGGAGAGTGGGCTCCTCTTCCACACAGGTACTGTACAAATGGCTGTTTGCTGTACAACTCTTGCGCCCCAGTGCCTTGTAAGACAAAAAGGGAATGCTTTTTTAATTCACAGATGGATCCTCGAATACAAAAGCTCTCTGGATGGAAATGTTAGCGTGTTCTAGGGGAATCGGAGAGAAATGGCCACCTGGCCTCCCACTGTCAGCAGTCCCAGTGATAACTCCAAAATGTAAAGAAGCAATGTAACCCACCCAAGAAACAAACAAAAGACGTGCTTCAGTTAAGGAGTGACCGCAATCGCGCTCAACGCTGCGGAGTCCGCAAGCAACGCGAACTAAGAGTTTCAGTCGAGTTTGGAGACCCCCAGACTAGGGGGACCATGGATGGTTCTCCGAAGAAACTACGTCACCCCTGAAAATGAGGAGCGGGGACACTTCGTGACAGTCATTGGCAGAACGTCTTGCTGGGTTCTTTGAGAGACGACAGCAGTAATGAGGTTACTGGGTAATGGAGTAAGAGCCCCTGGCCCCACCTGAGCTATGCGTTTACCAGGAAGTGATGCGTCACAGAGGGACAAACGGAGAGTTGCAGGACAGCCCTGTGCGACTATGCCACATCTGTCAACCCGCGTTTGCCCGAGACAGAACCAATAAGTGAAGTACAGCGAGACGCCAGTGAAAGCCGACTCCATTCAGCCCAGCAGCGATCGCTGGCAGTCACCCCTATCGGTGCATTTTAGATATTAAAAGCTCTTTTTCTGGTGCAAACCGTGGTACCTGCTTCCCTTTGCATGGGGTGGATGGGGGATTGAGGGAATCGGTGTCTGCCGGGCCCCTGCCTTTGGAGTGGGGGTGCCGTGGGAAGGCAGCGCAGGGGGAGGAGGACTCTGCAGGGGACTGTGGTCCACTGTAGAAGGACGCTATTGTGCAGCTGCCATTACACACTTTTACACACTGGTATAACAGGTCTCTTTCACTCTACAAATGTCATTTTAAATTCAACAGCTATGGGGGGATTTCCTGGAGAATTTCATTGGGCAATGCAGCGATTATAAAAATAAAACTTGGACTAATACTGAATTTGGAAGAAATAATGCTTCTTAAGGGTGTCCATGATCCAAAACAGACTCAATAATTGGAGAGTCGATGGCTTTTCTCACAATGTGCTGCAGCGGACGCTACGCTGATAAGGAGGCGAAAGGTTTGCCTACACTGAAGCGAGGAGACGGACAAACCGCTGTGGAAAAGACAAGACACACCATCTCACACTTATAAACCACACTGAAGAGGAAGGACAGCTGGCAGTGTAGCGTAGCGGTAAGCACCGCTGCCTTTAGCCTCAAAGGTAGTACGTTTGAGTTCCACCTCCTGCTGTAATACTCTTGAGTGTGGAACTTACCCTGAATTGCTTCAGTAAAATTCCCCAGCTGTATAAATGTGTAAACAACCACAGTATAAATAGCTTAACATTCTAAGACACTTTGGACAAAGGGAAGGGACTTTTTTATTTGCACTTCAACCGGTCAGAATATTGCACTTCAGTTCATAAAAATTTGTGAAATGCAGTCTACTTTCAGTTAGTTGCTGTGCTTAAAGATAACTTAAGCTTATCAAAGCATGTGCTTTTCATTGATGCAAACTTCACTTTTTTGAATTTCTGTCTGTTCATTAAAGTTAAAAAAAATTACCCAAAAGGCTTGTGAGTCTTTTCCTCATCAGTTGTGTAACAAGTGTTATAAATCGCCTAGGCAGATGCTATAGAGATATGTGTGTAATAGTGTTGTCACGTCCACGCCCGCATCACACTCGACAACACCTGACACCAGTCAAGCACCAGACGCCAATCAGTAGACGCACCCTTAAAAGACCCTCCTCAGCTCCCGTACAATCATAGAATCTCGCTGAGACAACCGTCCCTCCTGCGCTAGGTCTAGTTCTTCCTCGTCCCTTGCTTCCTATCTCCGTTTCCCGGCTTTCGACCCTTTGCTTCATCCCCCGACCACGTCCTTCGATCCTCGCTCTCACCCTGACCGTCGATCGACCGACTCTTCGCCTGTCCCCGACAACGAGAACTTGCCTGATCCCTTGGTTCCTGACAACCGATCCTGCGCTTGGATCCAGCCGCCTCCGCGTCCTCGGTTCCGCGTGACAGATGTGCGCGACTTCAGCGTGACATTAAAATTAATTTATTTTTCACAACTGACATGTACGTCAGTGAGGTAAAAGCAAATTAAATGTGTCTCGGATTCATTTTAGCATTTAATTCAGCCAAGCAGAGACTTCTTTTTTACACATACACATTAGCTACAAAGAAATTCCGAGTGTCCCTTATACTGTCCCTTATTTTCTTCTGCAGGAGTTGGCAACCCTACTTTTGAGAAAACTGTCGACTAAATAAATCAACATTCCAGCTGATTTACCCTTCTCGAAAGGGCCTTACACAGTATATCCGCATCTGTTTCTCCCGTTTCCAAGAAATACGAGTGTTGATCTCAATTTACTGTCAAAACCTTGAGCTCTGACATCAGAACAAACTCAAAAGTTTGCGTTCTTAATAACATATATTTTTCTTTTGCAAGGAATTGCGTGAAACCTCCTGGGAGGTTATGGAGGCACGTTACATGTCTAGTGTTGACATCATCGCCGTACGCAGTCAGACAAAGACCAACGAGCTCCTGAGGTGAGACCCTGGGGCAGAGCCAAGGCCGGGATGAAGCTGGGAAACACGGGGGAGGGAAGGGGGGGGGGTCAGGAAGGCAGGAATGTGTAGGGTGGAGAGTGGAACCTTGGCCTGCTCACAGCTGGCACAGCAGAATCTGAACTGTGGCAGGTTTTCAGAGGCGAGAACCGGCATCCCTTTAATCTCTACATCGTCAGGCACAGGGGGTAGGGGGTTGGGGGGGTGTATGGAATTTATTTTCACTTTATATCATTTTTATAACCACGTGGCACTTTGTAGCACACAGCTGGGATGGCGAAAGCAAACTCTAAATAGGAGAAGGCAGGGCCCGAGCAGCGCAAGTATCGTGTCTAAATGTACTGTGCATTTCCTTGTTTCCTTCCTCTCCCGCAATGTTTCTGTTGCCTGGAAACCAGAACTGCCTCGCGATGCAGTTCGAGACACTTTGTCCTCAGATTCCTAAATTGCTGTAACTTTCTGCAGGCCTCAAAGGACAAAAAGAAATAGGGTTGGAAAATGAAGAAATTATAGGTCACGTTCAACAATGGAAAGTTAACCTCCCATTTGAGGAGCCAGCGAGCAGGACAGATACAACCCTCCTCCTCCTCAGGTCTAAGGACCCAAAATGGGAAGAAGTTTAATTGTGCTACACGCATGGAAATTAACATCTCACACGGAAGATGGGAATGACAAGGGGGAAAGAACAAGAGTGGAAGAGAAGTGGGCGGAACTGGGCCGTGTTGTCACACGCCGGAGAGGTGCTGGAGCACGGCACTCCGTGGCCACGCGGCACAGAGCCTCTCCGTTGGATTCCGAGACCCTCGGCTTTGCCCCCTGCCCATCTAATTTCAAACATGGAGAAAGTAACAAGAAACCACTCCTTTCAACAGTGATTACCCTTCAGAAAACCTGGGAGAGCTCATTAAGACTTTAAATTAGGGTCTAAATTAGAAGCCTATCTTTCACTGAGGGGGAGTGGGAAGGGGTGAGGGGAGTAAATTGTTCAAGAGCAATTAGTTCCTTTTCATTTTGCGGTGATTCCTACTTCTTCTGTGCGTACCAGTGAAAAATGTGGAGCTGCACTTATTGCTTTGTGGCGCTCATGAACACAAACCTTACTTGGATTGATGGCTCTAAACTTTAAATTCCTTTTCGCTGACAGACATCTCACAGCATGGTACGCACGTCACGTTTTCCCATAATTCCCGAGAGCAAGTCAGAGGAATTCCCCCCAGGGGACAAAAAAACTATGGCATGTGCTTGTGTATCGTGGGCGCAGTTACGTTCCACGTGCAATCGATCTACTTGTACGGAAGTGACCGGAGAGGAGGCACCGTTCATCTCCATGCTGAAACCTGGTTTTTCAGCGTACGAATGATTTCGTGTCTACGAATTCATTTAGCGTACCAACCCAGTGCTGTAAACTCCACCCATCAATTCGGCGACAGGCTGAACTGTGAGTCGCCACCCCGTGCCCGCAGCCCCGGTCCCCGGCAGCCCACCGGGGCCAGCACCCACGAGTCCCCTGGCCCTGGGTCCCGCCCGCTCCACAAGCCCCTGACACGCGACTGTGGTTTCCCAGTAATCGCTGTGCGCAGCTCCAGCCCCGGTGCCTCACATTCTTGCCCTAATCTTTGTTTATAGAGGGAGTAAATCATCTAAACAGAGCACGTTCCAATGTGCAGGCCGCGATGCTTGGCCGATAAGGCAGAGCCTGGCACCAGCACTGGTTCTGGCAGCTGCCCCAGATAGCGCTGATAAAACTGCCCTGCCCCGAGCCAGCGCTCCTGCTCGAGTGCGCCACGGCGCTGCAGGGATAAGACGCACACACGGAAAGGTGGGAGAAGACGGAAAGTGATTTTTCTCCGAGTTGCCCTCAGCGCTCAGAAAAACATGCAGCATCAACATAAAAGACAAATAAAACGTAAAAAAAAAAAAAAAAAAAAAAAAAACTTGCATGCGGGCTGTTGCAGGGCGGCTCTGTGCATTTACCACAGCGGCACAACCTACACGTGACTACAGGGTCAGCTGCCGTGACAGGGATCGATCGCAGCCCCCTCCAGTAGGGCGCCCTTTAGCTATCACACCTCCCCTTCTCACCCACGTCACGCTCGGTTCGGGTGACACGCGGGGGCGTGCGGGTGCCCTCCGTCAGGCATCAGTCCTAACCTGCAGTCCAGAGCGAAAGTCGACGAAGGCTCCCGTTTCCTATAGTGCTCCCTGCTCCCGACGACGGGCCGATCAGCTTTCGCATCCATCCCCCAATCGGATTTTGCTACGTGGCCGAGGCTCCTTCATGCACACAAACGCCGTTGACTGACGGTTCTGACCAAAACGGGCTTTTTTGGTGTTGTTCGCACCACCATCGCATCGGTTCAGTCCTGCGGACTCCTCTCTCTCCTCTGCTAGCGTGGCATTGGGCTTCCCAGCTTCCCAGTGCCAAGAGTGGGCCCACAACCGAGCTGTCCACCTTCAGCGAAACCGCGACCCCTTAATGACTTTGGCGACCGCCATCGTTCAGCCGTTCTGCCAGCGAAGCACTTTCGATTCCGGCGAGAGAGTTTAAGTACCAGGCTTTCGCTCTGGCCCAGCTGAGTGGCTGTTGTCTTCCGCCTGCGCAGCAATCGCCCCCAGGATGAGTGCCTCGACGACACCACGAGATCCTTGGCACGAGCAAGTCCAGCAGCTGCGTCCAAGAGGCGACATTATGACAGCCCATAAAGTATGCATCACACCGCAACATCCGCTAATAAAAACCTGCCCCCCACTCTAATGTAGAAAGGACTGGCGTGCGACTCATTTTCCCCACTACACGTCTGCGGTGGGGGATCACACTGATTGATTTATTTGTCACCACTTTTAATTCGGCGACAGAGTGCTGATACGCGCCGGCGAGGAAAAATGAATTATAGGTTTCCGTGTTCCTGATGGCGACGAGCAACTGGAAACATAAGTGAGGCGGCTCTGCGGAGAGGAGTCTGCGCGATCGTTCCCATTAGCACAAATCTCCTAGCCGCCCGACTGATGTAAAGCACGCTCTGGCTCTAAAAGAACTATCGGGACGTGGAGAGGAAACCATTAAGAAATTGTCGGAACTGTGACAAGGTAACTTATTATTGTATTGAAATGCACATCAGGGCCATTAGAAGCACTCGACTTAACAAAATGGCGTGGTGAATGTGATCAATTCTGGCAGCTACGGTGGCTATGCTATAATCTTTACAAATACAGGGGGTCCGGTAAATCAGCGGACTAGGGCCGGGACAGCGTCGTGAGTTATGTACGGCCAAGTGGAGCAGCCCGTTTCCGTACAATTTAAGAGCATTAGTGGGAAAATGACGGCGAGACTGAATTATGGCCAGAGCTTCGTCACGGCGATTCGACCATGAACGCGTCCATCTCTCAGGATCCGACCCTCCAGAAGCTTCTCCATGTCGGTGCTTTTGAGGCAGCATCCACTGTCTTACCCTGGTACCTGCCTGACGCTCCCAACTGTAGCATCTGCAGTCTAACGATAGTACTTTGCTTTCTTCACCGGCAGCGCCCACAATGTTCTCCTCGTACCTGACTCCCGCTCAGCCCGGTGCTCTCTGCTCGTTACGGAGATGCTGAGAGCACCGGCAGCCCCCGCCCCCCCCACCCGTCTATGGGTTCAGACTAATCGTCTGGGAGGCGCCCTTCACCTGCATGACAGTTCGTCCCACTTAACAAAGGCAGTGAAGCGCGAAGCCCACAAGAGTAGGCTAACAACAGGGGGTCTTTTAGTCTTTAGTGAGCACCTGCCCACCGGAGCGCTACCCCAGCCAACAAGCGGAGTCAGGCGGTCAAAGAGACGGGGGCATCGAGGACGGCTTCGTGACTAATACAGCCTTTAAGACGTTCCCTCATGCCCTCTGCTTTTCCCTGTGGAAGGAAGTGGAGTGGAGACCTTCCGGGACCTTCTGAACGTCAGGGTCCGTGCCGTACAGCCTTAGAGCAAGGCCGAGTTCACGGCAGGAGGCCCGAGAGCAGCGGGCAGAGGTTGCGGCAGGCAGCGTAAAAAAAGAAACGCCTGATTCTGTTTGAGTGGATAATTAAAACATGGACTGAGCACTCTTTGAAATGTTAGACGAAACTGTGAGAAATATGTGTCTATCTGCATGTATACATCAGCAGGCACACGAGCGAAAGGAAGGAGAAGATCAAATCTGGCCCTCAGTTAGGAATTCAGTAGCGCCGGCCCGACGTGGGGAGCTCGGGGGGTCGGGACTCAGGGCAACTCCCGGTGCCGAGCACATGAAAAGAGGAAGGAGAGAGTGAGGGTCCCCCAGGACCCTTGACACACTGTGTTGGGTGGGTGGGGTTGGGAAAGGGAGGCTCATTCGTAAGAATGGCGGCGTGCAATGCCATTAAAGTAGCCGGAATATTCCGTTTTATTGAAATTAATTTGCCCCCCGCCATCCCACACCGTGCTGCCTCATCCCTGTTATGGCGGAGTGGGTGCCCCACCAAGGAAGGGGTCGGGGGGCTGAAGGGTAGCTGGGAGGAGCAGTGGGTGAAAAATTCTGAGAAGGAGGGCAGCGCACGAGAAAGGGGAAAGCGAATTAAACTAGCATCTCCCTGACGCAGCGGTGGGATTGGCTGCTGGGCTTTGAAGTCAACCCATCCTCTGAGGTTTTCTCTGGGGAGGAGGGGGTGATCAAACACTCTCTGGGACCCCTCGGGACACGCAGACCTGAACATGGATGTTAAATATATCATTTCATTCCCTTGTCTGCAGCACAAGGGCTCCGTAGAAGAGCTGAGGTTTCCAAATGCATTTATTTGAAACAGCCTTATGTATTTCAATATAATGCTGATGGATTATAAAATGTGACCATTACATAATTTCGTTAAGCCAACAGCATGACAGCATTTCAGATGTGAGTGTTTGTGTCACTGCCTATGGGGACTCACACGATACATTTTACCTGTGAGTGTGTGTCTGAAAGACATGAACGTGAAACACAACCATAGCCTGCACATGTGTCTGCTCAGTGTAGACCTTAAAAAAACAAAGAAACACTCACTCACCCACTCACTCACTCACACGATAAGATACTCATTATCAGGGGTTCATGTTACTTTGCTAATTTCTCTGTACTTCTAATTTTCCACGTTGGTCTGGAGTCAGCTCTTCCTAAAACAACAAAAGAGAAATGGGATCCAGACTACACAACATCAGAGGTGTTTCAAGGCTCTATCTGCTGACAGCCATTGCTAGCACGTGTGTGCGTGTGTGTGTGTGTGATGGAGTATGGTGACCAGAACACAGTTGCCACCCAGGCTTGCTTCGTCCACCCGAGGTCACAGGAGACCACTGGACTCCCCACTCTGTCCACCATGCTCCAGAGCCAGGCTTGGACATAAATATGGAATAGACCAGAAACATGTGTCAAGATCAGCAGAAGCACTTTTGCCTTTGCTTTTAACCGTAACACAACTGCAGAATCTGCTGAAAAAGGAACCGTCGTACAAAATTCACTCCGTGTCTACTCTCACAGCGAACAGCACGCATCTGAAGCAGACCCTGAATTATTCTGTGAAAACTCTATACCCAGGAATCCAGCGACGATGCAGCCATTTACCTTGTTTCTGTGTGTGATTTTTCCTTTCATCTGACGGTCAAATCGTAGCAATCAGATGTCCCAACATCCTCTCTCAGTGCTCGTTCACTTCCTGAATATCATGTGGCCACAGCAGTCCTGGGAAAGACTGGATCCTTCCCAAATCCAATAAAAGGGGAATTATGTCCCAAATCCTTCATACTTTGTGACCTGTGCACAACCCTGGGCTCCAGCTTGAATCCATCTGGGCTCTAAAACTCAGGGTTCAATATTAGCGCTTCGAAAGTAGGGATCAGCATTTGGACAGGACGGTATGTATTCAGTCTGCGGTGGACAGCAGCGTGTCCAGAGCGTGACGCTATTTTCAGTCAGTTTTACTAATGGGCCGGAGGTCATTACCACTCCATTGTCTAAAAGATGACAGTTCCACTCCGTTAACTGAATTCATCTTTGGCTCGCATGAAGGGTTTGGAAAATACGCCTGAAAATCAGCAAAGACCAACACAGAGGAGGGGGTTAAACCACAAGTTGCTCTTTTTTGACAACAGAAGTCAATTATTCTCCTTGTAGATGAGATTGTTGTCAGATCTCGCATGCAGCCTGCTTGCAATGTGTATGGAGAAAGACGCATCGCCTAGCGTCCGTCTACTTCCCCTTGATAGGCCACCGCATCCCCCTTCCATCTCCCCGTACAAGCACTTCGCTCTTGTGCAAGGATAGCTAAGGCACCGGCAGCGTGATCATTCTCCTGGGAAGAGGCCGCTGTGCAGCTGGAGAGGCCGAGATCAGAGTCGGGGGTAGACATCACCTTGATTCAGTGCAACTGTCTTTTGATGTGCCTGGAGCGAGCGCTCGTTGCCCAGGGCGAACTTTAAGCCTTAAAACAAAAATCTAGCTTGACGTCCTCAAATCATAACCATATGAATGTGAATTCCACCTTAAAAAACATTTTGTTCTGAGAATCTCCTGGATGAAGCATTAGCCAGTGATAACAGAAAACAGGTTTGAAAATGATGGGAGTCTGAGGAGGTGATGGGGGGCGTCTGGGGTGGAGGGTCCGAGGGGGGCGGTATACGGGGACGGGTGGGTGAGCGGTTAGAGGGGATCGCGTCCAAATTTTTCAGAGAGCACCACTACCTAAAATGGAAGTTTCTCGGGAGGAGCTGGGGAAAGAGTGACCTTCGGGTTGACAAAGTGAACTCGAGAAATGGAGGGAGAGTGAAGATGCCAGAGAAGGGAGTCGGTAACAAAGTGAGGAACGTGAGGGAATCGGAGAAAGAACAGGAGAAAGAGGGTCACAAAAGGTGAACCTCAGTGCTGTCGGCTGCACTTCTGAACCACATGAGTCTCAACAAACTCAAAGACAATTCGCCTTCCCGGACAGGAAGATGGTTTAGGACAGAACTCCACTAACTTCCTGCCAAGGAGATGACATGGCAAGCTGTGGAGAAAAAAGTACTTGCTGATGGCTTCCACAGCACATCCAATTATAAGGAGTATAAAGAAAAATAAAAGGCTGCGGCCAATTCCAGTTCCAGGGAATTCTCCTGGTTGGGTTGACCGATATGGACAGAGCAAGATAGGTACAGTAGCACAAAAAAATTAAGGTCATAAATGAGAAGACTGGTAGCTCAGGTGGTTCAGTTTGATGGAGATGTTCCCTAAGCTTTGAGTTTTTCGTCTGAAGGTTTCATTACCAACGAAGGTTCATAATGTTCCTTCAATTGGTAACAAACTCTTTGCACCAAAAAATATCAACCTCAGTCCTCTTCACTCTATACAATCACTGAATGACTTGTATCTTTTCATCTCCAAAGAATAATTTCCTTCATCAAAATTAAGAAATATTAAACATTTTTGTGTGATCTAGTGACAGTTTTTTCCACCGTTCATGAATAAATCTACAATCTGCGAGCAAAAACGTTGAATTACCAAAATAAATGACCCAGTAAATATGCACTAGTAGGTGAAACCAAACGTGAGTTGCAAAATAAATTTAAAAAACCATTCAGAGTCTTTGTTCGGTGAAAACTACCAGTCGCCGGACACCGAGATGGCCTTCTCCTTTGGCATGCTGCTGTGACCCTACCTGGTCGGCAACGTTCCCACCAATGGGCCGCGGTTCCGTGAAAAAGCAGTCGCACTGCGGTTGTGCTACCGCACCCGGCTGTGCCCCCGACAAATTCCTGGCTGCAATTTAAGGTGATCGGAGCACGCCAGGCACAGACGTCAGGTTGCTGGAGCAAAATGGCTCCATTGTGCGGCCGATCCGCTCTCCACAGTTGCTGTTGGCCCTCCCTGAGGGAGACTGCGGGGGTGGGGAGAGACGGGGCACTGGTAGCGGTTCCATCTGGGCCTCTGGAACCGAGTGCGACTCAGGAAAACCGCATCTCATAAAAGCGAAAAGGAAGCAGAATGTTGTACAAGGACAGAACATTAGCGAGGACGTGGTTCCACATGTTGGCCGGTGCGGGACCCACTTCCTCGGAGCACGCTCAGCTAGGATATAGAAAATCCATCTGCTTCGCTGGGGCCAAGTGACAGGGGTGGAGAAACGCCCGCATCTGTTCTCCATCGGTGTCGGCCCCCACATTCCCGCGTTACACCACTGCCTTAGGAGGGCATGGTGGTGGGGGGACCTAGCATCGGGGGTGGGGGTGGGGGTCTCCTTAAATTTTTCACACCTTGGTCTGGATCTCATGAGAAGGGGTTGGGGTAGCTTCTGAGGTTCTGCTGTCTCAATGAGGCTGTGCTGTTGGGTCTCGGGCTTCAGTAACTCTCAGCCTGGCCTGCTGGTGGTCCGAGGACAGCTGCACAAACATGGTGCTCGATGGACTGAACGAAGAACAAAACCGGAGGGGTGAAGGCCCGAAGGACACATCGTCCACAGCAGGATCAGAGGTGTGGACCTTCGCCGGATCGAGTCGAGCGAGCAGGAGCTCGCGCCTCATCATTAAACCATACACGTACGTGTCACTATGCACACGACACACAAACACACAACGGCGAAAGTAGAAATGATGACTCTGAACATGGAACCAAACCTTTTTAGGGAATATCAGGTTTTCCTCCTCCTGTTGCTTACTGTGAAGTACCCTTACAATCAAAACAGCTCATCACACAACAATGACCTTTGGAGCATCACACACCGCCTTCACAAGGCAGCCAACCACTTCACGACAAGTGAAGGCTTGGCTCTTGACGGGCGGGGCTTTTCCTGAGGAGCGCTATGTCAGGTTACTGAAGGTTACTGAAGGCCATAATGAGTGATAAGGGGGCACACATGGAGATCTTCTACAACGTCCACCACACAACAGTCGGCTAACACGCCACCTTAAACACGGCAACAGCACGACAGAGCGGGCGGGGCAGGGTCCCTGTGCCGGGGAGGAGAGGTGACGGACCCCCAGAGCCAAGCGCTTCCTTAATGTGAGGCTCCAGCAGAGCCACAGGGCCAAAGCAACCCTGTGGGTTTGGGTGCAATTTAGTAATGGAGCATTTTACTGCGCAGAATAACTGGAGCGATGGCCTAGGAAAGCCAATAAAGCATTTTTAATTAAAACAGCTCATAACAAGTTCATGGTGTGTTATGTCATTCTGCCAGGCTTAACCGCTTTTTACAGCTTACACACTATTATTATTATCATTATTATTATTATTATTAGTAGTAGTAGTAGTAGACTAGTAGTACTGGTAGTAGCAGCATTATAATAATATCACATTTTTATAGTTTGCAGCCATAGTTGTTTGCACTTGTTAAAAATAATGTGAAAAAAGTTACAAAAAGGCACAAAGACTGGATCTGACTAAAAATATTTCTTCTGAACGGCTTCTAAAGGTATTTACATAATGTGAATGAAAACTTTCACATTTACATTTATTCCCTTAGCAGACGATTTTCTCCAAAGCAACGTACATCTCACGGAACCACAAAATGTGGTGTAAACTGGTTTCTACAGCATTTATTCATTTCTATCAGTTTACGTAGCTTAATGTTGTAATAAACTACAAAGTAAATGTCAAATTGTGCCTGAGGTGTGTTTAGGGCCCGTCACGACTTATGTTACGCAGCAAAAAATTAAAGCTGAGAGCCGGACGCTGGTTCGGCGGAATGGACGCACCACTAGGGTCTAGGTGGCACTGGGAGTCGAGGTCTCGGTAGAGCAGCGCTCACCACCAGCGGGGCCGCAGCGACGGCAAGGCGCGCGACTCTACGGCCCGGCTCGTGGACGGCAGGTGACGGCCCCAGTCAGCCGGGGATCTGTCGGCGCGTTATTAACAGCGACAGCCGTTCTGCGTGGCGAACGGGTCGAGAGCAGAGCGAATTAGCCGCAAACGAAAAGCTAACCGTCGTAGCCGACGGCCAAGTGTGACACGTAGCGCCACAAGCGATGGAATTCAAATTGCAGGTTATTCAAGCACGAACCGCTGTCTGTCACTTGGTGGCTGAGAAAGTGCACCGTTCAGCTGCTATTAGGGAGACGCGGAGCAGTGGGACAGCAAGTCTGCACCAAAATCCTGCTCTGGATAGAGACCTGAAGGGGGGTGATGGAGAGCAGGGCAGGGCAATCCAGACATGTGTGTGTGTGTGTGTCTCAGAGCCCACGCATGCTCGCTCGTGCGTGCGTGCTGTGCATGCACGTAGTTGTACGGTTACTACAATAATGCAACAACAATGTATCATCCCTCAACACGCCGACCGTTTTCCTGCTGTTTTCTCGTGTTGGCCGTTAAAGACGAGAATTTCCTGTCGCTCACATCTGTCACGAGCCTCTCCGCACTCCACAGTGCCGACTCCAATAACCATGGAACAAGGTGATTCCTAACTGACAAAGGAGCTCACAATTATTGTCACTCTTCTTTCGCAACACGGCCGTCACGTGATCAAAATTGTCCTTGGCCAATAGGATATGTAATAGAGTATTGCTAATGCTGTTATTAACAATGCAGATTTTTAATGAGTTAATGATGCAAAAGGAAGAAACCCTGTCACTAAGAAGTTATGGCTTTAAACAGGGGTGTAAGAAATTGTCAAATATTTGGCGGACCAGAGAACACCAGCAGCGGCAGTCGGTAGCAGTAGGATTCTGTGTTAAAAAGCGCATCTAAAAATCATCCCTCTCTATTTTACGGGGCAACGAGAGCTCCTAATTGTAGGATCTGCCCACAGGGGGCTAATGAGAAGAGCGATTAGCAGTCACTGTAAGCAAGTTGTTTAGTGGACTTTCATTACACAACTACAACGAGGTGTTTCCAGCTCAGGAGAATTTCTCAGTGATCCGGCAAGTCGGTTCCCACTTAAGTCCGCTCCGCTCAGGCAGCTTGGAAACGAAGCAAGAGCCCGTTCATTATTCAACTTCCAACAAGCCTCCTAGTGTCATTCACTTTCCTTGTCATACTCCTTGTCATCCCCTGCTGGTCCGATTGCCCATTAGGTGGGCTCCATGTCCCGAGCTGGTGCCATAGGTGCTATTGATTTCTCCAATTCGTGTAGTTTCAGTGGACAAGGCATTCTACTGGAGCCCCTGTCACAATGGCTTACGCTTCGCTGCCACTAATTAGGGCTTTTCGGAACATGAAGAACTTCACAACTGAAAAACGGCACGGCCGAAGTTCTGTAAACCATCGGGGCCTGGTGATGCCCCCTGTACGGCGGTTTTTATCCAAGCTTAACTTGCGATTCGTTAATTGCGCTGCTGATTCACTGAATGGCACAACTGAAATCGTTTTAAACTAAAAGCACTAGTCAAAGCCACGCCATGATTTGTATTTGCTGGAGATTACAAATAAAAAAGTAAAAGCTTCATAAAATTAAAAAAAGTTCGAAGATGTTCACTAATCTCACTGCAGTACATTCTTCTAGTTTTGATTAAATTTATGAGTCCTTTCATTTCAGCAGTAATTCATAACTTTTTATTCTGCTTTCACTGAGAATTAGTTCTGAACTAATGGACTCTGCTTAAATCACGTTATTTATTCAATAAACATTTCACCATAGACACTGTATTTTAAGAGCTCACCTTGAACAAAAATGAGGAGCCAGAGGTTCACCAAAGACCAGTACTGGGAGCTGCTGCTTTGTTGACCCAGAACACTTTAGTTGGTATTCTGATCGAGCAGAAGGATTTTGAATATGATAAACCATCATACTCACTGGATACTTACAGATGAACTAGCAAGAGTGAATTTCAACACCATGCCAAAGCCATAATAAATAAATAAGGCACGCTCAAATGTTGCCATGTGTCAGAAAGTGAAAGGAAAGATTTCAAAGACAGGTCACGGCAGCCAACGATACAAGAGCAAACATCTCAGCCGTGGTGATGAAGTAGGTAGACACTTGACAGCCCCCATGTCCCGCATGCCCGGTTTGTCCGGCACCCGACAAGCTGATTCATCCAAGTCATTCACTCGCCCACATCTCTCTATGTCTCCCTTCCCTCCTCTTCCTTTGCATTTTGAATTATTTAAGACCTCCCCTGATTAGCATTCCGGCTCAACACCTTTAGAGGGCTTTGGCTTCGTGGCACGATGCGTCCAGGTGAAGCGCTGAGCTACGCGCCACACTTTGCCTCTGAACGTGAACAAACTCAGGGGTAGATGGGGGATGCGAGGAAACTACTGGCAAGGAAAACAAGGAAATGTGGGACGAGGGAAACGGAGACTCAGTTAACAGAAAAGACGAGATGATCTTCAGAGTCAGGGGGATTAATTAGAGCGATTAGCCGTACCTCATCTCAGAGCGTATATCGACTGGGCTCTTCACTGTGGGTCCTGCCTTCGCACACTGTACCTCCTCCTTACCTTGAACCTCCTCCTTCTCCTGCACTACAGGGCAGAGGTTGACCAGCACCACACAAAATCTGCATACAAATATATACCTGTATATAATGCATATAGCATCGATCTGATAAACCCTTTGTCTCCTTCACTTTTCCTTTGTTTCCTCTTTCCGCAACGCTGTAAAATCGCTCCACTTTAATACAGTCAATACGTGCTAAAATGTTCCTCCCTGCTGCCCTGTTGATGCCTATAAATGCTGTTCCTTAATAGATATAATATTTAATAGACTGTTGTTAAAAGCAACACTGATAAAACCGATGCCCGAGGGCTGAACTGATTGAATTTCATACCTACTTACAGACTAATAGGGCATTGTGGGATTTCTGTTCTTTGACGTCTCTCGCTGTGTGAGCTGACTCAGAGCGCTTCGTGGGCTGTCGAAACGTGTATGCGGGTCTCTCGGTCACAGTGCCGAGCGAGACACATGACCGGCGAGGTGCGCGAACAACGCCTGGTAGCAAGCTGCTATTTAAGGGTTTGGGATTTCAGCACTTGTGCTGCCAGTGCCCCTTTCTAGTGGAACTGAACAAGGCCAGCTCACCAGCAGCGAGCTGCGGAGACGAATAGCGAAACGTCAAAGGGTTCGATGGCTCTCGGATCTGAAACGGGAAGAAAGGGGTCTTGCTAACAGAAGCCGGTTCCATAGCGTAGACCTCCAAACCACCTTCCTGGGTCGGCATATTGCTCCACTTATTCATGGCCTCAAAACAAAACACGTCCACCTCGCTCTCGTATTGACTTTGGACACACGGGGGTAACCACAACCACATGTAAAGTTGCTCTTAACTAATCCATTCAGGAACACTATGGTTTGTTACGAGACCAAACCGCTGTACCTTTGATTAGGCAACGTGTCTGATTCCAATTAAGGGGTTTAGAGTGGGGAGGGGATGGGATGGGCATGCTATTGTGGTTTTACAGTCTGCTGGCGTGACATTTTTTCCCTTTTTCACAGTGGACATACTGCTGACAGCATATGAAAGGGGGAATTTAAAGTTGGGGGGGCTTCGGTCCTACACACATATGACAGTGCGCTCATTCTAACTGCTGCGTATGACTGCATATGAGGCTCATGTGAGTGAGTTTTGATGAACTGCCAGAAGCGCGGCCTACGGAAAGCCAAGAAACCAGAATTCCTGCATGAGCCTGTGCCACGCATGCTCCCCTCACCTGCAGGATGTAGCCACGCACGTAGTCGCGCAGCGTCCAGCCCAGGCCGTGCAGAATGTGCAGCACCTCGTCCTGCTTGAGCACGCTGAAGAGGCGGTCCAGCAGGATCTTGAGGCGAACGGGAACCGCCTGAGTGCCGTAGAGCATGAGGCTGCTGATGTCAAACACCACGTTGGACTGGACGATCTCCACCTGCGTTGGGTGGTACAAGTGCTGCGTGCTCAGCTTGTCCAGTGCTGCGGGGGGGCACAGAGAACACTAAGTCATCGTTCTTCGTACTTCTCATCAACACCGTGACGTCCAGTTTACACAAGTATGGCCGGATGACCAAATTTTCAGGGCAGAAGAAGTAGTTTGAAAAAAACCATCTCAGTACCGAAGTGTAATTTAACCTTGGGGTAAGCATTTTAAACCTCTCGCGTTGTCATAAATACTTTGTTTTATTTGATTACGTTTGTCATAATTTAATTTCAGCCGATGTAGTCGCGTTCCTGGATTGTGTTTCATGCAATAAATAAACTTAAATAACTACATGACATACATTGGAACATATCGAGTCAATTTCGCAGGAGAGGGAACACAAACAAAAGTTTTGCGCCGGAATATTTTCATACGTAAGGCCCGATCAGTGATCACAGAAAACATACACACATTTACTCATGCTTTCCTTTAAAGCAACTTGGTCTTAAGCTACCTACAATTATCTACTCATTTATACAGCACTGTAATTTTCGCCAGAGCAATTTAGGGGAAGTACTTGCCCAAGGGTACTACAGCAGGAGGTGGGATCCAAACCTGAAACCTTTAGATACTGAATGCAGTAGCTCTAACTACTGCGCTACACGCTGCCTCCCCAAGTGTGTGTGGACACGTGTGTGGGTGTCCACGCGTTTTCCCCTGCAATTTTTCATCCTGTGCTTTACGAGAGAAAATACCGAAGCGCCAAACTGCACTTTCCAGATGCTGCCCCGCTCCTCCCGAATACCTCCAGTCTTCGAACCCGCCGCAGCCCTGACCACCCCCCCTCCCCACCACCTCTCCAGCTAATAATACGCTCTGCTCCCGCCTGCTGCCTTCTCTCTGCCAGGCAACTGCATGCTCAGCACCAGCAGATAATGACACATCTATGAGATAAAAGCACTGGCATTAATGTAATTGTCTGCCTTTTCTGCCTTTAGTCTAATCTCGCTCCCTCGCTCCCAGTCGCCCCCCTCTCCCCTCTTCTCCCCCCCCCCCCATCTCTCTCTCTCCTTCTCTGCGGCAGTTAGGCTGTCTGCGTGACACCTGTTTTTGTCTCCCTCTGATCCTACGACAGGTTTTCCGCTGACAAGGTTTCTGCCCGACTACGGATTCTGCCAGACGCGAACATAATAAAAAATGAAGAACAACTTGTCAGAGTCGCTGCCAGTGTACAGATGAAATGAAATGGGGGGGGGGGGGGGGGGATAAGAAATTCCTGACAGTTCTGAGGGAGATTAAAAATACTCCGCGGGCCCTGGTGACGGTCGCTGTCGGCCCTCTCTGACCGGCCAAACAGGTGTTTTCTTTCATCTCTCCTCTTTCTTCCTGTAGCCTTCCCGTCTCGCGCTTGGAGGAGACATTGATTGACGACAATCCCTTCCATGGTAAATAAAATATACGGATACACCATACATCGATAATTGATAAACTGCACGGGAGATTTTTCTTTAACTCAACCCCAGCAAGTGACACTGAGCAGAACGGGGCAAGCGCAGCCACATGGGAATCACCACTACTTCTACTGCGGTAGAAAACGGCAGCGGATCGGAACGTCCCGGGGCCGCGATGCTCGGGGAGATTAGCGTGTCAGGAGTGGGCTTTTGATGATAAGAACCATTGAGGATCATTTATCGAGAAGTCGTGTAACGTCAGAGACACTTATCAAAGGAAACCCCTCTCATTTACCTGGTACGCTGATCCCATAAGTGCGGAGATTAAAGCGGGAATAATGTGCGAAATTGATGAGGCCTTTAGAAGGAACGCGGCGAGCATGTGAGTTTGAGCGTTGCGCTCCTAAACATGCAAAAGTGCCCACGTGGGTGCGAGGGAGTGGGTGTGTGTGGCATTGGAGGAAACACTTAGATTATAGGTGATCTGGTGAGAGAGAAGGCAAGGCTTGGGTTTGAAGGTGTTGCTTGACGAGAGAAACAGGCCGGAGGTGGTCCTGGGGGTGGATGACGGACTGGAGCAGGGAAGAGAAGGGATGGAGGTGTCCATAGGGTGGGGGCCACGTGACCGGACACCCAACATCAACAGAACTTTGTCACGTTCAGCCAACGTGTCGCACATCCCACTGGTGACCTGCAAAGCCTTTGCCCTGACACAACGATCCATGGTCCATCGTAGTAAGAGGATAGGGTAAAACTGCAGCAGGAAAAGGGCCGAGAGGGTGTATTTTAAGTTGTGTCATTCATGAAAAGCACACACACACACACACACACACACACACACGCACACACACACACACACACAGAGTCATACGCTTCCAATCCTGCATCTAGCCACTCTTCTACACTTGAACTACACCCTTTGAGAGAGCAAAGCCAACCCACTTCAAGGAGCTGGATCAACATCCTGTAGCAGTTCCTCATTGTAAAACTACCAGTTCTTGGAGAGGCCCTCGGAATCTGGATGACATGTCTAATGGAGTGTTGGGAAATTTAGGGAAGCGATCTGTAGAAAATTGTCCTTTTAAAGGCACGGAGAAACACAACGTTGAGGAACACTCCTAACATCAGCTTTTAAGACACCTGGACATGTTCAACCCAACACTAAAACACCAAAAAAAGGTCAGGTTTTTGTTAATATCCCACCAACCAGTGACATCACTGATACTTGTGTGTGATGTAAACTCCAGCATTCAATTCTAAAACGGCTGGTTACAAGACGCGAGGAGATTGGAAAACGTTGGAAGAGATTCTAGGTAAGAACATGTCCCAGGTTCAAGGGAGGGGGCAGTATGGTGGCGGTGGCGGTGACGGGTGCGGGTTTCAACACCTTACCGTGGGCCACCCAGCCGTGCTTGCACTGGTCACATGTCCGCAGGTTGATCTTGCCAGGCTGGAAACACTCGCACGTGCAGTTAACCAGGGTGCAGCGGATGGCCTGGGGACGGGGCAGAGAGGGGAGGCACAAGGTCAGGGGGCCAATCGCAGACGTCCGTTTCGCAAGGAACCCTCAGGAAGCAGAACACGGAGATCAAATAAGAATGCGGCACAAATCAATGACGAGTCGCTTCGCTCCGTGCGACTCGGTGTGTCGTAAAAAGCGAAAGGACAACAGACCGTAAACTGAAGTCAATTCTCCGTCACGGACAAAACGCCCCTCGTGGTCAAACGTATAACTTTTTGATCCGAGTTGTCTCGTGGTGTCAAGTCCGCGCCGTATCACCACCGAGGGAGTGCAGCTAGCAGCAGACTGGCTTTTTCACCCCACTGAAAATTTGCAGTTTTTACAAAAGGTACATTACACAATTTCTGGACTTAACTTGGGGTGACCCCCGCGCTTTTAGCGGTGAGGGGTTAAACGTTCAGACAACCTGGGGGTGACCGAGTCCAGCGGAGTGTATTGTTTGACAAATGGCTGCGTTAATCATCAGCACTTCCAGGCTGAATAAACTCTACCGGGAGAGGAAAGTACATTTCCATGGAAGTGGCCGCACTGGTTCACTGTTCCTTATATTTCCGCACTACAGAAATCTCTCGGGGCTCAAATCTGCAGGAATCCACATTTGCCCTGACGGAAAGGGAGCTTGTGCTACGAATTCAAAAAGATGTTTTACGATTAACAATCGGAGTTCATGCCCTTCACACAACAGAGCCTTGTTCCTAACTGAACCGTGTGAACGATTAAAGTCCCATAATGCCAGTGGTCAGTAAGAAACAGCAACAAAGCCACGTTTATCCTGTTTCAAGTATGAAGTATGTACAGTACATCGAAAAAGCTTGTACAGCATATATGAACAGATCTCACACGCACTGAGTGAAGCCGCTTGTCCTGAGCAGGGTCACGGCAAACCGGAGCCTAGCCTGGCAACACAGGGTACAAGGCTGGAGGGAAGGGGACACACCCAGGATGGGATTCTAGTCCATCGCAGGGCACCCCAAGGAGGACTCGAACCCCAGACCCACCGGAGACCAGACAGAGGCCAAATCCACTGCACCACCACGCTACCACACCTCCCTTTCTATAAACAGATATATATAGGAAATCATCATTAGTTACTATAAAATTGCTGTTAAAGTCTACTATCTCAAAAAAGTTGTCATTTCACAAATACTGTCAGATTAATGCTAATCGGAAGTCGAAGGACCGCACCACGATGCTCACGCCACTGCGATCCCGGCATCCCCCACATGACCTATCCAATTTTTCCATTTTTCGGCGCTGCGTTCCGCTGGTCCCGCATTACACCCATCTTTCCTCGCGCTCAAGTTACATATTTGTCAGGCTGCATTTCTGTCACCTGGGGCCAGGAAGGCTGTCCGTGTCTCCAGACGCTCAGCCTTGTCCTGCAAAATCAAACTCAGCAACCGATTTCCTGCAGAGATGCGACCACACCTTTTCGCTCCCTGGGAGCCGCTTTCTGGTTCTGTCACGAAATACTGCAGCAGGCATCTTCTGAGGCTACGGAGCAGGAATTCTTTAATGAAATTGGGCCCTACAGAAGTGCTACGTGAGAAGAAGTCTTGCCGTTCGGATAGCTGTGGGTGCGTTGCCTGCATAATGTGACGTGACTAATTGGCGCTTCCTGGGGTCAAGAGGTGAGCTGGTTAGCGAGACGAGGTGGTGTCGTGTGTCACCGGAACAAATACCTCCAGGAAAGGTGTCCGTGAGGACTGAGACTGAGGGCGGTGATCGAACACGCACGAAATGGGCACTTTAGCGCGGAGAGTCGAGGGAAATAAGCGTGGGCTCTTCGGCAGCTCGCCGGTGACGGAGACACTTGCTAAATGAGACCCCCAAGAGCGCTCGTGTCAAAGCACAGCGGTGACGAGTGACAGTATCGACTGAGCGGCCGCACGGCTCCTGGTGAACGCTGAGTCATGAAACACGGTGCTTCCTTTCTGCAGCGCCGCTCTGTTTATCTCCCCTCCCGTCCAGTGTGTGGGGGCTATTAAAGCTGTTTATTTACAGCCCCCTCTCCCTTTAACCCGTCGACATCGCCGTGCGCCGACCTCCGACAAAACCCGGCACCGCGAATTAAAATCTCACACGAAGCGAGGTTCTGTTCCGGTGACACGTTTTTCACGGTCAGGCTGAAGCGAACACTGTGAGGGTGCAGCCGACGCAGGAGCTGGGGGACACTGACAGGTTCTGCCTCCACTTTTACCCTGTTTACAAGCCCACTTTACTGTTGATAAGGTATTTCGGAGTGTACGTGAAAACAAGTGGAGCGTGGACCCCCCCGTCATCAGTCCTCAAAAACAGGCTGCACTGTCGTCACACTGAGCTTCTTTAAGGCGGCAGCAGGCGGCACAGTGGTTAAGGAACTGGACTTGGGAGTAGAAGGTTACTCGTCCAGTCCTCGGGAAGAGAGACGGAGACAAAACCGTTCCGGCGACTATACGGACGCTCACAATGCCTTGTATTGGAACACGCAGTCGTTAGACAAAAAGCTAAACGCACACATATTACGCAGGTCAGAGCAGCGCACAGAACACTCAGTGCTGAGATCACACAGTAAAGGGCGTTACATGACGGTAATCTGCCGTTCTGGGTCACGGCTGAGCACGGCGGCCTCAGCTGTCAGCTTGTGACAAATGCCTTCCGAGGAACAGTAACGCACCCTGAGAGAAACCACGCGCAAGTAAGATAAAAGTGTTTGTGCGCGCATGCGTCCGTGTTTCCACACGGGGGAAACTCTGGCGTTTAGTAAGGAGGACACTTCCCAGCTGCTCCGGGGGGGTCTCTCTCACCCGCGTCCTTTCCTCCAGTCACCCGCCTCGGCACTTTCGCACGTTTGTCACCGCCGCGCAGGAGTGTTCTTATCGGCGGCCCTGCCAGACACAGCGCATTAGTCACTGCAGCGTCTAGCCAGGGTTTCCTCTCTGGCTCGGGGGAGAAAGGGACGGCTTGGAGGAGGGGACCGTGGGGTCCGGGGTTCGTGGGTGCGTTTCTGGGGGCGCGCCACGAGGATTTTAAAACAAAGACGCGACGGCGGTGAAGACCAAAGCCCCTCTGTCCTCCCTCTCTTCCTGCCCCGATGACCGCGTGCCATTTGCGGTCCTCCTTCTTCATTCTGCTTTCTGGTCGGGTTTAGCAGGGGCTGCGTGCGTGAAGGATGTTGTCGTTGGCGGAGGGGCCCCACCCTGCCCCGCTGCGCAAACGCTGTCGGGCGGCCACCGCACCGCACCGCACCGAAGGGAACCTCAACTAAAAGCTTGTTAGTGGAGCACAGGAGTTGCGGAGCGTCCCTGTGCTGGTCTGAGCCGTCCAGCTGCAGACTCCCAGGAGACACCACGCATCGCTCCGGTCCATTATTCTTAACATCTACTTCTTCAGCAGAAGGAGCGTCCAGAACGAGTTTTGTGGCTCGGAAACCGCACGCTTCTATACGTACCGCGGTCCTCGAGGTTAACTACCTTTTCTCGAAGGTGACACTGAGGCTTTGCCCCTTCTATCTTTTACATTAGCTGAAGAAGATTTAGGTGGAACCATTTATATGGGGGGGGGGAAAAAATTAGGAATTGGGCTTTGCATCTTATCTTCAAGGGCCAGAGTCACACTTTTATCCACGTATGTAAACAGTTAATTCAAATGTCAACAGGCAGTGTTACAGAGGTCCACAGCGAAACGGCAGAAGCCGCGCGCGCGCACACACACACACACACACACACACACGCACCAAATCAACAGAATGCTTCTTCTACAGTCACAGGAAAATTAAGCAATGAAGTGTAATCAAGCAGGGGGGCGCGGTGGTGCAGTGGGTTGGACCGGGTCCTGCTCTTTGGTGGGTCTGGGGTTCAAGTCCCACTTGGGGTGCCTTGCGACGGACTGGCGTCCCGTCCTGGGTGTGTCCCCTCCCCCTCCGGCCTTACGCCCTCTGTTGCCGGGTTAGGCTCCGGTTCCCTGCGACCCTGTATGGGACAAGCGGTTCAAAAAGTGTGTGTGTAGTCAAGCAATTCACGTAAGACTTGTCACAAGCGCACACACGCGTATGGAAAGGGGGAATCATACTTATTGCGTGAAAATGTAATCTGGAGATAAAATTGACCAATTATAGCTCATAACACTGAAAGTTCCTGTTGTTCAGCAGAAGGACATGTGTACCGAGCAGCAGACAGAGGTTTTCCAAGAGCGCCCACACACCCTCCTCACGATGGAACACATTACTACTGTTTCCATTTTATATTTTCTTGCTTTCCTTTCTGGTTGCAGCTAATTTCCTCAATCAATCTCTAACAGCTAACAAGTAAAAACCCTTTTCTATTTTTTCCCACACAGAACTTTTGTTATGCCCAGCTCGTCAGGAATTTCGAACGGCAGGTAAGATAAACAGAGAACAAAAAATACTGAATTATGGAATGGTGAAAACAACAGTGAATTTCATATGTTTTGATATCGCAAGGTTTTTTTTTTTTTTTTTTTTTTTGACTCTCCCCCCAGGATGCAAAGCTTGCTCAAGTTTCACGTCCAGCTGTAGCAGCTCACAACCCAAAGGGAAACACACTGAACTTAGAGATACAGCAAAGCTATAAAAAAGGGAAAAGCCAGGCTGTAGGGCTGAAGACACCAGACTCTTATCAGTCCTTCCCGAGTCACCAAGGACACGTGCAGCACAGATGATACCGATCATGTGGCCATGATGATGCCAAGGCAGAAGAAGGGGAAAAACTCACTGCCCAGGAGTGCCCACGCAGAGTTTGAAGCTGCTTGTCCCGAGTGGGGTTGTGGTGAACCGGAGCCTAAGCCAGCACACACAGGACGGGACGCCAGTCCATCACAAGGCACCCCAAGCAGGACTCGAACCCCAGAGGGGGCAGGGAGCGGGACCTGGCCAAACCCACTGCGCCACCGCGCCACCGCGCCACCGCACCCCCCGCTGCCCAGGAGTAACAAAACTATAAATGTACACAGGCCTTTTTTGCATACAGAGACATTGTGCAATGACAGTGTCTTTGTATACGACGACATTTTTTCAGGATACAAAAATGCAATTTTACAATTATTTACAGCTCCATAATGAGGGAAACATGTAAATAAAAGGCTATTTTTTCAGGTCACTCATTCAACTTCACACGTTTGGTACGAAATGCGTTTCGAGGACACAACCCCTGGTGCAGCGATTATTTTTAAAGACGCGCTCCTTCCTTCGAACCGGGACGGCTCGTGTTTTCGTCTGTGGCAATAGAAGTCAAACACTACCGCTTAAAACACATGAATAAAGCGCTTTGCTGTGCTCCCGGTGACAGACAGAAGGTCTTGCCAATAGAAAGAAATGTCCCACGGAGGAAAGAATCCAATCGCGAGTCTTGGGAAGCACCGAGTGGAACTGTGTACTCAGCTAAAATATTTGAAAGGATGGTGTATTGAGATAAAACACTGTTTATCCACGTTGGGGTGAGCACTTCATAAATAACAACTACCACAACAGCAGGGAGTAACAAAATCAGAGGATAAACAAACAAGAAGGAGCAGAGACGCATTTTTGACAAGGAAAAGAAAAGTGCCGTCCTTCTGTTTGACGACAGGATGACCGTCTCTCGGCTCTCCTCAAAGCGTCCGAGTCCTGGAATCGAAAACCGTGCCCGGTGTCGGCGCCCCGTGTCCCAGGAACAGGCAATGTTCAAAGTGCTGCAGGGGGCCTGTGGGGGGGGTGCTTCGCTGCGGGGGTGTGTGTGTGTGGGGGGGGGAGGGTTACAGTCGAGGGCTGTGACTGATCTTTTCCCTTTGCCTGCCGTCACCTGCTGATTTTGTCCAGGTGTTTTATAGCTATCTGGAGGCGCTGGAGCTCAGACAGAGAGAAGACTTTGCCAACCCTTTTGTCTGGGTTCACGCATTCCGAACGCAGATGGTGGACAGACACCGTTACTTTGTTAGTCCTCACCTTGGCCTGGGGGGGGGGATCGGGAGGGACCAGATTTTTTACAAATGTCATTAGCAGGCAGCCCCGGCCGTATTCTTACATGCAAGATTAATTTAGCGGAAGATAAGAAGTGTGGTGCCGACCCCGTCTCTTCTGCTGCTCCTTGCAAATCACACCGGGTCGAAACGGCTGCTCCGTGGAACCAAAGTTATTTGCGGATGGGTGTATGCTGGACCGAAGGACACGAATGCAGCAAGCCTTTTTTTGCAAAAAAAAAAAAAAAAGAATGTGCTTGCAAAAAAAAACAAAAAAATTTTGCGCTCTGGTCCAGTCCTCAATCTGGCGAGTTTGCCGAGTATTTTACGATACTTCAAACTGGCAAAAACCACAAAAGAAGTGATTCTGCAGAACTTGCAGGGCTTTCATTAAATTAGTAGGAGAAGGGCCACTTGGCTCACCTGCCAATCAGTGGTTTTTACAGCTCTTTAATTGTACTTCTTTCTTCTCCTTCAAAACATGTTTCATAGGTCCACTAAAACAAAAAGCTCATAACAAGCTGGACTGAGCCTTAAACTAAGAACATAACTGGTCCTCCCCTTGGAAAAAGTTTTTCCAATTACCAGCCACACGCATCGGAGCCTATTCCCACACAGATTTTAGCCATTTTGTCCGTATTAGTCTCTTTAATTTACAGGAAGCAGGCCAATGAAACGCATTTGCATACTATAGAGACAATTTTCTCCAAAATACCAAGAGTTTGACTCTTGTTCAAGTTCCTCTGACTGCTGATCCGAAACACACTTACAAAGTTTCAGTTGGTAAAAAATTCACCAAAACCAGAAAGAATCGCCTTCACAGAGGAACCTTAACTCCTGCGGAGCTGGATCCCAGACGATGTCCTGTACTTTGTTATATAAGAAAAAAACAATACGTCTTAAGAAGTAGAGGGTGCGGTGGTGCAGCGGTGCAGCGGGTTTGGCCTGTGCCTGCTCTCTGGTGGGTTGAGGGTTCGAGGCCTGCTTGGGGTGCCTTGTGGCGGTCTGGCATCCTGTCCTGGGTGTGTCCCCTCCCCCTCCAGCAGCGCGCCCAATGTTGCCGGGTTAGACTCTGGCTCGCCGTGACCCTGCTTGGAACAAGCGGTTTCAGTGCGTGTGTGTGATTTTTAAGAAGTCTAGTGCTGCACTGGACAATTTCTTCCCATGTTTTACACTGCATATCTATTCCTTTGGCTGGCACTTTGTTCCATGGCAACTTACACCACACCAAGGTACTTACCACTTAGTTTTTGCCGTGGTAGCGGAGTACCTCAGGGTGAGGCACCTTGCTCAAGGCTACTACAGCAGGAGTGCGATTTGAACCCTGATCATTTCAGTGTAAGGTGACACCTGCTGCCCCCTGTAAGGCAATCGCTTGTTAGGATGCTCCTGGGTAGGACCTGCCACCTGATCCAACCGCTGGGATGCCAAGAGGCTACCGTAATGCACTGCAGCTCGCACCGGCAAACACATGACATCCACTCGAAGAACAACCGCTGACCGCACAGGGTGAAAGAGCGGTCCTGTGCTGCGAGGACAGTTGGACCGACACGCAAACGTCTAGTTCACGACCGGCCGAGCGTTCGGCTGCGGCTCGGGAATGACACGACCACACAGAGTGACAGGCTGCTGTTTGTGCGAGAGAAGTCCGTCCAGGGCGAGGGGGTGGTGTTTTTGGCTGGAACGCGGTGAAGAGGGGCGGGCGGGGAAGGTTGGGTTGGGGGGTGGGGGGGGGGGGGTAGTTACAGGGCTTTGGTTCAGTGGCTCAAAATCCACACAGCATCTGCTCCCCCTCCGCCTTACAGTAAAAGAAGCATTACTCACAGAGCAAGCATCTCGCAGCCGCATTGACCTCACCGTGAGGGTCAAGGCCTCCGCCGCAGCCGGACCGTAGGCGACCAGCATCCAAGTGGAACCGTGTTACCCACAATTCCGCAGCACTGCCATTCACCAGTCAACGGCAATCTCGAGACCGAGAGCCAAAAAGGCGCGCTGCCGCAGCACCATCTCCGGCGAACAGGTGTCTCCGAATTTCCTGAACAAAAATCGCTGAAACGGCACCGGGGGGCTGGAAAGGCGCCATCTGCAAATAATGCCAGCCGTCACCGAAAATTTCCATGTGCCGCGTCCATCTCATTGCTGTGGGCCACTTGTTCGGACACCGCCGAGGAGACGCTCGAGCGGAGCCCTGCCACCGCTGCTTCTGGGAAGCGGAACCTTGCGTTTGAGAACGCTACGAACAAACAAATGTTTGTGTAATAACTCATTTATAAACAGCTCGCTCTCCAAAGCCCACAGCTGTTCCAGCAGGCGGCCTCCCGCTACAAAGTTGCAACAGCTTCTGCAAAAACAGCGGTCACAGCACGTCCCCCCCCTCATGAGGGAGGCGCGAGCGTGAGCGCACGAGCTGCCTCGGCCGTGTTTCGCCGCCGCGTCCACACCCTACATACCCAACACACCCAACACACACATGGGGTGAGCGGAGAAGCGGCCACATCTGGAGCGGATCGAGCGGCAGCAGGAATGCACACCCAGAACGAGAAAGGCATCGCAAGGACATCCTGGAGGAACCCGCCGCAGGAGGCGCCTTCGACTCCCGGCTGTACACTCGCCCACCCCCACAGCTGCACGAATGACATAATTACCTCACACATGTTCAAGATGTCTCCGAGAGTTTAAACCGCGTTCACCCCGGGCCGCATAGCGAGGGGTTACATCCCGTACACTCCCCGGCACGGGCGATCCAGGAGGAGGGAGAGCGCTAGCGGGACGGAGCGGGACGCTCCACACATGCGCCTTGTGGCTTCATGGCTTTGGTGACAACTCCTGTTCCCCTGCCACACAAAGCAGCAGTGTGTGTGTGTGTGTGTGTGTGTGTGTGTGTGTGTGTATACGTGTGTGTATACGTGTGTGTGTGTGCGCGCGCGCATTGAAGAAAAAGTCCATTGGGGCAGTCTTTCTTTATCAGCCTTACAAAGGTCACAGATAGAGGATTGAAGTGGAAGCAAAGAAGCTTCGGAGTCACAGGTCAGGCTGAGGGAAGTAGTTGCAACAGAGCGATGCCGCCCACACACACACACACACACACACACACACACACACACACACACACGCACACACACACACACAAAACCCTGAGAATTCAAGGTGTGATCTCAAGGTGTGTAACAGGTATAGAGGGAGGGAGGGGGCAAACGGACACAGCAGAGCAGCCACCCCTCACACCTCCAGCACAAGGATTGCTTCCTGTTTCTGTTAACTTACTTCCCATCACCTGTTTGCAACTTGATTGATTATTGGCTGCATATCCTGCATTATACACCCTACACTCTGACCATACTAATATTTTAATTCCATCGCGCTCAGGTATTGAGGGGAAGGGAATGAAAAGCAGGCATCATGACAGCAAAGCAACCATAAACGGAGACATCAGGACTAAAAACTGCCACAGATCATCACTGGACCAACGGATTTGATTCCTGAAACCTGCGGGACCTCATCAATCGCTGTACCCCAACCAGACTGCTACGCTCCTCCTCCTCTGGCCAACTGCTGGTCCCGCGCAGAAGGGGTCCAAAATCAAAAGGCCAAAGGTTCTCGGGTCTGACTTCGGTGTGGTGGAATGACTCCCCCCCGTCCCTCAGAGCTGCTGAACCCCCTTCAACATTTAAGAAGAGTCTCAAAAAAAGTGCCAGGTTCACCTTCCCTCTGATCTCCTATCTGTGCCATGAACTTTCACTACTTCATCTAGCTGACAACTTTCTCCAAAGCAACTTACAGTGGTAAGGCTATTCACAACTATTTACCCATTTATACAGCTGGGTAATTTTACTGGAATCATTTTAAGGCAAATACCTTGCTCAAGGGTATGACAGCTGGAGGTGACACTTGAAGCTGCAACTTTTGGATCCAAAGGCAACAGTGATAACCACTACGCTTCCAGCTGCCCAATGCATGTAACATACTTGGATCTATTAAAACAACTTGCTCCCTGTCAGTTCTATATATAGCTAGTGATGTGCGCTGGGTAAAGGATAGTAAAGAAGAGGAAGAGAGGGGCTCATTGCTGGAGAGCCTTTGAATGACATCCCCGAAGACACACACCATCCTACGGTGTCTTACACACGGGCTTCACGACGGGCTGCACCGAAGAACTGCTGATGGACATGTGTCTTCAGGCCCTCGTATAATTAAGCCGTAAGTACTACAAATTGTGGTAGACTTTTTTACTGCTGTGCGATCACGAGAAACAAGTACTGCCCCACAGTTAACGAGCCACACGTTTAACCCCGCCCTCTCCCCCCGGCGGCTACCCCTACCCCCCCAATTCATGCATCCCATATTTATAATTTTACCACATCCTAACAATAACATGACCAGAACTGGTGCAAAACACGCGGTGCTGCCTAATGAATCACACACTGGGCCGTGGAGAGGCGGTAAGTGTTACCAGCTGTGGCGCTCTCTCCGGCTTGGCAGCGGGAGCTCGGCGCGGCGAGACCGACGCATCTGAGTGCAGCTGCAGCTGCGCGGGGTGGCCGCAGGCCCGCCGCTCCCAGCTGCCCTCTCCAAGGCTCATTTTTCTCTGCCTCCGTTTGCAGGCCTGTCCCTTTCAAGCCCTCCGGCCATCTTTGTTTTGACAAGGCTCCCTAGTTCCAGAAACTTCTCTCAGATGTGCTGAACTAAGGGGAAAAACAAGGCAAACTCCCGGAACGCACGCAATTAAGTGCCGAGATGCACGCTGGAGCCGGGGCGTCACGGGGAGGGCGCACGCAATGACACGCAACACATATGGAAGGACACAGATGAGAAGTGTGTGCGGTGTAGCTCGAAGGCGAAGACGAGACCCAGGCAAAGACTCAGGAGTGAAGACGAGAACTAGGAGGCCCAGCAACAGATGACAGCTGAACCACCTCCAGCCGGTTACGTGTTCCTGGTACATACACACACGGCGTGCCCTCGGACCGCGCGCCACACTCAGCATCACGTTGCAAGCGCGCCGTAATATTGCGTTACATAAACAGTTTACGAGAGCCAAACACAGAGTTTGTCGCAAGGGCGATCTGCCCTCATTGAAGCATAAACAGCAATGCAAATCATGACATAAAACCCAGTAAAAGCAAGGTCTCACAACAGAGGTCTATTAAAGGCACACACAAGTAGGGATAAACTTTCTCCCAATGCCAGAGCACAACCCGTGACGCAATATTTTCCCATCTGCTTTGCAGCATTTTTTTAAACGGTTAGTTTAAACTCCCGAAGCCATCGTCAACCAAAGTCCTACCCAAAACCCAAGGATAGGAGTAGGTTTAACACAAGATCCAAGTTTAACGAGTAGGGTTAGGGTTAAGGTTGGTGTTGGAGTTAGGGAATAATAGTCACTAACAAGCTGAAATGTATTGATATGTAGGACTTTATTCGGACGTACAATCTTCAGGATATGGGCAATAATTCAAAGTTGAATGGTAAAAGACTCAAGACCCAACCCTAACACCGACCCTAACCCTGACCTAACCCTACCAAAAACCCAAGGGATAGACATAGTTTTTGACAACCTAGATCCAGGTCTAGGTCTGCAGATGCTGGGAAGCCACTTCCCTCGGATCTATTTGCGTCCGGCCAACGTCAGTCTTCACAGAAATTCACGGAATGATGGAGTCTGCTGGTCTCCAGTTATGGATCAAGGAAACAACATCCTTCAAAGTGCTCCTCACCAGAGCATCGGGTCTCGATAAGAGAAGGACGGCACTCGCAGCGCAGCGGTAACCAAGCCCCTGACCCTAACCCTAACGCTAACTCTCAGTCCACTGAGGTGTCACGCGCAACACAGGGAGCTGGGACGGCTGAACCCAAGTGCAGCATTGTTCGTCAGAAGTTGAGGGAAGAGGCAAGTTCTCAAAACCAGGGACAGGCGAAGGGTCGGTCGATTGGCGAACAGGACAGGAACGAGGATCAGTGGACGTGGTCGGAGAACGAAGCAAGGAGTCAAAAAAAACGGAGATCGTGAACAGAGCAAGAGTGTGTGTAATAACACGAGGAAGGGCGGTTGTCCCAAACGAGATTCCGCAACAGTATGGGAGCTGAAGAGGGTCTTTATAGGGTGAACGATTACTCATGAGCTAGTGCGGAGTCGGGTGTTGTCACTTGTGTTGTGGGCGTGGACGTGACATGAGGTTGCTCCGAGTACGGTCTTTTCGCCCTGACCAGGTTATCGTTTTAAATATGTTTATCGCACCCGTATTAAATAGGATACATTCCACAGCACTAACTCCTTGGTGCTTTTTTCAAAGCCTTTACTATAACGACGAGGGGTGATTTGCATATTCCCACCACATTAAAAGTAATGTTTTTACTCAGTGCCAGCAACATTACAGCCTGTAATTGGGCTCATTGGACTTTACTGATTGAAAGCCAAAATTAATTACTTATGTGTACAAAATGTCGAACATCTAACATAATTACGTCACTTTCCGATGACAGCTGTTCGTTTTCAGTCCTTATGTGTTTGTTGACTTTTTGATATCATTCTCTTTTTACTATGATTAATTTTTTATATCATGTACTGGAGTAGAAATGCGAAAAAAATGTATTAATTGACATCAGGAGGAAAACAACACTATATTTAGTTTCCTTGTGTTAATCAAGAATAAAAGCACTGCTTTTGATTACGGTTCCAATGCAACCAAGACTGTTGTACTTGGCAACACTGCGCAGTTATGGTCATACTGATCCTACACGATGGAGCACAACAATCCTAGAAGCCATGGGTGAGAAGACACAAAACACACAATGACTCTAAGATACCTAAGACTCACACTACACGACCGCCACCCCCATGTGTCCTCTTTCAATATCTGTCCCATCAGATAGTTAGTCTTTGAAGGTGCAGTAAAAGCACAGGAAACTCCAAAGGAAGGTAATGTGCGCTAACCAAAGCGCACTGGTAAACTGTATGGAAGAATGCATTTAGTTTTGTGTTTTGCGTATCAATGAGCCTAGAGTGCCCATGACCCTGTCGCTGGTTCACTGGTTGTCCTTCCTTGGACCACTTTTGGTAGGTACGAACCACTGCATACTGACACACCCTACAAGACCTGCCATTTTGGAGATGCTCTGATCTAGTCGTCTGGCCATCACACTTTGGCCTTTGTCAAAGTCGCTCAGATCTTTACATTTCTTTGAGTCATTTACTTGAGCCACATGTCTCCAGCTGTGTCTCTTTCTCTTAATGTAATGTATAAATTGTACTTTTGCTGAGATGTGCGTCGCTTTGAACAAAAGCATCTGCTAAATGAATAAATGTAAATGTATATTTGCCCATTTTTCTTGCTTCCAACACACCAAATTCAAGAACTGACTGTTCAGTTGCTGCCTAATATATCCCACCCCTTGACAGGTGCCACTGTAATGAGATAATCAGTGTTATTCACTTCACCTGTCAGTGGTTTTAATGTTGTGGCTGATCGGTGTAGTACTGCCTCACAATGCAAGGGGTGTGGGTGAGGTGTACCATGGGCTTCTTACCACAGCAACCTTGCATTACGGTAAGTAGCTGTCATAATGAGTGTAAGTAATGTAATGTCTACAGTATCAATTCAGTTCAGGGTACTTCAGCTGGGTCAGGGATGTGAACCCACTGAACTGCTCCAGGTTACATCAACCCTACTGCTGTACAAAGAGTGCTTTCTCTAGTGGGTGTGGCCATGAAGATTAAGACACAGTGTGTAATGGACTAACCATGATTTAACTGATTCCTTCACCCAAAGCAATGTGTTTCAGTAAGTGTCGGGTACAATTCATCTCCATTATTAGTCACTCAGAAGACCGACGCTCCTCTCCGAAGCGACTCGCACCGCTACCCACGTATGCTGCCGGGTATTTCCCCCCGGTGGAGGGCCGGATCAGAAGAGACAGCTGGACGGCACGGACAGACGTCTGTCAGCGCATGATTTCTTTCTAATTGCAATCGCCACAATCCTCACAGTGCCCACGGGTAATTAATTAAAACGTCAGTGAAGCTGAAATTTTTTTAATCACAGCAGCATAATCAAAAAAAGGAAATCTTAATTATGACACGTAATACACCTGACAGGAATCCCAGGAATATTTATTTTTAGCTCATCTCCAAAAAGTTCTCAAACAGTACACCTGAGCAATGAATACACATGACATAATACACATTAGGAATGATTGCTTCCGGTAAGTGACCGTCCCTGAAGTGACACTTGCCGGGTTCCATACTCATAGCTTACTGCGTTTTCACAGTATATTACTGTTGTACCATGTGTACGGAAGCAAGTATTCAAGTTTTTTGACCTCTCTCGCTTGTATGAGGGAAATAAGGCAACTGGGATCTGAACCCATAACCTTTTAGTTGGTTGCCTAGACCAAGTGACCTCCTGCTGTCCTGTAAGTGACCCCCGCTGGAGTGGGAAGCCTGCGGGGGCAGTAATGGAGAACCCCACCTGGAAGCCTCCTCAGAGCTGGAGCACGATGAGCAATGGCATGCAGTCCACTCCCTTCCACGGCTGTCCCTCCAGACCACACTGACTCACTCACTGTGTGTGTGCGTGTGTGTGTGTGTGTTTGCGTGTATGTGTCAGTGAGTGTGTGTGTGTGTGTGTGTGTGTGCAATCAGCCGTGTCTTCCCTGGTCTCTCAGACACGGCAGCCTGCAGGCAAGGCCTCGACATGAACTTAAGGAGCTCCGCTTGGGTCAATTTGTGTGTGTTTATGTGCGCATACGTGTACACCGCAAGGGAAGGGCTCGACGAGGGCTGCGAACTCGTATGTGGTGACAACCGTGGGGGTTTCCTACACAATAAAGCACGAAAAATTGTCGGAGACCAGATTAGATGGTGTTCCAAAACGCTTCAAGGGTTCGACTGTCTTACAGTGGCTTTGGATGGGAAACACACGCTCTCTGGATTTAATAATGACGATACTTTTTTTCACTAAGCACTCCTTCCAAGGAAAAGCTGCCAGTCATATTGTGTTACTCCTGCCTTTCCAAAAGTGTTCTGTACTGTCAGTCTAATGTAAATAAATAAATATATGAAAGCATAATCCGCAAATGATCACAGTAAGTAAATGTGACCCTGTTCCGGTACTACTGACCCTTTATGTGTTACCTGTGCCTTACTCTCGTCACCTGTTATTCCGTCTCCTGATATCCTTTTTTCACGTACCCAGTCTGCAATTATTAATTAGTAACAATTATAGTTAATTGGTCTGAATTTTCATTTATCTGGTGAGCAATGCCTGGTCTGATCCGATGACATTCAGTCTGGTGCGATAAACTGAGATCAAATTTGAAAATTGCTCCAAGCTATTGTGAGACACATTGCATTGTGGGAAAAGTGTACCCACACTCTCAGCTGTGTTCTGTCACTCTATCGTCTCCCTTACATACTCACACGTTTGTGTTCGCATCCTAATTTGCGCCACGATGCTTTAATTTTCTAATTATTCAGTTCTTTAAAAATAACATATAGCCTGCATCTTCCTAAACTCAGTACATGCACACTATGACAATGTTACCTTTATTAAATAATTTCTTAATTTATTTTATATTCACTACACATTAACATTTTTGGAGTGAAATTTCTGTGGATAGCCCACCGTTACCCTGGGCTACTATAAAATAATCTTTATTATCTAGATGTATATATAGTAGAAGAAAATAAGTTAATTATAAGAAATTAAAGAAAAAATATAAATAAATAAAAAGAAAATTAACTCTTTTAACCTCTGTTCCACATGGAAAATCAGATGCAGAATTGTGAGGATGCATTTTGTATACCGGCCTACTACGTGTTTGCTACTACAATCGTGTGTGCAATTCAGAAAAGCTTCCCGGACACATTCAAAAAATTCAAAGAAATCGTGAAAAAAATCGTGCGCAAAAAAAATCATGGGCAACTGAAAAAAGCTTTGCAGATGCCACTGAATTTTTTTTAAATTAAATTTTTGAACAATTATTTGAAACGAACAAACAGCGACAGATATGACAGTGCAAAATTTCAACGTGTTATACTGCTTTTCCTTATGACATTAGGCATTTGGGTGATTTTGCGGAGAACTTGTGAAGGGCTTAGGACAAATTGGAATTTTTCCCCGTAAGGAATAATACAATATTCCAGCAATTCCCATTACCTGGTTTTTCGGTATTTTGCCCATTTTCAGGAACGAATTAGGACCGCATAACAGGGGGATAAGTGTGCTTTATAATTTGTGATATATGAGTGCTGCCACTGAGCAATTTCCTATTTGCTTTGGGTAAAGAACAGAACTTGTTTTTGAATGTTGAATGTTTTTGGGTGACTGTAATAAGCGATTTGATCAAATAGAAAGCTGATATTTCACGAAGCACACGATTACTCATTTTGCTAGTGCTTCTCCCCAAAGTGGTTTACACTGTTAAGCTACTTACATTTACATTTATTCATGTAGATGACATTTTTCAGTATACTTAGAATACTTACAATGATTCAGTCATTTTTATAGCTGGGTCATCTTTACTGTCGCAATTTACCATGCTCAAGGGTACTACAGCAGGAGATGGATTCAAACCTAGATCCTTCAGATGTTAGGTGGCAGCTCTAACCAATACGCCTCTTCCTGCTCTGATTTTATACAACTACATAAGGAAATTATTTTACAGCTCAGGCAGGTTACTGTACCTGCAGCGTCACCTCTGCCATCTTGTATTCTGGCTGGAATTTGAACTGAGCGGAAGCATGACGCACACACTGGTGCATGCATGAGCACGTGCACACTCACACACACACACACACACACACACACACACACACACACACACACACGCACACACACACATTTGTTTTCCTGTCATTGTGTGGGTTTCATACTGACTCTCATTAAATCCAAGAAACAACTGTGAACCGAACCTTAAGACAGTTCAAAAACACATAGAAGGTAACAGAGAATGTATCAGGTTGACATACAGCTGACATGTGTGTATTCTTCAAGAAAGGCCCTCACACTCGCGCACGCGCACACACGCACACGCACACACACACACACACACACACACACACACACACACACTGGCTATTATTTGTGCCTGCCATAATGACACTGGTGATCTGCAGCCACAAAGACCCCCCTCCCCCCGCCTGCCCCCCCCCCCCCCCCAGGACCGACCCGCTAATCAGCAACCCGTCTTATCACAATATTGTTTTGGCCAAGACAAACACTCACTGCCTCTTTATTGCTTTGTTTTCACAGGTCGTTACAGGGAAGAGATGCATTGATTACTTTGCCATATTTCTTTTTTTATTCCTCACAAATGCGAGTGCAGCTCGGGTCGGTGGGGAGGGGGGAGGTGGTGGGCCTGTTATTGTAGCAAAGATGGGAAAGGGACGAGCTCGTCCCACCAGCCTGTTTGTTCAAGCCACCGGCTTCCTGTGCGGGAGGAAGCTCTTGGGCCTTGTCACTCTCGGGACAGAGGGGAAAGGACACGTTCGTTCCCGCTCACCTCCGCGGCCCTTTTCTTCTCCCTGGACCTCAGAGGCGCCGGGTTCCTGAGTTTACACAAGGAGCTGGGATGAAAGGGACGGGTCCATCAGGATCCCAGGAGGGCGGGGCCACAAGCGAGAGACCGCGCAGAAACCACCCGCACAGCTGCAGGGAAAAGCCAGGCTGAGATTTGCCAAACGTAAGGCTTCCACAAAATCTCACGCCCTCGTCCCTTCGAAAAGCGCGTGTGACACAAAGGACGGCACCGGAGCTCCCTGCCGTGACTCATCCGGTGCGGTTACAAAACGTCAGCGATTAGCAAAGTTAGCAAAGCAAACGCTCCGTCTCCGCCGCTCCCGCGGAGCTCGTCCCCGCGCCGACCCGCTGCGGCCCGGCTCGGCGGGCCCTCCCTCCCACGAGTCCCCTTACCTTCCAGCAAGCGAGGCAGAAACTGGGAAAAGGGAGTTACGCAAAAGCGAGACGCGGTCAGGAAATGACCAATACAAGAGCTCACTTCAGCTGAACGGGACAGGAGCCACAAACAGGTTACCATGACAACTCTCAAACCTGGAATGCAGGTGGATCTCACTGAGCCTTTGAATCGAGCTGATCTCCTGGCGCAGCGGAGATCACGGACACTTCGTATTGTGGTGCGGGGTGGGGGGGGGGTGGTGCTCAGGGGCCAAAGGTCATCAGAGAGGTTGCTCTCACACTTGTTCCCGCTCCCACTTTCTTCCTCTCTTCCCCAAGTTAATCTCCCGAGTGCGTCAGACACGAGTGCCGAGTGCTGAGCTGAGCTCCCCAGGGAGCCCGGAAATAAGGCTCCGTGGCCCCGCCGAGCCTTGACTTCACCGAGGCACCGGCGTGTCACCGCGCTCCAGAACCTTGACGCGAGGAAGGGCCGAGGAAGTCCGATAGCGACGGAACCCAGCTCACACAACGGCGCCGCCTGAGAGCGTGGCCTTTCGGGTCACAGGGACACGGCTACACGAGGAGTTTCGCTCGATACCCCCGTAACGCCAGAGTACGAGGCCTTTCTTCACATTTAAATACCACATTTGGATTTTGCACACCTCCTGACAGCTGAGCGGAGCAAGACATTGACTCATTTAGCCCACACTTCCCTCCAAAAGGCAGTAAAGTGATTATTAACTAGTATTTATGTGACAGTGGTAGATACACTATAGTAAACTCCCTACAGTCACTCACCGTCTATACAGCAGAGCACACACACACACACACACACTGCAGGAAACTTAGAGTGACCAGTCCACTGGAAACATGTGTCGAGACACCATCGCTACCCGCTGCACCACCATGCTGCCCACACCAGAGACCAGAAGCACCACATGGTCTTCTCACTACGTTCTCAACCACCAGTAGCCCTGTTTGCCAGCTTCCCGTTATATTCTCAGCAACCATGTATCACGTACGGTGTTGTAGAGTAATTATTGAAGGGAAACTGCCTTACTGAGTTGGGTGGAGCTGTCATCTGCCATGAAATCTTGTGGTTAAACATTACATGACCCTGTATTGTACTGTATGTACACTGCATGGCTTTATTATACTGTCTCTTGCTGCCTTCAAAACCCCTTTTTGCCTTCACGTGCATATCGGCTCAAAAGTGCAAATTTACACGTATTAGGGAGGGATGTGATAAGTGTAACGATGAGGTGAACGGCGAAAGTCGGCATGAGCCGGGAAAGACCTTCCCAGATCCAAGAAGACAGCAGGTTGTTATGCAACTGGACTCATGCGCGGGTTCAAATCGGAGGAACCCTGCTGTTGTACCACTGAGCAGAGCTGTTAGTATGAAACCTCCAGGGTTAAAGTGCTGAAAAAATGGTAAAGCGCACAAGTAACTTTGTTCTGCTAAGTAAAGGCGATGTAGTGAAGTCAGGGGTGTTAAATCAACTCTGCGGGGAGTTAAATGAACTCTGCGAGGAAGCGCGGGAACAATATAAAGCCTCTTAGAGCAGGTTCGACACCGGAGATCTTAGGGCGCAGTAAGTGACGTGCTCCTGGGGGCTCGTGGGATGGTCAGACAGGAAAACCCCATCAGCGCGAGGAGCGAGATAGCCATCGCCACGGCGACACACCCGCGCCGAGCACATTAGCAACACGGGCCAGCGAGGGCTTCCTCCTGCCGAGGTAGCGCCGCCTCGAAGCATGTCGGACAAAGCGGCAGGGAGGGAAATCCTGGAGGGATGGGGCAGCAGCACCGTGGTACATGTGACTTTTCGCTTGATCTAGGCAACCGACTAAAAGGTTATGGGTTCAAATCCCAGTGATCGTTCCACTAATGGGGGGCTGTGAGTCTCAACAGGCATTTTGGGGGTTCCAATGCAAAAACTCATATATGCTTTGCACTCGGTGCATTTTTACTTCAAAAAACAAAAAGTGACAATTGAGTACAAACACTGATGGAGACAAACAGAGCACCAAAGTAACATAGCGGAGAGGCGCAAAAATCCCCACAAGCCACAGCTGCATGAACGTTGCCTCCTCTTGTTCGTAACGCTCCTTACGTATTTACGTCCCCCGTTGAGAAGGAGCAGCTGACACGGAGGCGAGGAATCCGAGGAATCCGAACTCCTACGGAAGCATCTGCGTACCGGGGAAGAAGGATGTGACTTATTGATCGGCGAAGCTCACGTCAGCACAAGTGTCGCAGCGAAAAAAGAGGTCTGCTGGAGAGACTGAGGTGGACGCCATCGACTAGGGTGCAAGACTCGCAGAGACCATTAAAAGCGACTGCTGGTCGTCTGTCGGGGGGGTGTAGTAACAGAACTAATGTTACGAAAAGCAAATTAGCATTGCAATATACTAAGCGTACAGTTACACTTTTACACAACTGCCATTCTACCCTTTTATTTTATTGACACCTCTGTCCAAGGAAACACACAATGTTTTGTACTGTACTTACAGTGACATTCAGAGTAAGCAGGGTAATTTTTACTGTACCAACTTTTGTTCAGCACCTTGGCCAAGGGTTCTACAGTGGGAGTGGCACTGAAACCAGGAAATTCCTGACGACAAGGTGATGCTCTCAGCACTATAACACCACCACCCCCCCCCCGCCACCCAGTACAAAAATTTCATTACAATCTGTTAAATTTTTTAAAAAATCAGCGGCATATCACGATATGGAAACGATAGCACAGGAAGGGAACGCGACGACCGCTTTGTCTCTAAGATGATCGAGAATTTGGGGGGGGTCTGTGTGTGTGTGTGGGGGGGGGGGGGGGGGCACTCCCACCCCCTGCCGAGCAGAGCGATTTCTCATGATTACTCTTTATCTTATAATGCACCCTTTTTAACTATTTATGGTGGCCTCTCATACATAATTGACTGGCCTTTACACGCCCAGCGAGAAGCTAATGCACTGCGATGGCCGGGCTCCTCGTTTTGTTTTTCATGAAGTAAATGCCCACTTAAACCCTCTGTATTAGGTCAGTACCACCCAGCCTGGGTTAACCGCAAAAAAGCATGGTTTATACGTTTAAAAATAGACTCATGCCAAGGGTGTGCGTGCACATGCAAATGAGATGAGTACAAATACGAGTATGAGTACAAGTGCGAGTACAAGAAGTATGCATAAAGCAGGCCTTGTCAGTACGAACGGGCTGTTTCGGACTCCGTGACACATGAGATACGCAAACTTCTGGGACAAATGCGCGAACGTTTGTGTGACACCTCGACCGTGATCACACACTAAACCCCCTCTAGCATGTGACCAGTTACAGTTACACTTACAAACAACACAATCCAGTGTGTTTTGGCTCAATTTCAGTGTTTCTTTTTCCCATTTCTCACATACACCGACTGCACCAGGGGCACAGGACCCATACTGACGCAACCAGTCAGGACAAGATCCAAACCGGTTCGAACCCTCGCAGGGGTTTCTCTGTGTCCCGTGGCTCCGCTTTACAATACAACGGCGCGCTCCGAGAAGAGAACATGCCACCAGCGGCCCGGAGCTCCAACGCTCTTCGTGCAACTTCAGACCCGTGCACCGCCCACTCTGTGCTTGCGTGTCTGCGCCGGGTCCCGCGAGAGGAGCAGGAGTCAAGCGGCTCCCGTCTCGCGCGCAGCCTGGGCCCGAGGAGCCTCTCCAACTCGGGCCGAGTGGCGTGAAGCCCCGGCCTTGGCGTTCTGCTCCTCGCTCCTGGTTGTTATTGTTGTTGTTGTCCTCTGGGCTTCAGGGGGGCACTGGGACGCGGGGAATAGCTGTCTACGCCGTGCCAAGGTCAGCCTGCTCCGCATGACAGTTCCTGCCTCATCGCAATCCGCCGATCGATACGCTCTCGGACCGTGGCCGTGGCCTTTGTGCCGAACAGAGGAGCCGGCCGTTGCTCGGCGGGTTTCCAGCCCCGAGGAGGGTCCCCGGCCTCCTGTCTGATGCGCATCTGAGAGCAGCTCCTTGCTGCCTTGTTCGCGTTCTCCCTGGCACCCCCATCCCCCCCCCCACCGCCGCCCCGTTCGCTTTCCCTTGCTCTGCCTCCCTTCCTCTCCTCCTGTCATTATACATCTGCCCCTCTGACATGTTTGTTTTTCTGTTTTCTGTTTCGTTTGTCTGCACACAGGTGCTGGCATTGCGAGCATGCCTGTTGTGTGTGAGTGTGTGTGTCGGAGGAGGAGCAGGCCCCGGCGGCGGATCGGAGGGGACACGAACCTTGCGGAACAGCACGTGCTAATTTCTAATTACAGGGCAGCAGGAACGCACCGAGACAGCCCTGCCACCAGCAAGACAGAGCGAGAGAGGGAGATGGGTTCGAGTGGGTGGGGGCACACGGTGCAGACAGGTCCCGCTGCACCCACTCTCCCCCAGTGACGTGGCTCAGCGAGACAGACTAGTACACCCGAGTCGCGTCACGCTGCATCTACATCCACCAGCGACGTCCCGAAGCCCCTCCCCGAACTCTGGTTTAGGTTCCACCGCGTCTCCCACCCGAAGACTACAGGACCGCTATCAAGGTGCGGCTGAGAAATGGTGACGGTCCTCCAGGGTTTTTTTGCACATCTGGCTTTTAATTCCCTTTAATTTGGCTCTGGAAAACGAGGAGGCATCAAGTAAAACAGCCACTTAATGAATGAGGTATTGAACGGTGTAAAAAAAGTCACTCGAATTCACTGCAGTCAGCAGAGGACGGAGTGATAGATTTCTGCAGGCCACAAATAAAATGTCTGCTTGTTTCCCTGAGAGGAGCAACGCCAAGAAGCTCCTCCTGTTGGATGATGATGCGGCCACTGTAGGGAGTGAGGCAGGAGGGTATTGAGGTTAGTGGTTTCTACGGAAACCACTTGGTTGTCGTCAAGGCAAGGCCACCGTGACTATTCGGCTGTGTTTCGACCCTCTTTTGTGGGACGTTACCACGGCAGCAGCCAAGCTACACGCACCCTAAGGGTCTACGGAGAACCACCTGGAAGGGGCAACGGCATCTGGCACCCCTGGTGGCATCTTGTACCCGTACCGCACGCAGCAACGAGCACTTCCTTGGGGGGCAGGAGTTTAAACGAGTAAAAGAGATTCGTGGCTCGACTTTTCCATCGAGATGCCCGACAGCGCCAACGCGTCTGCTAGAAACACACTGGAAAAGAGAGAAAAAATCACGGCGCGCTCGACTGCTTTTAGTGTAACACATGGTAGACTTCTAGGACATGTGTGTGAAAGTGTGTATGACTCCCCGGAATAAAAACACAGGAGCTACTGGCAGAACCGAAGTCATACATCTGCTTGGACTTATACCTGTTTTCCTTGGCTCCGGCCGCAGGTAGCACTTAGACAGTGAAAGGGAGCTTTCTGAGCACTATGCTGACTGCAGCGCTTCCCGAGCGGCACGGGGGACCCGAGTGGCCCTCGCGAAACATCCACAATCAATTCCTCTTTCTCAAAGCCGTGAAGGTAATGTAATGAACTTGCGGTCGTTTTTCCTGCCCTGGACTCGCTTTTTCGGTCTCCTCGGTGCCGTCTGTCCGGCTACTTGATGGAGTGCTGGAAAGCGTGTCCCCTGGCATCTCTTCGGACGGATCCAATCTAGAGAAGGCCCTCCGTCTCCTGGCGTCTCCATCCGTTCTTCCAGCGGGCGGCACTTGCATGAATTAAAAGAGGGAAACCATCGATTTTCCCACTGCTTAACTTGCAGCTCGTGACTCGGAGACACTGGGGATGGAGTGGCCCGTCGATGCGGCGCCCGCTGACAGAGAAACGCGGAGTCGGGACTCAGGACAGGATGAGGAAGGGGATGCTGGGAAGGAACTCTTCTGGCACGACTCCGTTTATTAAAGTTTCCATTTTTGCTCCGAATGAGAAATCCGGTTCGCCGTTGCAGGGCTCGGCTACGGGTACCATTATCCCGATCGATTCGAGCGAGCCAATTGCGAGGGGATCGGTTCCAGGACTGCTGAAGACAGGCACTAAGCGCTCCCGCTGAAACGGAACTGGGCGACCTTCTTGATTCGGAATAGCGGGAAAGAGTGGACGCCCGTCTCCGAGCGTGCGGCGCTGCTTCGTGGAATCGAGCTCCGGCTAATCGCTCTCTAATCCGAGTGTCTGCATTCTCTTTCCTTCCAAACAAACGATAACCACTTTGCCTCCAGTCGGAGTCCAGCCTTCACGGGGCCTCATCTATCGTGTTACCCAGGCCGCCCTTTCCTGCGGCAGGTTGACCGCCACGACGATGCCACAGCACACCTTCAGCCCTCCGTGCGCCTCCCGCTCGCGCTTCCGCTCCAACACAGGGGGCCCCAGGATGAGCCAGGAGCGGGGGGTCCCTCGACCGGGGGAGCAGCTGTCACTGGAAACAGCCCACCGAAAGCAGCCAAACTGCCCCCCCTCCTCTCACCGGCCCCAAAAATTCCCATCTGAATAAAGCAACCCAGGGTGGGAAAAAGCTACCACCCTTCACCATCATCTGTTTCCAGTTTCTTGCAGATGCTCAAGTTTTATTGCTTCAGTCTAGTATTTCATGGCAGATTTACCCAGCGGTTTGCTTCTACACAAACTACATCTCTAATGATGGTATATCGCTTGTAAACTGCGGCGCGTCAATAACCTTCTCTCAGGGGGCTCTGACTCCAGGCCTCCTGGGGCGCTGATTGGTGACTTCCCGCTTTTAAAGGTTCGCGGTGTCCTTGAGGACGGGATGGCCGCTTCCTACCCCGGGCACCGTTGAAGGACTAAAAATAGGACATGGAGCCACCCTCCTCCTCTCCTCCACCCTGGGAACAGGGTGTCTCGTGGTCCAGTGTTCCACAAGGAGGACACGACACAATGGCTCTTTCACCAGCAGAGAGCAGGAGCCTGGACTTTAATTCCCGCACCTCTCCCAGAAAGTTGGTGCTGTCCTTGGGTTCTACCGAGGCACGGATTGCAGCTTTTGGAACAGCTCTGTGAACTCTATTTCAAGGAATAACAGGAGAGCAGGGGACTCGTTGCTCTCAGACCACACTGGTAGCTTAGGAACCCTGAGTGGCGTGGTGTTGAATTTAAGACCACACACGTTACACGGCTCCTCCTACCTGTAGGCAACCATTCACATCATTTAACCTCCCAGGGTGTCCCGCATCTCTCAGTGACCTGTCTCCATCGCTGGATGAAATGCTGAGTAGCAAGGAGGTGGTGGCTTTGTGGCGGCGGGGGAGGGCGCACTCCTGGCCCAAACCCGCACGAGAGAGAGAGAGAGAGAGAGAGAGACGCGGCAACATCCCGAACCCCTGTGCCAGCAGAGCAGGAAGGGAGGTGTTTTTCGACAGCCTGTTTGTGTTTTGCATGTCCCACTTTGCACCACCGCAGCTGCTGGGATGCCAGCGCAGAGAGCCGTGACACGGGGGGGGGGGGGGGGCAGCACACATATGTCCATACGCACGCCCACGCATTTGCAAGGGGCGCGTAAGTCCGCGAGCGGACACGCCACATGGGCTGAGTTGCAACAGACCAGCTCATTTCTCAGGGTGCAAATGATTTCATCCCGGATCACAGCAGGGTCTCCTCGGGATGGGTTTCCAGATGGTGCAGCCGCACTGAGCCTATCACCTGCCGGTCCTGCAGAAAAGCCCCGCCTCCTGTCCCTTGCCCCCTGTCCCGCTCCCAAGACGGGCAGATGGGTACAGCTGCAAATACAGCCGCACAGCTATGATGTACATAAGTGGCCTTGGACTAACCGGACTGCTATGCAAAAGACATGAATATTAATAAGTGAGGCGCGAGAGATGCTCTCTGGGGGGGTTGGGGGGGGCTAATGGGAAGCAAGTGAAGCAGACCAGCTCCTGAACTTCCTACAAGCTAATATCATTCCCATGACTCAACTGGCTCCGCAACTGGGAACCACATGTGCGAGCAGAGGGGCGCAGCAGACAGCCGACGCTGCGCAACGCTCTTTTCCCATCATGCCCAGGGGCACTTCAAACACACCGAGATGTTTCACCCCTTCAGCTGCACTGAAGGCTGCTGGGCCACGGGCTTCTGTTTGCTTTCAGGCTGCGTCAGACGCACACACTTCAGTCCCCATACCTGTGTTTCTCATTAGCTCACATCCACATCAAACACGAGCAGGTCCTGTAAACACAGCTCATACACAGCGGTTCTGAACAACGCATATTATCATGCTCGCGTTAATCCGGCAAAAAGAAAAATGTCACACGTCTCACGAGAAGGCAAAATGGTTCTCGATAGCGGGTCTTTCCTCTCGCTTCGCAGACGATGTGCTTCTGCGTCCTCAGCCAAGTAGGTGAGGGCATTTTCATTTCAGGGGTGTGTGCAGGAAGGAGAGGTTTAAGGAGGCCCAGCAAGTCTTCAGGCAGCTCCACAGCTCTGGGCCACAGGGATTAGACATGCTTTGGGGTATGAACCTGCGCTCTCCGACTCAGAGTCCGTCTGCTCAATACACATATGTTCTGAACACGTTTTAAAAGTGCAAAGACACCCCACGCTTAACACCGAACGCAACAAACATTTTGACATTTTATTGTCGGAGCTCAAACTGCGGATTTCATTGCTCGTCCCTCCTGCATCGGTCGTCTCTGTAATAAAGACATTAAGGAGATTCCTCGACCGCCCACCACAGGTCCGTCCTCTAACAGCTGCGACTCAGGCAGGGTCTCAAGCGATGAGATCGAGCTGAAGGCGCTCCACTGTCTGGCTCAGACAGAAGCCCCCCGGAGTCGACCCTCCGGTTCCACAGCAGGCATGCGAGCGAGAAAAGCTGTTGCGTCGTTCGCCCAGCAGGCCCGTCTCATCTACGAAGGAACACGAGAGGACCGCTCGCGCACCACAGCACACCCACAAGGCTTTGCTCAGCGGCTGCCGCTCCAGCAGGACCGTCCTCCTACCAGGAAGCACAGCCACCTGGTGCTCCGGAGGCATTCTGGGAAGAGGGAAACGAGCCGCTCTCCGGGGAGCACCCTTCTCCGTGTTCCCACAAAGTCGCGCTCTCTCTGCGCCGCGGTGATGCCCCCCCACCACCCCCCACCCCCAGCCTCACGCCCCCGCGGCGGAGAGGCAGAGAACGAAGGCCACCGGGAAAGAGGAGTTTCCACAGCCACCGAAGGTATGCGCTGGGAAAAGCAGAGTTTCAACATCCCACATCTGTTACTCCTTTCTTTAAGGAGCTGGAAAGAACACGGCAGGAAACATTCTTTCTTTGGTAGGAGATGAAAAGGCTAACGGAACAAAAAAAAACATGTGTGACACATGTAGTGCGGTGGATTCAATATCTCCGAGGCTAAGATGTTCATATTTAGAGCTTTGTGACACACACAGGCTTTCCCGCATTCTGATTGGTTCTTGCCCGGCTGAACTCGTAGCCAACAGCGTTCCTCCATTGCGGCGCCCCATCCGCACCGTCGAAGAGGCGGATCGAAGACGGTCACGGCGTGTCGCCCCTTGCGCCCCCGGCAACCGGCCAGCGACCACGTTTCCCTCCGAGGTTCTCAGCACAAAGAAAGGGGCGGAGCTCTGCAAAAGCACCGCAATCGCCATGTCCCGCTCGTGCGCCGTGCTGTTCCGGCACGAGCGCGTTAACCGTTTGCCGGGCGAACGCGCAGCTGCCTCTCCGGAGCATAATGAACAGGAGGACAGAGCAGGTAACTGCCTCATTATGCAGAATAGGCACTTAAGACATCCCACACCTCATTAACAGTAATAAGTGGTCGCCGCCACCTCTGCTGTCAGCAGGATAAGCAATCAATAGGGTCGTTTTGGATCGTAACGGCTGCCGGGGCGCATTACCGCCGGTTCATGGCGTGAACGGCTGCCATTAGGGGCGCACGCAGATTAGGTACGTAGAAAGACAGATGGATGGAATTATGTGGAGGCAGGGATTGATCAATATATGGATAGCTATGTAAATGGGCCTGCAGGAGGAGCAGGAGGCTGGGAGCCTCGGTCCCAGAGCGGTGTGTGTGTGTGTGTGTGTGTGTGTGTGTGTGTGTGCGCGCGCGCGCGCATACGCGCTCGCTCGCTCGCATCACTGAGCGCCAGGTGCTGGAATTGTGTTCTAACGCGGCATCCCTGCTGCCGCACGTCGGGCTGTGTGAGCTTCGCAGTCCTCGCCGAACACGTCTGATCGCGCTTAATTACAGCGCTGCCCCAGCACACACACACACACACACACACAATTCTTTCTTTAATTACAGGGACGCCTCGTTTAATATTTTTATGGAAATGTACGCCCAGAACCCCAGCGTGTCTGACGCTGTGTGAGCAGATGAACATCCAGAGGACCTCAGACAGGCAACGCTTTTCGTGGTTAGTCAGCAACAACACCTACAAGATAACAAAGACGGTTAAGGCACACAGCAAGCAGCGTATGGATAAGGAAGACCCCGCAACGCGCAGCCCCGAGGAACGGGTCTCCGGGTTCTGATCCATTGGAAGCAGCGTGTGTCAACACGAGAGCCGCACCTCCACCAAATTCCTTAATTCACCCCCGAATACCTGCAGGCACAGGGATGCGATGCGGGTGCAGTCACAGCACAGTTGGGTGCGGTCAGGGTGCGGTCAGGGCACACTTCCCAATGTCTCCTCCAAACTAACGAGCCCCGCACATCTACACATCCGTACTGTGCAAATGGACCGGTTAAACACGTCGCCAACATCTGAGAGCGTCCGCTCAAATATTAATGGCCCTCTTACGGGCTCTGAGGAGAGTGTGTATTTCTGAGCCGAACCTGCGATCTATATATTAAAGATGAGCGACATTTCGAATGCATAAAAAGCCTTGTGTTCCAAGTTCAATTGGGGACCGAGACCTCCAAAGGGTTTGGTCCGTTCATATTCCTTTCTTCCTTTACGAGCCAAAGATTCGCGGCATTTTCCTCAGTAAATGTGGATTTACTCACAAACCCACGTAGTGTTTTATTAGTACAACTGGGGAAACGCTTCGGACGGAGGCAGAATATGAAATCCAAACGGCGCAGGGTCCGGTGCCGGAGGTGTCTTTATGGGAAACAGATTTCTAGATCCCTCCGTAGCTCGTCGGCACCGACCAGAATCCCCGGCAACTTCGTCTCGGCCCCGGAACTGTTTCCGCACCGGACCCTTTCTGCCGAAAACGACCCGGCGGCAGAGGGAACGGACCGTCTGGGACCGCAGCACCTCGGAACGCTCAAACTATGATTTTCCAGCACATTTCTAACCGACAGGGACATGGGTACGAGAGAGCGTCGGCCTTCTGAGACCGAGACTCAAGCATTTCCCTCCTCTTCGGCGCCCTTTGATATGCATCCCCCCATTAAAAATAGATGGCGGGCGATCATTACTGGCATCTGAATTAATTTTGCCTGCCTGGCGATATGCTATCCAGCACATGAAAATGCATATTGCAAACATCTAAACACTGACGTTAATGCAGTGGAAAAAAAAAAAAACAGGGACAAGAAGGGGGAATCCGACTGCGGCACGGAGATAATCCGGTCTGACTCATTAACATGCGCAAACAAGATTTAGCTGCTGAAAGCAAACAAATTAAGCCGCTGCAAAGTGAATGGACTGGAGTGGTGGTGGGGGGGCACAACTTGCGGGGTAAATTATTAAAGCGCCCGTATAAGTGTTTGAGGGGGTTATGGGCAAGAGCAGATCAGAAAGGAACGGACCGGTCACTACAAACACAGACACACACACAAGCACACACACAGAACCCACAAACACAGACACTTGTCTACCCCCTTGAAAAATAACGCTTTCGGAATGGTATAAATCCTGCCCGACTTTATTGACGGCGGCGAAGCCGGTCGATTGTGCGATCGATGACCTCACGCGACCCCTGCCGTAACGCTCGGTGTTAGAGCATCCGTTCTGCCGAAGCGACGTCTTCCTGCGGTAAAAACGAGGTGTAGGCGACGCCACGGTTAGAACCGCTCTCCGGTCAGCAGGTGCGGCAGTGGTTAAGGAACCGCTTCTCGTTGCGGTCCGGTATTTAAACGCTCAAGTTTGTACGCGCTGCTCAGGAGTATGAAGTGCAGTTCAGACTAAGGTAAATGCGCCCCTCTGGTAAGCTCCTCGTTCCGGCGCGGATAAAGAACCCCCAGCGCACGACTGAAGAACCTCCCAGAAACAGTGTACCGACAAACCCGGAGCGGAGGGGTCGTCCGGGGCCTCTGGCTCCAGCACGGCAGAGGCTCTCCGAGATAAATAACACCTGGAGCAGGCACTCTAATTGGACAGCCGTGCAGAGGCGTCGGGGTCCTGGGAGTGCCCGGCTCAGGCGGAGCGGAGCGCCGGCGGAGGGGGGCTCTAATGAACGCCGCTACACCTCGACCGTGGCCCCCCATCCCCCGGCACCAGAGGCAGCGCTGCGGGCTTCGCGGGGGTGCGGCTCTGTCCGTAACTCATTTTAATGGTACCAGGCAGGCACCGCCACGCCTTTGATACGGGGCCCCGCTGCACGGAAGCGGCTCGCACCTCCGCACTCCTCCGAGCCGGGAGAACTTGTGAGCGGAGGCAGAGGAACGACGGGTCGGTCGGCGGCGGGGCCGGGGGTTCGTTAGCGCCACCGAGGGCGAGCACGCACCGTCTTCTCCTCGATTAAACAAGCCCACGGCGGGCAGGCGGCGGCCTACGGCTCCGTGCCGCTGCTGGTTTAATCATGAAGTCGAACCCCCCGGGGGGGGGGGGGAACACGGGCTCCTCCGAGCAGCAGGGAGGACCCTGATGCGAGGGCTGGCGGGTGAGGGGAGGAAAGGGGTCTCGGGGCTGAGGCCAGACCGGCCCTGATCAAAACAACCTCCACCAAGAGAGAGCAGCAGGTACGGCTGAGGACGGCGGGTGGTGGTGGGGGGTTGCCGACTCCCCCTAAATGCATGCAAATGATATGTAAAATGAACATAAAAATTGCATCTGTACTCAAGAGGGATTACTGGGGGCATTACAGCACTAATAAAATCTAATATATGCACAAACATTCCCTCTGTTAATCTCACATTTTCTGTACTAATAAAGCTAATATATATAGCGCACGCAGAGTGCGTCGTTACCGTCAGTCCAGGAGCCCCCGGTGCCTTAACCGCTTCCGCTGCCGCCGCAGTGTGTTTTTAGCACAATCAGTCAGAGGGGAGAGGACCCTCTTCTACGCAGAGCCCAGCCAAGGCAGGTGGCCCCCCAGGGCGCAGTGAAGGCTCCCAGCTAGAGAAGCGCAGTTGAGTGCGTGTCTGTGCGGCGTAGGAGCGGCTCAGGGTGCGAGGCGGAGGTTGGCGTGTGAGCAAGGCCAGAGCGCACTGTTTGTACTCCACGGATGGCATCGCCGCTCCACTAAGCGATGCTCGCCCCTCAATGCCAAGGACCACACAGTCCAGCAGCGACCCGCCCAGCACCCCATCTTCCCACCGTGCCGTGACCTGGTCGCTCCCAGTCACTTTCAGCACAGCCGAGCGTGTAGGGTTCTCTCCCAGCGCACAATAAACACACACGCCACCAAATGTGCAGCGTTACAGTGAGGACCGTAGCAAATGAAAGAAACACCACTATTAACAGGGGTACAGGGGGAGTGGGTGGTATAGTGGTCAGAGCTGCTGCTTTTGAACTCGAAGGTCATAGGTTTAAATCCCCCTACCACCTGTAGTACCGTGGAGCAAAATACTTACTCTAAATTGTTCCGGTGAAATTACCAGGCTGAAAAAATAGGTAAGTAACTTGGCATTAACCATGGGGGTGCGGTGGCGCAGTGGGTTGGACCGCAGTCCTGCTCTCCGGTGGGTCTGGGGTTCAAGTCCCGCTTGGGGTGCCTTGTGACGGACTGGCGTCCTGTCCTGGGTGTGTCCCCTTCCCCCTCCGGCCTTACGCCCTGTGTTGCCGGGTAGGCTCCGGTTCCCCGTGACCCCGTAAGGGACAAGCGGTTCTGAAGATGTGTGTGTGTGTGTGTGTGTGTGTGTGTGTGTGTGTGTGTGTGTGTAACTTGGCATTATAAGTCACTTTGGAGAAAAGCATCAGTTACATGAATAAACTTTAAAGAAACGGTCACCAGCAGGAGAGAATGGTCAAGATAGGGACCTTCTAAAACACAGCTCTGCAGAATTCACCCAACAGACATATTCATATGGCAACAAAATGCTTTCCTCCCCCAGTATTCCAAGTTAAATAAACTGTGTACAAACAAATTGCCATAATAAAACAAACTTTTTCAAACTTATTGCATAATATCTCACTCCACTTATTAATGACCCGAAAAGTCATCCGGCGCCGAAAAAATTGCACTGATAATTTGTTCTAATGACGACAAAAGGTCGTTTGGCGAGGGCTCCCTCATCACGCTCAGGATCACTCAAGTTTGCCCCCCCCCCACACACACACACACACACACACACACTCTGCTCCTGAGGAATGAGGGAGTGCAAGTGGTAACATGCGGTACCATGGGGCGCAGTGGACTTATGGCGTCCAGCCCGCTGCGAACGGATCCTGGCAAGGGGGTCGCATTCCTCTTACGCCCCCCCATTCGACCCCGGCCTGCGGCTCCGCCCCTCGCTCTTCCTCGCACTGCGTTCAGAGGAAACGAAATCCCGCTAAGCGACTGTCACGGACCATCAGCCTCACAGGGGGACAGCCCCCGAGAAGCCCCTCGTTCGCTTGCGCGGTCGTCAGCTCTCCTGCGCTCGTGTGCCCCGTCAGGGAGCCCCTCCCCCTCCTCTCCCTCCCCCTGCCCTGGAAAGACCCCGACATGGCCGTAAAACACTCATGCGAATTGGAATGCGAACACAATGCAATTTCCCTGGTTTAACCTGAAAGGAATGCGCTAGTCACAACAGACGACATCACACGGTCCTCGGGGCCGCCAAGGAGCTGCTCCTCCAGCTCGCGGGCACGCACACACACACACACACACACACACACACACGCACACACACACAAAGCTCACAGGTCCTGCCTCCCCAGCTGACTCCTGTGTCTGGCCCTGCTGCGTGAAGCCTGCAACGTATGTGTCAACCCTCCAGGGGATAACGTAGTCGGTGGACACTCCTGTTTGTCCAGCACTACCCTAAACGAGGGTCTCGAACCTGGGGCTGAGCAGCACCTGACACCCATACACACTAAAAGCTAAGACCTAAGACATGAAACAAAACCCAGCTGGAGGACGGGTTCGAGCAGCCGAGCTCCTTGAGGCAGGAGGGAGAACGTGTTCCGAGAGCGGCGCTCACACTGGGCGCAAAGTGTGTTTTCCCTCCTGCTCCTCAAACACCTTCCTGGGTTGTTTCCCCTTAACCGCGTTTTTCTCTTGGCACCATCACTGCAGAGATGGGCCTCTGCCGAGCACTCTGTGTGTGTGTGTGTATGTGTGCGTGCGTGTAGGGCAACAAGCCGCACACCACGACGACCCCGCACTGACTTCACAAATCCCAAGATATCGTTTACACCACAGCAAATTTATATCTCCATTTTCTGTGTACTTGTAATCAGCTGAAGGAATAAAAAAATCTAATTGCAAATTTTAACAGTTGAAGTGATTATCATAAATTGTCACTAATTTGCAGTCATGTTTGTCTCGTTAGAGTGCCTAATTAATTGAACACAGTGAACGCGGTGAAGAGTTGCTCAATGTGGTTCAGTGGCTGGGAAGCGAACCCACGCACAGACCTGCGGCAGGTGGCTCTCGTACCTCTGACTTTTAGACTGGGAGGGTCAGAAGGAGGATGGGGAAACAGTTTAACTATCCCTTTCTCAACAACATGTGCCTTTGCTAACGCGGATAAAAAATTTTTCAGAACTGCCGAAATCTGCCTTTACTCTCTGTACTAGAGTAAGAGTAAACATTCATGGTTACCATGGAGTTTTTACTTGTATCTGCCTGCAAGGACCACTCTGAAGATCCCCTGGTCAGGTGGGCCCTCCAGCATGAGTCCAACACCATCACACTCCATGAATCCACCACCATCACACACCGTGAGTCTAACACCATCACAGTCCATGAGTCCACCATCATCACACACCATGAATCCAACACCATCACACACCACGAATCCAACACCATCACACTCCATGAGTCCACCATCATCACACTCCATGAATCCAACACCATCACACAACATGAGTCCACCACCCTCACACACCATGAGTCCACCACCCTCACACACCATGAGTCCACCATCATCACACTCCATGAATCCAACACCATCACACAACATGAGTCCACCACCCTCACACACCATGAGTCCACCACCCTCACACACCATGAGTCCAACACCATCACACACCATGAATCCAACACCATCACACAACATGAGTCCACCACCATCACACACCATGAATCGACCTCCATCATACACGACCTCCACCATGACTCTGCCCACATATGTGAAGTGAATGTGTCAGTGCTGATTTTACATGGGCTTTATTCACGGTCTTACATGGTTATCACTCCTCCTGCTGTCGATCGCACCGACCAGAACGTCCTCCTCTCAAGCCTCAGTCCCAGGAGACAAGCGCAGAACTGCACCGTTTTCAGGCGTCTGACTTTGATTATAAGAGCCGGGGCTCGGAGGCCACGTACTGTGGTGTGTGTGGCCCGGGAGCTCGGACACAGCGAGGGGGGGAAGAGAGCGAGAGGAGAGCGAGAGGAGAGCGAGAGGAGCGGAGCGGGGGGGGTGCTGGGGAGGGGCGCTGCTGGGGAACGAGCCCACGGCAGCTGGCTATAGCTGCTAATTCAGCACTTTAACAAATCAATGCCACTTGAAGAGCACAATGCGAGTCCTCGGCCGCCTGGACACGGGCGGCTGGAGGGAGCCGAGTGTCTCTGGCTCTCCACATTAAGAGGAGGTAATGCCTTCATTTATAACTCCTCAGGCCTGCGCTCGCACAATCCATCTGTGTCAGCCGCTGGGCTCCTTAAATTCATCAGAGAGCCAGAAAGACAAAGGAAGAGGGCAAAAACAGAGTGAGAGGTCAGCAGAGAGACAACTGGCGGGACGGGTTCACCGGTTCGGGTTCGACTCGGCGCCGCCCGCGGAGTGCTCCGGTGTGGCGCTAGGCGTGTGTTACGTGTGAAAAGCATCGTTTGAAGGAAAAGGCCGTACAGAGGTGCGACTAAATAAGCCATATACGTTGACACGCTATATTAAACATAGTGTGCCCATGATGACCGCTACCGCCACCGCGGTCACACACACACGCAGTCCTACGGCGCTCCGGCAAGCGAGCGAACGCGCCGCAAGCGGCCCGCTGTCGGAGCAAACAAACGGCGCTTCCGATCCCCGGCCTCCCTGCGCTCGTGCCGTGATTATGCCCCGCTCTTCCCAAAAGTAAACGGTCCGCCCTTATCGCGGAGGAGCAGCTACTCCCCCCGACTCCACCGCCCGGCCCCCGGGGGACCCACGGCGGAGCACATTTGCCACTTGTGCGTGACATCTCATGCGCCGGGTCCTGCAGGCAATCAACTTTTACTTGACACGTATTTGCTCATCACAAGACCCCCCGTGTTGCTACAGATGGAGGGGAGGAGGGGCGAGCGGGAGGGAAAAAGGCGAGAAGAAGCGGCTAAATTAACACTTGACATTCAATATGGCCGAGTCCCCTAATTGGCCGGGGCTTCCTGAGAAAGCAATTTCCTATTCCCCAGACGGGCCGAGAGTGTCGTGTGCGCCGCGGGGCCCTGGGGCCCAGCGCAGGGCCGTCCTCGCCCTAATGAGGGTGGATGAATTAGTGCTACGTGAGGTGAAGCGTGGGGGGGTGCCTAACCTCTCCCCCCCCTCCTCGACTGCCATCGACAGACGTCTCACGACCCGAAAGAGGCCCTCCCCTCAGCTCCCTGCGCTGCGTCGGTTCCACAACCCCTCGCCCCCCCCGTAAGCCCCCCGCAAATGTCGATGCTTCTCCTTCTTATTTTAACACATTTGACAACATTTACAGCAACGTCGCCAGGATATTACGGCGTTTTCCATTGATTTCGACATCTGACGACGCTGCCCTACTTCGGAGAGATTTATTACGAGATCTCGACTCTTTTCATTTGCAGTTATGAGGGTTTTTGCACTGGAAATGTGCGCTGTCTGCCTCTTGCGTATCCCAGAATTCCTCAGACAAGCGAGAGGACTCTCTCCGGGACCTCAGATGAGACATTAACTGTTAACACTTATTCATCTCCCTGTTTTGTCCACAACAAACTACAGCGTCAGATAACGAGCTTTACAACAATTCACCCATTTATACAGCAGGGTATTTTTACCGTGTCAGTTCAGCGTAGCTATCCCAATCCACGAAGCTACAGGTGGAGGAGGGTCAAACCTGCCTTGAGCGGCACGTTGTCTGCTGCCTTAATAAGACATTTAAAGTTATGCCTTTTCCCAGTGCTTTCTGAAATACACCCGTCTCCAACAAAGCAGGGCCACCCAAGGCAGGACTGCACGCCCTTCCCACCTTTGTGACTCGGGACACGCTGCGTGGTGATTTTCGGACCTGCCGGTTCCACCCCCAGACGCGTCACGTGAATCCGGTGGAGAAAAAGGACAGAACAGAGTACGAATGAGGATTCGTTCGGTGAGTTCAAACTGCTTCTATAGTCCCTTCTCCTTGGCCTCAAGCCCCGCCCACTCTCACCATCCCTCTGCCACCTGAAGGAGGTGCTCGGTTTTGAGGAGAATAAGAGTAATAATATTTGCCCGGGGAGACGCATGACGCAGACCTGCACCGCAACTGCTGTGTCAAAAAACACAGTTAAGCAGTGTAATTCTTAGGTAAACTCTGCAATTGAGTCCCAGTGTGGAAGGGGTGTGGGGTGGAGCAGGCCTTCAGCACTCCTCGTACCTGGTTTTCGCTTATTTGGCCCTGGAGTCAGACACTGTTGCATTCACGCCCCCGGAGAGAGAACATCGCTTGGTTCCCTCCCCAAGAAGCTCAAAGAAGCCGTACGTATGCCTGGAAGGCATCGCTCATTACTCAGATCGTTCTCCTGCGGGCGAAAGCTGCGACCCGCCTCTCTGGCAGCGGAACGGGTTCCTGCAGCGGAGCCTCAGAGCACCACCGCGCCGGTCCCGACCCATCGAGCCACCCGGCGCACACCCTCCAGTCTCAGAGCAGAGCAGCTGTGCTCAACAGCGCTCATTAAATACCATTCGTCTCACTGCGTAAACAGTTTGCGGAGCGCGGGCGGGAGAAAACAACCGCGTGAACGCAGCCGGCAGAGGCCATCGAAGTCGGGACTGCGGTGCGACCTCTGGTCTGTGGGCTACAGATGCTCTGATCCATCATCAATAATCACTTTTGTCGGGACAAGTCAGGCGTGCAGAGCCGGTCCTGCGAGCAAGGCGCGTGAGGCAGGGCAATCACACACACACCAATTCACTAACTCGCACACACACTCCGGGCAATTCAGAGCCACCAGTTCACCCGAAACACACATCTCTGGACTGAGGGAGGAAACCAGAGCACCTGGTGGAAACTGACACAGACACAGAGAGAACATGCGAACTCTACACGGACTACGAAAAATCTGAACATGCAGCTCAGGAGCTATGCGGCACCGGCACTACCTGCTGCACCTTCATGCAGCCCCAGATGCTCTGATGTTCTGATCTAAACCTCCTTTTTTGAGTGATCCCCCACCAAAATGCTTCTCAAACCTGCATCCCTCATGCAACCACCTTCACCTACATCCACAACCACGAGTGTTACCACAACAACCGCATCACCTTCTTAACCCGTCAATGGCCGACTGGCCTGTCACTCATTCCTCCTCGCCCTCGGTGATTGGTGAACTGGAGGTCGAGGTCGGGAAGTGCTTGCCCCTTTGATTTTGACGTTGTGTTTTTGCACCCGGTTGACATCAAACAAGCAGCACATCTTGTTTATGGCCCTGAGCGGACGAACCGCACGGCCGATGCGCGAGAAAACGCAGCAGCGGCACACAGGAGACTTCCTGCTCTCGGTCACCCTTCCTGACACAAGGAGCGGTCACAGATCACACAGAAAGGAACAGGCCCCAACTGCCATAGACCCAAATTACTATCGTTACCAATGGTCAAATTTGTAACAATAAAGACGGGAGTGACAATAGCCGGCCATCACGCCACCACAGAACGTCATGGCCGAGGAGCGATCCGCCGCAGCCGGCGGGAAGGCGGGGTACACTCCTGCAAAAAGGCGGAACCCGGTTCTCCTGTATAAATTTTGCAGATAGGATCAGTCACCCACTCCTTGGGTTACGGAGAGGCGCGGGCGGCACGCTAAATATACCAGCTCTGCGAAGTGCCTTTGGCACTGGCACCGGGTCAATGCAAACAGGAGTCAGAAAGACAAAAAGTGGGAAGAAAAGGCCCAGAAAAAAGTGTCGGTGCAGCTCTTTTCTTTGTCTGGCTGCATTCCTTCTCACAGATTTACAGTGGCATTGCATAATGTCCCAGTGCAAGACTCTGTGTAAATAGTCCTCGCCGGGCAGCGCCACGAGCGCTTGCGTTAGGGCCGCGTAGCGCTGTATAAACCCGGCTTCCGCCGTGTGTCTCTGACAGTGCGTCAACACTTTAGTGTTCGTGTGTACATGTGTGGGCTCACTTTTCATTTAATATTGTGTACAGGTGTGACTTTGTGTTTTTATGCACTCGTGCATGTGTGTGTGTGTGTGTGTGTGTGTGTGTGTGTGTGTGTGTGTGTGTGCGAGGCATTCCGTCCATATCAAGCGTCCAGGACCCTAACAAGCAGCGGAACGTGGCTGGTGTCCCCTCATTACCGGCCAGCCAGGGGTGGTGACATCCGGCCTCGTAGACTATTGAAACAGCAGTTTCCCTTTTCGCGAGGGCTTCCCTTCGAGGGAGGAAAGAAAAACAAACACAGCCTTTAAAAGAAACCTTCCTCCTTTTCATTTCTTTTAAACAGCTCGCCTTAGCGCCTTGCGGGGAATAATCTACCGACAGAAAAAGGGCCGACCTGCCGCTTGACCCCCCCGCCCCCCCCAAGCAGAAGCAGCCCTACCGCAGCTGCAGGGAACCACGGCGCTGCTCTGCGGCGTACCACCCCATCCAGACCCCCGCCCTGCACGCGCTGGCCGTCGCACGTACACGAGCGAGAGCCTTCGGGACACGAAAGCTCGACCTGCCGTAAGCCAGCGAGCCCGCGGTGCTCCCTCGCTCTCCGAGACCTCTGGCGCGTATCGCCACGGCCGCCCCGCCGCGGCGCTCAGCTCCACCGTGATGGTCCAGAACGAACAGGATTGTCGCTGTGCTTCGCGCATCCGCCTTGGACGCAGCGCGGCACGCGACGCGCAAATTAGGCAACGTGATTGGAATCACATTTTCAGGTCGGAGGCAGAAGCAGGAAGGAATTTGGGCATCTGCATGCAACGCTCTTGCGCTCGTGTAGCACACTTCTACACCTGTAAGGGGGTTTATTAATAGTTCCTTGTTCCGTGATTAAACAGGTTTTCCAGATCAAGGCCCGACAGAAAGACATCATCGCCGCTTATGTTCGGTTCAGATTTACTCCTAGATCACTCCACACGAGCAATGTGCAGCCCGTTACCATTAAACCGTGATCCGAACAGGAGGGGCTCCGGTGGGAAAACGAATCCCAGCCACATCCTGTCACGTCCAGTCACACCTGCCGCCCTCCAGGATTTGCCCCCAAGCAGGTAAAGGAGGGCTTTGCCGGATGCCGACGCGTCCTTTGCGAGAGGAAACTCAGGAGACCGCTCAGGACGCGGCGCCCTCTTCGGTCCGCAAGTGAGCGGTCACTCCATTTCACCATGCCTGAGCTCACAAGGGTGTATGTTTGGCGCAGGAGCTGTACTAACTACCCCACCCCTTCTGCCAACACACACACACACAAACACACACAAAGCCCAGAGGGCACCGTTCGCCTTCCTTCCCCCAAAAGCAGGGATTCATTAAACGCTTCCACGTTGACCTCCTATCTGTTAGGCCTCTTTTAACCCCTGCATAAAACGTGCCTCATGCAGTGCAGAACTATTCTGCAATTCATCTTCGGGATGACTATCAACAGGAGGAGCGGCTCCTCGAACCTACAGATGGGTGCCTGCCGGTGTCAGTTATTGATCAGCGACTCCGCTTTGCCAGAGGTGCAGACTTCACAGGTCGCCATCGTGCGCACGGGGAATAGCGCGGGCCGAATCGCCAGGGTAACGCTAGGATGCTCAGCTCGTGCAGAATCCTGAGCGCTCCATCCCGGCCGAACCGACCCAGGCTCGCCTCGCAAGAAGCAGGACGGAGTGAAATGGCAGGACGAATTTCCCTGCGGCGGAAAAAAACAAGCCGCCTGCTTGACTGGGGTAGAGCTGCCGAGATCAAACAGCGCAAATTAAAAATGACGCAGGAGAAACCTAAAAAAAAAAAAAAACGATGATAACTATTAAAACTCGCACTGAGGCAGTGGATTTGTAATGTTTGAAAACGTACTTTTAAAATTTTTTTATTGTTAAAAATTACAAACTGCGTTAAACTGTTATTAAATTTATATGGTAAAAATTTCAATAGACATCACAGCGAAAAAGCATGTTGTGTGGGGTTTAACAGTTTTACATTCCCTCTCCATGTATGCATGTAGTATGATAAATAAATCCTGAATTTGGGGGAATAAATCATGAATATTAAAACAAACTTGAAACAGAAACTGCTACGCTCCGCACCAACAAATGGCGCTTAAACTGCATAATCGATGCAAATGAATTTAGCTGCAGATTGCAGAGAGGATGAACAAAATGCTTGGGGACAGGTCCGATGAGCATCTCCAACAAAAATAATACAGAGGGAATGGAAACAAAAAAGTGTTTTATAAATGGTGAAATGTTAAGGAAACATAGTGAGGAAAATAATGCATAAATATGGATGGGGGAAAAAAACAATGTGATCAGACCAGCTCTGCGTTCGCGACTAACCCTCAGCGGACATGAAGGCAGCTCAGCAAAGCGCCGTCTCCGTTTCCACGGCGCGCGCGACGCACTTGGCCGCGTCCAAAGAACTAGGCCGAGAACCGCCAGCGAAACGCCACGCCACGCCTCCAGCCTTCGCCACGGATCTCTGGTGCTCAAAACGTTGCTAAAAATGCCTACATGGAACAACTCCGGACTGGTTGATCTGGGAACTTTTGATACCTCAGCCTTCCTTAACTCCATTCTCCCTCCATCTCCATCTTCGTGTCTGTGTCTCCTTTTGTTTCACTCGCTTCCCTCCACGGCTAAAATGACTCAACTCCCCTAGCGTGGGGCTTTTGAAAGTGAAAGGCTTTGCTTTGGGGGGGGCGAGGCTGATGGGATGTTGGGTGGTGGGGCTGCGTAAACACAGCAGACTCTGGTTGCAAACTGCGCTGGGACCTGCTTGAATGGATCAGAGGAGAAGGGCTCACAGTGTTCGGCCAGCGCACGTGACTTACGTTAACGGGGACTGCAATTAACTCCTCCAAACTCCTCCCAGGATGCCAGAGAACTTCTGCTGCTCGCAGCCATTGGCCGTGTAACGGACGGCAGGCAGGCAGACGGGAGCTGCGCGACCGAGGCCACCTGGACGGAAGCGAAGCCTCGACACATGAATGACGCACAAACTGATTTGCAAGGTGAGAAAGTGGAGCGCAAACCAAACAAAGCAGGGCGCAAACAGATACGTCGGCCGACAGCCGCCGGGCAGGTGCGTTCAGCCACGGACTGGCTACGCGTGAGCCGCCTGCCCCGCAAAACGGGCCCTGCCCCTGCTTCCAGAGAGCGAGTTCTTCTCCTCAGCCCTCAAACACAGCCTGAAATACAGGCTACAACAGAGGGTAAAACAGAGAGCAAAACAAACAGGCTGAATCGCAGGGTGAAACACAAAGATTAAACACAGGGCAAAACAGAGGCTGACCACAGGGTAAACACAGAGTGAAACCAGGTTAAACAGAGTAAATCACGGGTTAAAACAGTCAGAAACACAGAGTCAGGCAGAGTAAAATAATATTAAACATGGGGTAAAACAGGATAATTGTTGCGAAAAACAGAGCAAAGAAGGGTGAAACATGGGTTCAACATGCTGAAACAGAGAGTAAAACAAGCATAAACACAGGGTAAAATACAGGAGGAAATGGACTGACCGCGAGGTAAAACACAGGGTAACAAAGGGTAAACGTGGGGCAAGACAGCTAAAGCACAGAGTAAAACAGAAGCAAACTGGGGAGTAAAACACAGGGTGAAGGTCCACCCCCTTTCGCAAGTGACAGAGCTGCCTGCCGCTCGTCCCGTGGACATTAGCAGACGTCTTACTCAGCATCTAATTAGTCAGCGAGCGTTCGCCTTGGCTGTGGCCCCGGCAGGGGGCTGAGCGTCACCGGCACCTATCCGTGCACTGCTCTGCTCGCCGGGGGCCAGCCAGCGGACGTTTCAACTCGCACCCGCACACAGATGCGGGACAGGGCTTTGCGAGGAGGCCGCAGGGCGGGGAGAAAGTCCCTTCGGTCTCTCTCACACACACACGCGCACACACAAACACAGTAGGGACCCAAACGCATTAAAACGAGAGAGAGAAAAAGACACTGAAGGAGCAAACACACACACGCATGCAGAAACAAACAGCTGTAAGTGCATCGAGGTGTCTGGAAGGAGGATGCAGAAGGTGGAATTCCAACAGGGCTGGACACACACTGGAGACACTCGCTCTATATCGTGTGCTGGAGAAACAAACGTATGCAGGTGTGTAACAGTGTGTGAATGTGCCAAGCGGGAATTTATACTTTTTAATTCACACACTGAATGCATGTGGAAAAAATCCCTGCCTTTCTGAAAAAAAATTTACCCTTTTTTAAAAAGAAATAAAAAGGTGCAGCTGAGGAAAAAAAAAATCACAAATTTACAATGACTGAACTGGAATGATGGAATATTCCTGCAGCAAAACCATAGCAGAATATCTTTGCAATCTGAATTACTTCATCATCTAATGCAGAAATTGTAGTATTTTTTACATCAACTCCAGCTGTGGTCCACCAGTCAAGTTTTTAATTTAAAATATTATCAAAGATCAATTGCTTGTGTTCTAAGAGAATATGTTCTGCGCTATTAACATATATAAATCAAATACTCGAAATAATTTTAGGATCCAGCTACACAGTCCATCTTTCCCCAGCAGGACCCCACAGTGTGTTTCCTTGCTTTGCCAACTCCTTGCCTAAATTAATGTTCTAAATTCACCTAATGCTTTGAATTAAGTCATGTGGTACATTTTAGACTTAATCCTTACTATAAATGAGGTGCACGAAGGCCTGTTCGATATCAAAAGCACATCCACCGAATGGCAGGGGAGCAGCAGCAACATCGCCTATACCTGTCACACGCTTCTACAGATGTCTTACTCCAAAAAGGACTAGACAGATGAAACAATGTGTTTTAATGAATACACAGCAGTTCATGTAAATGAAAAAACAAGGAACAGGTGAAAATGTGTAGCTTCTATTCTAGCGGAATGTAAACAGTTGCTTTTTTAAGTTGAAAAAAATAAAAATTGAAAAATGCAGCTTAAATTGTAAATGTTTTATTATTATTATTATTATTATTATTATTATTATTATTATTGTCGTTGTTGTTGTTCTTGTTGTTGTGGTTGTTGCTGTTTCAGCTCAACTGGTTGATAAATAGACTGAAATCCTACCGTTGAGCTACTGCTAAAAAAAGCAATATGATCCTATTGGGAGCAGCAAAATTAAAACAGACCACAGACTGAGTGTTGAAGCGCAAATTAAACTCAACAATAAAGAAGAGGGAAAGGGACGATTATGAAAACGACACTTTTGCTCAGATTTTTGACCACTGTATCCTTTATGCATTTCCAACGTGTGAAATTATACAATTATGTGCCGCTCAGACAGTCGCGGCGTTATTTAATACTGCTGCTCGTCCACATGCGCGCGTCTTACGGGAGAGGAAAGAGAAGAAATAGAAGAAACGTGAGAATAAAATGTGCAGGTTCTGTCGGTGCTTCACATATTATGTGTGGCGGGACAATAATTACACACGAAAATATTGCCCTTATATTTCACACTCTTACACCTGGAAATTGCGACTTAAGAACGAAGTAGGAATTATTCCCGGAATTAACGCTGTAGAATTAATTTAATTGTCGGACTTTTATTTTCAAAATAGCGCACACAAAAAAAGAAGAAAAAGATGTTTTAAAAATAATTATGACACATAATAAGTGTCACAATATTGCGAACCGTTTGATGCACGTGTATGCGCTCAGCTGCACTTTTTCTTAACATTTAAAACAAATTCTGCATTTAAACACTCATTTTTTTGTGGCCGGGAGAGTAGTAGTGGAGTAAGATGATTTTGTGACATTTCAAAAAAGAAAGAGTTTTTAATATATATTTGCAGGTAATTTACAGTAATCGATAATTTCAAAAGAAACGGGTTTGAAAATAATATGGATAGTGGAAAACAGTGTGGCAGTTTTTTCTTTTTTTCCCCAAACAACTGACGCTCATATACAATTTTCAAAGCAGCGTTTCACAGTTTTTTTCAGTACGAAGAATAAAACAAGAAAATAGTGAATGACTAGTATGTCCAATTAATTGAATGATTTTTTTTTAAATGCCATCCCACCGTTTCACATTTCGTCAACGTATATACAACCAGTTTTGACAAATATTACCTTTTCATAATTGCTTTAAATCACTTTAAAGGCTCTATATCCAAAAGTGAAAGAAAAGACGAGGCAATAAATACTAACTAAGAAGAGCATAAGAGCAACGGAATATATTATATAGCGCAGAAAATAAGAGCAGTGAGTCTACAGTAAGTGGCACGATGCTGGTAATTTGCGGGCTGCAGTAAGTAACGCACTCGCTGTGGACGGACGGATGGAGGGAAGGATGGAGGGATGGATGGAGGGGGGGATGGAGGGATGGAGGGAGCGCACTTGGGTTGGGATGCTCTCTCTCCCCCGCTTCCCTTCCGATCGCCGCCCCGGAACAGCGCAGCGCAGCTCCATGTGGACAGACGGTCCGCACTCGAGAACATTCCGCCCTTTTCCAGCCCGGCTCCTCCGGAGAAACTCGTACCTGCGCGTGTAGCGCAGAAACTCCAGCGGTTACATTGTGTCACCGGCTCCCCACATTATGATTATATAGCGATTCAATCTGCCGGTTGTCTCCTCATCAATAGTGGTGGCGAGCCAGTTAGGATCAGTTTAATCGATCGGTCAAAAAAGTCGATAAGTAAACAACTCGAAATACACGAGGTGAGGACAGGATTTATAAATACCGGCTCGTTAATATTTTTGTTTTTTTTCAATCATGTTGTGCACCACCGGAGTCATAACTGCCCGCTGTGTGTGTGTGTGTGTGTGTGTGTGTGTGTGTGTGTGTGGGGGGGGGGGGGGGGGGGGGGAGTGGCCTTTTCGGAACTCTCCCAGTTTGGACCCAAACCGGCCGGACACACTGGGTTGAGGACGAGTGGAAAAGAAAGACAAAAACACGCGTGACGAAACTTATTTAAAGGATAAACTCGGCGTGTGGACAAGTCATCATCTCGTCCCATCATCATCATCATCATCATCATCATCATCACCAGCAGCAGCATCAGCATCTCTCCGGCACAATAACACCATAATTACTTTAATCATGAAGACGCCTCGTAAATGATGCGAACGAGTGATAAGTAATAGAGTCGCGCGGCGGCGCGGGGAGCGGAGGTGCACGTGCGCGCGCTCGCGCGTCCTTAGCGCTCCTCTTGTCGCCAAGAAGCACATCGATCGATCGATCTATCTATCTATCGATCGATCACCTCGGAAACGATCCACAGTTTGCATCGGTGCCTCTCGCTTTAAAATGCAAAGACGTTTCCGTTCCTCTTTACCATGTTTTTTTTTTTTGCATTTCGGGAATATTTACGCAAACTGGGCAAATTTGAAGAGTATTAGCAGGATTTTGCTTTTAAATGACTGATTGTCCTTAAGATTTTACACGCAGAATCCCTTAGCTGTGACGTCAATTTCTGAACTTTTCTTAAAATGTTTCACAATTTTGTTGGACCTTGAATTAAAAGTTGCACCCAGCACCGGTGCACCGATACCCTGGTGAAGATGTCTGGGTCCAGCGGAGGAGAAGTTTCCCTCCAAACTCAGCTGGGCCAAGTGTCCTGTCCTCGACAAGGGGACCGAGTCCAGCATCAGCATCAGTCATCCCTGAGCTGTCCGTACACTCATCTCCTTGTGCTAGAGACACACGAAGTATGCGTGAAGAGCCCCTACCCTACTCTACCGTACCCTACCCATAGCACTCACCTACACACTTCCTCAAAACAAAACCGAACATGGAGACAAACAAGGCTGGAAACTGTGCAGAATCGGTTTCACAAACAGGCCACAACTGTATACACACACACACACACACACACACACACACACACACACACACACACACAGAGGCTCCCACTGCGACAGCTTATAAAATAAGTTAATGACAGTTACTGCACATGTTCTTTCCCTCGGTGGGCCAGTCAGACCTGCAGCACATGAGGTCGATTAAAGGGACACGGGGAGCATCCGGCGCGCAGCCCGCGACACGGCAAAGAAGTGCAAGAGAGCCGAAACGCAGCGAGCACACTAACATTAAACGAAGGGGAAAAAAAGTCTTAAAACGACTAAAAAGGAGTCGGTGCAAAGCAAAGAAAAGTGCTGTGTTCTTGAAGATCTTGAGGCTCTCTGAGAACATGGAGATGTCACACGGTCATGGGGAGAAGTTGCCCCCGCTCACACTGACATGCGGTGACACACTGGCATGACAGCGGCAGGAACACACAGTTATGGGAGAAAGTTTCACGGCGCAGGGGCCACCACGTTACTGCAAAAGCGAACGAGCGAGGGAAGAGGACGGCCGTCCACAGCATCCCAAGTACGAGCATGCATCCACTAATGGCAAGGCAAGTCTCACCCACACACACACACACACACACACACACACACACACACAGTCAGTCACAAAGGACCAAGCCAACAAGCCCAGAAGTATCCCGTCAGTAAGCGGGCCCCAGGTGAGAGCGCCGGGCTGGCCTTACCTGCTGGGACATTCTGAAGAGAAGCGTGCTGTCAGCGTTGGGCTGCCATGTCCCCATGAAGGTGGGCTCCGCGCTCGCCGGTCGCGTGCTGAACTGCATGGAGCTCTCGCAGCTGCCGCCTCTCGCAGTCGACTCGCGTGCCCTCTCTCGCTCTCTGTCTCTCACATCCACTTCTGCCTCCTCTGACTGAAAGTAAAGGTGGATTTGGGTTGGACTTTTTTTTGAGCCAGAGAGCAAGAGAGAGAGCAAGGAGCGAGCGAGAGAGAGAGAGAGAGAGAGAGAGAGAGAGAGAGAGAGAGAGAGAGCAAGCGAGAGAGAGACAGCAATGGGGGAGGGAGAGGATCTCCAGGCTGCAAGTAGCAAAGGAGTGTGTTGTGTTAATTCAGGAGCTGGCAGCCGAGTGCACTTCCTCAGGGGTGTGTGGTGGGAGAGGACAGGATGAGTCGAGCGCTGAAGGTGGGGGGGGGTGAAGCTGATGAGGGAGGGGTACATTTTTACTGCGCATCCACCCTCCCTTTCTCCCCTGTCAAGCCGTCACACCGGCAGCGCATAAGGAGCACCGCTCCATCCTAACTGCCACCCCCGGGTAGTGCGCCGCCCCCCCCCTTCCCCCCCCCACTCACTAACCCCCTGGGTAATTCAGCCAGACCCCCCCCCCCCGTCCACATGTACTCACACACAAAATGAGAAACAACGGTGCTCTTTCAACCTAAATACAGCCCCCCAGGAACCCCAGGCTACAGCAACTAAAAAAGACTCAACATCACAGTCCTGCAACTCCACAACAACTTTACAAAAACCGAGCGTTACCCCTCCTCCCTACACCCCCGCTCCCCCCACCCACCTGACCCCCTCTTTCTCACCACAAGTCCCCCGCTCGTGTCTCATCCTCATCGCCGCCACTGAACCAGGTGTGCCGACGTGTCTCCGACAAGGTGCCCCACGGGGGGGTTTGCGAAAAGCCGACGGCGCCTCCCCCAGCCCCCCCGGGCCCTCCTCGGCCCCCGTCCCCCCCACCCCCCCAACTCCCGTTCCGCGCTGTCTTCCTGCAGCCTCCCGTCGATGAGCCGCCGCTGTCCGTCAGGCCGGAGCAGGGCTGAGTCAGCCGTATCGCTGCTCTCCCTGCCGCGGAATGGCACTGCGCGCTCAGCCCCCTCTCCCCCCCCCCCACCGCAACCCCCAGCCCACCCCCCGATCCCCCCCACCCGTCCGCTACCGCGGACCCGGCTCTCCGGGAGCAGCGGAGCCGGATGAGCCGAGGCACGCGAGTGGGGGAAGGGAGGCTGTCCCCGCTCCACTAAGTGCTCGCAGCTCTGCGGGTGAGCGTGTCGCGCGCTCTGCTCGGAATCCGCACGCCGCAAAGAACACGCCAGTCCCGTGTTTGCCCCCCCTCCCGCCGCTGCCCCCACTCCGCGGCAGCTCTGCACCTGCTGAAATCCACCGTGCGGCGGAACGTCGCTTCGCCAGGTGAGTTTCCAGCCTCGTGAGGCTCCGTGTTCCTTTCCCGCCCTTTACCTTTCGACCGCGCGACGCTACCTGACCTCACCGAGGGGTCATGTGTCACCCCCCCCGCACCCCCGCTTCCCCAGGGAGGGGCGCCAGTCACGGGGACGAGGGCCCACAACTCTCAGCGAGGCTCCCCGTTTAAATTTTTAATCGACGAAAGAGGAGCGTTCGGCAGCTCGGCACATGGATGTGAAACGCACACGTTAACAAACACAAAGTCTCCCCCTCCTGCACCTTCCGTACGTACAGAATAAAGTACGTTGCACTTCCACATCACCCACTTACACTTTTTTCCCTTTTTTCACTTTTCTAACTTTTCCCAGTGACGCCGAAATGACAGAGTGCACACCACAATATCTACCTATACAACATATCACAATAATCTTGGAACGCGTCGGAGGGGAAAAAAAAAGGATTAACTTTTCTTTCTGGTTGCATTAAATGACGTGCGGTGTATGAAGTCACTCGGAGATGTATGTTAAATTGCAGGAGACAACGGCCCCGCTTCTTAAAAGCCTCTGTGCCGTGCTAATGACAGCTCCTGCTAACCTTTACGGAGATTATCAGTGTGGCGTTTAGCACAGAGCGCCCACCCATCCTTCGCCGGCAGACGGAAAAAACTGTGTCGACGTCCAGAAGAACTTAATATACCTCCCTGTCCCTCCCTCCCGCTCTCTCTCCCTGCCCCTCTCTCTCCTTCTCCTTCTCTCATTCTCTCTTTGTCTCGCTCTCCTCCTAGACACATGAGCGAACTGTCCTGCGAGGGCCGAGTCGTTCGAGGATCACGGGAAAGGACAAGAAGACACCGATAAGGCAGGCGCCCGTGTCCCTGTCCACCGGTTCCGAATTTCAAATCTACCTCGCGTCTAATATCTGCTCCACTTTTCGCTGCTTCCACTTCTCAGCTAGGAGGAATAATGGCGAAATGGACTGAAAAAAGCCAACAGCCACGAATGATTAAATAAATTGGAAGAAATAATTTTTCCCAATGCTAGGATACTGAGGAAACGTTCATCCCTCGCTTAGATTCCTCCGCCTCTCGACCACGCAACCCATGTTCGGATTCGAACCCAGAAATGCTGTATTTGCACAAGTTACAACTGACAAAGAAATACAAAGTCTAATAAAGGCTACAGTATCCTCGGATGCCATATTAGTGATAAAAATAAATCCGCTAATTATATTTATATTTTAACAATCTGTTCTCCTCTCTCCCTTTCTCAAGTACCTCTGCGTGCTGAAGACACGGCAGCTGCTCAGCCATCGTTGCTCTCATTAATGGCCGTTATTTCTGGGAGGACCGAAGGCTCTGCCAATAGCCAGCTCCCCTCTCTCTCTCTCTCTCTCTCTCTCTCGCTCTCTTTATCCGTCTCTCTCTCTCTCTCTCTCTCCCTCCATTCCATCCGGCAGTTCCTCTTCCTCTGCCAGCGGGTGCCCAAGAATGGGGCGCGCAGCGGAGGCAGCGGGCGGCAGCGGGCAGCAGCGGGCAGCAGTGACGGCGGGTAGCAGGCCAGCCAGAAAGCAGAGGCCCACAGTAATAGAGTCCTTTATTAAAACTATTATTCTGCAGGACTCCAGATTCCCCCCAGGCCGGGGCCACGTCGAAGCCCACATAATTAACTACAGGCTCGGCTACGGATCAATTACCAGACAAGGAAGTGATAGCGAAATCAATAGGAGATCATCAGCCACATTAGCAGTGTTGCAGCTCATTAGAGTGAAGCTCGGCCTGCGCTCAGAGGCCCCGCCAGCGGTGGCGGTTTGGGCCAGGCGGACACTAGGTGACTGCGCCGCCTCATCCGTGTGTCATCTTTCTGAATAATCCACAGCCTATTTTAGCATGCGCTCTTCATCCCCCCCCCACCCCCCGCTCTCCCGTGTGTTTACTTCTGGGCTTCCGGCCCGGCGACCCAGCTGGCTGTAACTAAGTGTGACCGTGTGTGTGAAGGTTCGTTCTGCCACCGGTCTGGAGTTTATTTAATTTGCATCCCAGGAGCCCCCGGGATCGATGGGCTGCGTGCAGCAACGCCGAGAGCGGCATCTTGCCCGCATCCCGGCAAAGGTGTTTGGGTCACGATGGCAACCTACGGCTTCGAGCAGGCGGAACGAGGGCACGGGCAAAGCCCCGAGCAACTTTACCACGCTTAAGCACATTAACCGTGCTATTGTATACTGAACAAGTGGACGGACTATTTTAATGTCTCTATGCTTTGCATTTATGTGTGACACAGTGGGCTAAGACAACAGAGGAGAGGCTGCCATCAGAGGGCAGCGTGTGTGTCGTAACAGCGCAAGCCTTCGACGAGCTGGTCAACAGAACAGTAAATATGAGGGACTAGCAGTTCATGTTCCGCATTTTACTGAAAGCCCGAGGAGGTAATTTCAGATCAGAAATTGCAGAGTCGCAAAAGGGTCGAGATTCAGTCGTACCCTATTCAGTCGTAGCTGACGTAGTCAACGGCTCACCAGCAGGCGGCGTAGTGGTTAGGGCTACAGGTTTGCATGAAAGGACTCAGTTTGAATCCCACCTTCTGCTGTAGCACCTTCATCAGGTGCTTATTCTGGTACAGAAAAATTACTCAGCTGAATAAATACAAGTAGTTTAACGCGGTAAGTTGTTTTGTCGAAAAGTGCGAGCTAAGTAAATGATGGTATTAATCATATTGTTTCAGAAATTTCGGTTGTGGCACTTTTACCATTGTTGTCCTGCTTTGCGAAAGGAAAACCGCTCTTTCTGGGCGATAAAGGCAGAGCGGGAACCGGGAGATAAGAGTCATAATGTGGGCCGAGATTTCGGACAGAGTGCGGGAGGAGGAGAGCGATGAGCAATGAGGACGAGGGCGACTGGACTGTAAACCGCAGGTCAGTGTGAATCCACCTCATCACTCCTTTCCCACAGATCATTTCTGGGCCTGCTGGAGGAAGTGACCTGGTTCGCAGGGCTGCAGCCACCCACCCCCCCAGCACCACCATCACCATCAGCCCAAACCCCCCCCCACCCGAGTCGGCACAGAGGGAGCAGATCAGTGGTTTCTCCATGTGACAGCCGGCAGTGTGTCGATCAGATGGCGGCAGGACAGAACTGTCACTGTTCCCAGCCTGCCCGCATGCAGGACCACAAGGCATCATATGACACGCGGTATCAACCTCCAGCACGGGGGAGGGGGGCGGGTAGAGAGGCCAACCAGAGGTCCGCTTACACCGTCGGCCCGAACGGCAAGGGCACACGCTCTCGAGGTGCTGTCCCGGAGATGTCCCGACACCATGCGCTTGCAAAACCAAATGGGCGAGCAAGAGTCCAATTTCGGCTGGATTCTCAGACGACGCTTTTCTCCACAGCGGCTCACGCAGCTCACACTTTTACGCCTCGCACACGCATTCAGCTGGAACATTAATCTTACCATTATGGTTATCTTGTGAACGCTGGCAGCCGAAGCTCAGCGTCCCAACCGTGGTGTGACCCGCTGTTATCGGTTTCCGCATCAGGGCCTTTATTTTGGCACAAGAGTAACTAAATCCAGGTTAAAGAAGAAAAAGATTCTGCAAGTAAATACTGTATATACATACAGTATCCTGAAGTGGACAAAAAGGTATGATCCCCCCACAGGTCCTGCCCCAGTATGGTGGCGTGTGGCCCGAACCCCTGCTCCAGTCACTAGTACCCCCAGCTTGGCCATCTCCCGCCAAACCAACAATTAGCCGGCCTCACGTTAACCAAACAGACCTCCTTTGTCTCCTACTTCGTGAAGAAGGGAAGGCTAAGCTGGTGGGCTGGTGGGCTGGGGGGTCGGGGTACCGGGGTGAGGAAAGTGAGGGGTTCTTCCTCCCTGGCCAGCCAACGGTGACACATCACCGCTAAGCCGCAGAAGGTCGGACGCCTGACCCAGACCGTCCCAGTGCTAATGAGGTCTTCAGAACGACCGAGAACTGGGAGAGCATCTCAAAGGCTTTATTCTTACTTTGACCCTATACCGATTCAGTGTTTCTCATTCATGAATTCCTGCTGCTCAGAGATTAAACTAAAGATTAGACTAGACTGCAGTAAAATTCGCCCTTCAGGACACCATGTTTACACCACAAATAGTAACATTTTCATACTCCGGCGGATCAATCAAACAAACACGATAAGGCTCATACTTTGACGTAAGAGTCAGTCCAGCCTTCATCTCTTAATTGTGCATTTCTGATAAAGAGTCACTGCACCAGCAGGGCAGCAGGTGGCGTAGTGGTGAGCATCACTGCTACGGAACACAGAGATTGCAGGTTCAAATCCTTTTTCCTGTGTTATACTTGAAAACTGTACAATCTTCCCAGCTGTTTAAATGGGTAAATAATCATAAGTTGCTTAAGAGAAAACCATCATAAATAAAAAAGTTGTAAGTATAAAACAGAGCAGAGGTATTTCTTCAAAGAGAGGGCACAAATCCCCGTTTCACTGCAGGAGTCAAGTGATCCAGTCAGACAGATTAGTGGGATAAAGTTTCCACCGCTGCTCTGTGTCTTCAGGCCTCTCTTGGGATTTGTGATCCAATTGAGAACACTGTCATTTTACACCTCTAACAAATTCGTTTTCCTTTCCCCTTGTTCCCGACATGTCATTGAATCGAATCGCAATGGAACTCGAAGAAAATCCTTCTCCTAAATACAACGAAAAGGAGTACAATGAAATATCTCACTCGGCGTACAATCTATGCTGCGTGTAAACACATTCACGAGTAGGCTGGGCTATTTTAGAAAAATGACTAAGCAATCAAAACCCTTGTCATTTGCATACCTGGGCCAAGGGAACACGTCGGCCCTACTGTTAACTAGGTTTCCTTTAAAGCGAGCTGCTGTCGCCTCTGTCGGCACGGCACCAAACCCAGAAACAATCCAATAATCCCACAAGATCCCATTTGGTCACCAGCCCACAGAATCTTTACTGAGTTTCCCTGGAGCACCAACTCATTCTCGTGCCACACACACAGGGAGCTACGGCACGCAGCCGTGCCCTGCTCACACAACCTTCCAGAAGTGTCTTTCCACAACTGCATGTATCTAACACTTTTCTCCAAAGCAACTTACACTGTTAGCATTATAATTATTTACCCATTTATAAAGCTGGGTAATTTCAATGGAGCAATTAAGGGTAAGTACCTTGCTCAAGGGTATTAGAGCCAGAGATGGGGATGGAACCTGTAACTTTGAACCTTTTTTTAAGCTGCCCCTATCGCTGTCTGCTCTCCATCCTTCGCAGCTTCTGGAAGCATGTCGCCTCAGACTCGGTATTCTGTCACAGAACCCGTAAAGCTGCACTTTACAAAAAGATAAAGCACCCAAATAAATGACCTCCTGTCGGCTGCTGGCAACACCAGATCGCATTATGCCAGCGCAGGTACAGGTATGAGATGTTTCGACTTGCTTTGACAGCTGCACAGAGCGGTAGGAGTAAGGCGTAATGGTGTTGGCACAGCTGGCCAACAGGCACAGCTGGCATCTGCGAGTCCCCCGAACCCAGTCGGACCACACTGCGGTACACCTTTAATAGCTGTGCTGTGCGGATGCCATCCTGATGCACTTGCGGGTCTTCCATGCTGGTCAGCGTTACGCTGTCAGAGGTGTTTGCCAGCTTGGGCCAGCTGTAGTAACACGGCAACTATAACATCCGGTGAAGGCCATTACCGAGGCTGCACGACACCTGATACAGTCAGATCCACTTGAGTGGTGTGTACCTTTGATACCCTGGAATGGGAAGAGGAAGAAGAGCGCAGTGTTTTTCAGCATCAGACCAAAGTGATCTAACAGAACTGGTTCCACTGGGCAGCAAATCAGAAAGCACCTGACTAACTCAGAAGGGTGTGTGAGTGCTGGGTGAAAACAAACAAAATTATTGGCATTTAGCTGAAAACTTACTCATTCACATAATGAGTTTGTCCGTTTACTCATCCCTGTGTTTTTTCTTGCCTGTTTCTATTTACTCATTCAGCTGATGGTTTTTTTCAAAGCAACTTAGTTATTTACAGAGCTGGGTACATTTACTTAGCAGACACTTTTGTCCAAAGCAACTTCCAACGAACTCTATGTAGTGTTATGAGCCCACACACCTTATTCACCGCGGTGATTTACACTGCTAGATACACTACTTACACTGGGTCACTCATCCATACATCAGTGGAACACACGCACACACGCTATGGGTGAACCTGAACAGCATCTCTTTGGAGTGTGGGAGGAAACCAGAGCACCTAAAAATTTACACTGCTAGATACACTACTTACACTGGGTCACTCATCCATACATCAGTGGAACACACGCACACACGCTATGGGTGAACCTGAACAGCATCTCTTTGGAGTGTGGGAGGAAACCAGAGCACCTAAAAACTTACACTGCTAGATACACTACTTACATTGGGTCACTCATCCATACATCAGTGGAACACACACTCTCTCTCTGTCACTCACACACTATGGGGAACCTGAACAGTATATCTTTGGACTATGGGAGGAGAGCAGAGCACCTGAAAGGAAACCCACACAGAAATGGGGGAGGACATGTAAACACCACACAGACTGAGTGGGGATCAAACCCACACCCTCTCACACCACCCAGGAGCTGTGAGACAGCAGTGCTTCTCACTGTACCACCTGTAATATTTATAGGAGCAATTTAGGGTTAATACCTTGCTCAAGGGCTTGCTCACGGGTAGTTCAGCTGGAGGTGGGATTTGAACTGGTCACCTTTGGATCCAAAGCCAGCAGCTCTAACTATGCTATCAGCTGTCTGCTGAGCACCTCTATATTTATGTGTATGTACAGTAAGTTGAATATCATAGACTGCTGCAAACAGAATTTCTACCTGGGTTTCATTCATTCATTCATTCATTCATTCATTCATTCATTCAAAAATAACAGAAAGAGAGGAAGAAATCTCATAAGGGGCCCTGCTGTTGGAACAACTGAGTGAGGTACTGAATGTGCAACCGCTAAGATAAAAAGTGCAGAAGCGTTCACTGCGTTAAATAAGGCCACCTGCTGAGAAAATGAGTAAGTGGATTAAGAAAGATGCGCAAAATTTGTCGAGTTCAGAACTAATAATAATACTGTTCTAGTTGTGGCAGGGTCCTGAATCAGCAAAAAAAAAGTGCGAATAAAACCGGGAAGTTTATTTCCCCGTCGTATTAGACGATCGAAAAAGATAAAAAGCTACCCTGAGCTAAGGCTAAACTTGCCACAACGGCACTACTTTTTAATACCAGGGGTTACCTTTCCGTTCCCTCGAAGCCCCTAATTGAATACCATCCCGCACGGCAGGAGAAATTGGCTTAGCGGACACAAAATTATTATTATTCAGCCATCAGGTTTCAATTACTGGGGTTTAAGCACACATGGAGTCATATTAAAACACGCGGGCCGCAAGGCCGCAAGGCCGCGAGCAGCAGCCGCCTCCGCCGAAAGCTCCCCGTTCGAACGCGCTCCTCCGCAGAGCTCGGCTGCCTCGCTCTGTCATTAGACACGCGGGGTCCCGCCCGCTCGCTGCTTCCCTCGGCGGGGTGGGGGAGGCTCGGGGTGAAAGGCGCGGGTGTGCGCCGAGAGACTGGACCAGGAGCAGGGGCTGGACCGGGACCTGCGCAGCTGCACGGACTAGTAAAGTGGAGGGACTGTAAGCGATCCGGCGAATCTCCTCACATTCACCTCTCAACACCTAAACATCTCTTAACGACCTCCGAGCTGCTCGGTGTCACATGGCACCCGAGGAAGTCGTGCGCGCCACACTGCTTCTAAAAGTCTTACCTTCTCATCTATTTCTGGCAAGGTCCGTAGCCCCCGCCTCCACCACCCGTGTGCCAGAACGCCTTTCAGGGTACGTTAAAACACACAAGATCCATTATTGCTGCAACACGGAGGCCGGCGAGGCTCGGGGGTGTCCGAATGACAGCCGCGACCGCGCGTTCTACTCAGCCGTGAAAACGCCCCATTCCTTATTCAGGCCACCGCGTGCCTGGCTCGTCAGGGCGGGTGGCACCGCGATGCGCCGCCGTCGGGCTGGCCAGGGCCTCCGCGGAAGGACAGGGGCCACGGGGAGTGCGATCGCCTCCCCGTCCCGAGGGACGGCTAAATTATTAACTGCCACTTACACAAGCGGGAAACTGTCGAGAGTAAACCCATTAAAACTGTTAGTTCGCTGAACGCTCCCGACATTTCGGTTTTTAAAATCTTTGTCAAAGTCATCAAATTGCCTGGGCTTTTAAAAATTTTATGCTCGGGGGGGGGGGGGTTATGGTAGCCTTTTTTATGTCAGCGGTCCTGTCGTTGCTCAGAATAAATAAATAAAAATACATATAACTGCACAAATGGGGAGGAGATGAAGGTGGAGAAGGGCTCGCTCCGCTGAGATAATACAGTAAACAGCCCCTCGGATGCGTACATGTACGGCGGCCCCCTCCACCTCCCGCAGCCTTGATTTACTGGAGATGAATGCAAAGCATATAAAGCCCTGTGTGTTTTTAATTCGGCAAATTGCTGAAAGGGTGATGAGCCTTTATGTCACTGTAACAGCCAATTTTTGTCCCCGGGGGCGGGCGGTGGGTGAGGGCGTGCGACTCGGCTTGATCTGCGCTCCTCTTGCCGTTTTGGCCCGTTTCTCGACCCTTTCTTCCCCTCCTGGCAGTTTTACCGTATTAATACACCGAGACCCATTAAACGCTGGAGCTGCAACCCCTGGGAACTCTCGACGGAACATACCGCCCAAGACGCCTCTCCGTTACCGGATCAGCTGACGGCAGCTCGCCGCTGTCGCTCCCAGGTTCCCCTGCATACAAGTGTCACGCTTCTTTGCCGGGAAATAATCTCTCTTTGTTCCAGCACGTTCGATCGAAAAGCCATCGGGCCGTGTGCTTGTCCCGAGACACGCGGTCTGGTACGCGCACGGGCGATCAGGCGCAACGCAACGGGTATCACGATTCGGACAACACGCGTTTGCGCCGAGAACTTCCCGACAACCTTTGACAAACGGGAAGGTCCTTTTTTTAAGTCGGCACATTCTTAACGGAAACATAACGCACGCAGGGTGAAATCCTCGGATTTATTGTAGCGCAAGGGGGCCTAGCAATTACCGTCCATTACGGCTGCACGCGGAAGACACTGGAGGGAATACGCAAATACGCACAAGGGCCGTGGGATGCTATATCTCATTTGACACTGGGCCTAGCGCTCCTCAGCAAAACTGAAGACATAAAAGGACTTGTCTCGCATGAAATGTTAGCAGAATTGCTAATTGCAAGGAGGTTCTTCTAATTAACGCAAAAAGAGGTCTCCCAAAGGGAGAGCCATGCAATGCCTGTGTCGTGAGCTTATAACTTCACCACCTATCTGATTCATTGGCTTAATCAACATCGCTTAAGCTTTGCCGTTATTGTATTCATTTATCTACTTAAGAGATGCCGCTATGTCTGTGGAAAAGCCTGGGAGATCTCCGGTCCGGCTGACACGGGCCAAAGGTACGGGAAACACTCCAAAAGACGCTAAAGGCCATCCTATCGATCGGATGGTCCTGCGCATCAAAGGCCCAGTGAAGATGCAGGGTTTCCTTGATTCTGAGGACATCCCTGTATTTCCAACAGGCGGTGTTGGCGAGGCAAACATCTGTCATCTGAAAACCTTTAGTGTGGCATCATCTGGAGTGTGTCACAACGTACTAGCTTAGTGTGTGGCTGCTGTGATGTCTGCCAGTCAATCTGGAAAGCGCTGCGTGCCACCGCTGTTTCTGTTTCTACGATCTGCCGCCGAAGTACGGTCCAAGGGAATCTCTGCTTCTGTCGATGAAATGCACTCATTGTACTTTTCTCTGTGTACGTTGTTCAGGAGAGAAGCGTCTGCTAATTGAATAAATGTAATAAAAGCTTTTGAAAAAATTGGGTGGCACATCGAGTGGCGCTTCTGTCTCACAGCACCTGGGTGGTGCACGAGAACGTGGCTTTGATCCCCCTCCCAATCTGTGTGGAGTTTGCATGTTCTCCCCGTGTCTGTGTGGGTTTCCTCCGGATGCTCTGGTTTCCTCCCGCAGTCCACAGACATGCTGCTCAGAGAGTGTGTGTGTGTGTTCCACTGATGTATGGATGAGTGACCCAGTGTAAGTAGTGTATCTAGCAGCGTAAGTCACCGCGGTGAATAAGGTGTGTGGGCTGATAGCACTAGATAGACTTCATTGGAAGTCGTTTTAGAGAAAAGCGTCTGCTAAATAAATAAATGCACATTAGAAACTGCTGTCTTTGCCCAGTGCATTCAGCTGTCCACTGCAAAAATTCTCTCTGATGTGAAGACATCTCACCATGTCCACCTTGCAGCCACTTTCAGAATGCTGATGCTGCTGAAGTGGACCACCCTTTCGTTTCTTCTGGACCGTGAAAAGCCCCCTGAAGCCCTTTAAAGTCCTATTCGCAAATGGTCCGCCGATGCTACTCTTAGTCCTCCCATTATCCACAGAACACAAGCTGATAGATTCTTCTTTAAACATTCAGCCACGTGTTTTGTGCTCCAATGTTGGCTTTAGGTCAGGAAGCACTGCCGAGTGACATGAGCAATGACCAGTGAGGAGGACGTTTTGGCCCCAACGGCCCTGCCTCTTCCTTTGCTGAGCACATTCTCACATCCTTTTCCTATGAGCTTTATAACAAGTGGGCTTCCTTTTACTGGTGCCAACTTGGAGACACACCAGGCTGAGACAGATTACACAAAACAGCATATCAAACATAATCAATCTTGAACCCCTGGAAGGCATCAAAGAGTAATTACTGCAATCTAGGTGAGCTCTGCCAGAGCCAACATTTTGCCACCACGGTTCACTCAAACCCAAGCCGCTGTTAACTTTCAGACATCTATTTTGGAAGTCTACACACTAACACTGTTCATCATCAGTCGATAGCACAACGAAGAGAAGCCTGAACAGGAAATAGAGCAGTTGCTCGGAGGCCATCGCTGTGCCACGGCGCAGCGCGGCCTGAACTTCCACGGCTCCAGGTGGTGAAAGGCGAACCGGCCTAAAACGAATCATCATCAATATTTCCAGATGTTCAAACTCACTCCAAAAGGCAGCTTATTAATTACATCATTACTCCAAAGTGATTGTTGCCCTTACAACCTTAGCACTCTGTGTCAACATATTCAGTCAAAGGACTTTTTAAGGATCTGCACCTCAGGCACCATTGATTAGCAAAACAAGAGTGTGTAGTAAGTGGACTTGTGACCTGAATGATTCCAGGTTCAAGGCCCCGGAGGGGGGGGGTGTGAATTCACATGTTCTGTCAGTGTTGTTTTTCAAAGCTGTTTCATTATTCTAAAATGCATTCAAAGTCGTAAAGAAGCCAAAGGTGACACTGTAAACCAGTTAGAAAAAACATCTTTGGTGAAATTCTGCACCAAGAATATTACACATAAAGGCGAAAAAGAGAAAAAAGGTGTTGGGTAACTCAGCCCAGCAAGTTTTAAACGTTAATAATGGAACTTGTGTTGGTGTCCAAGTACATAATACAAGATCAAACATTTTGGAACTGCGGGACTTCATGTTAAAAGAGCTGAAATGAAATTCCCTGTGCTGTTTTGACAGGTGTTTCCAGGATGTTTTGTGCTGCTCCATTGTATGTCATTAGTGTGTTATATTTCGCATGTGGTTCACAAATGGTACCAGTAACACACGGAGATATGAGAAACATCAGAACCATGCGTGAAGGTTAAATGGTTCCTAATTATGCCAAAGCGCTGCCCTCCGAGCTTCAGCCAGATCTCACTTCTTCAATAAGACACAGAAAGTGCACTGCAGGTAAAAATATTTACCAACCTCTAGTTCATTTTGATAAAGAACCAAAAGGCAAGTCATATTCCACTATTGACTGGTTATTGATACATACTGTAAATATTTATCTTACACCTTTGTCTAGCAAAGGCAGATTTGCATAACTACATTTACATTTATCCATTTAGCAGACGCTTTTCTCCAAAGCGACGTTCATCTCAAAGAAAATATACCTTGTACATTACATTAAGAGAAAGAGAGACATAGGTCCAGACATGTGATTCTTAAGTAAACCTAGTTTGTTTCTTTACACTTTATGCACCGATGTTCATCGCACCAGTAGGTGCACAAAACTCAGGGCAGACGAATTCTGATCACCTTCCTACAACTTTTTTAAAGGTACACAAACATTTACATAGGATACAGGAGTAGCGGCTGTTAAACAAGAGGCTTATCTGGGGATGACCATAAAGTCACGGTGCATGAAAATTTACACCGTACATGAGCTTGAGAGATCTTGGGCCAAGTGAGTCCAGAAAAGGTGAGTTTTCAGACCCTTCCTGAATGCAGAGAGAGTTTCAGCAGTTCTGAGTGAGAGGGGGAGGTCGTTCCACCACAACGGAGCCAGAACTGAGAACCTCCGCACTTTACCTTTCGTGCACGGGACCATCAAGCGAGCAGAAGTAGATGGGCGAAGGGGTGTGGTTGGGGTGTAGCGGTTGATCAAGTCTTGGAAATAGTTGGGAGCATTTCTATTGATGCATTTGGAGGCAATAACCAAGGTCTTGAGTAACTTAATTAAGTAGGTAAGTTACTTACAGTTATTTAATAATTTGTACAGTATGACAGTTTCTATTGTATCTGTTGAGGTTAAGTACCTGGTTCAAGGAGACAACAACAGAAACAGGGATTCCAGGACTTCTGACTGCAAGGTGACGGATCTAACCTCTCCGTCACCTAATGCCAGAATTCAGTAAAAGTGTTTCCCAGCTACATCAAGCTTCCTTTTCTAAAAAGCAGAAACTTGGGGTGATCTCTATGCTGAGTGAAATGTTTAAAACTTTTTTTTTTTTTTTAAATAGCTTTTCTGTTTTGATGTATTATGGGGTATTTAAAAATAATTGTGGGTTTCTCACAAATGCAGTTTTTTTTTTTTAATATTCGAAGTATTGCCACATCAGGGTCACTTGTGTCATATCAGGGTGGTGAGAATTCCTAAACACAGCAAGAGCAAGTCAAGGTTATGGCGCAGACGGCCACAAGACTAAACACTGTCCCGAAATCGAGCACAACCCGGGCCTCTTGTGTTTATAGACAATTACAGTATAGCGGGAGCACAAAAACGGGAATGAGAAAAACGTGCGACCGAACCGAGCCAGTCGAGTCACAGCCGAGTGCAGTGAGCGAGTGCCGTCCACTCAGACCCTTCTGCTGAAGGCCCCTTTTACCGGAGAGACTGCGAGGGCCGGTTTCGGTCCACCACCGGAGAAAACGCGGGGGATTCAGAGCATGCAGGACAGGCCGAAGGGCAAGGAAAATGAAAGTGATCTGAAAATAAGGCAGACAACTTGCACGCACTTCATGTTCAACTTTGTTCCTCTCTCTCCTCGCCAACATTTTTGCTCTTTTTGTTTTTACAGCTGACATTTAAGATGTTCCAACCACCTTCGAAAACCTAATGAAAACCTCTCTGAAGTACGTCTGCGGAATAACGCCGATGCGGCAATTCGGAGACACCGTGAACAGGTAACCCTCGTCGCAACCGTGCTGTACGCCGTGCGTTTTCTGTCCTCAACCAGATGCTGCTCAGCTTATCGATACGGGAACATCTGACAGCAGCGGTGATCCCCTCTTGTTCTGCCAATACCAGCGGAGGCACTGATGGAAAGAGTGTGGATCTGTGCGAGACGGCGGCGATCCAACGCCGGCCACCGAGGGCCATGAGAGCCATCCGTCATTCTTCATGCGTGTAGAGCGCTGGCTAACTACAGCGCAGCGGCCCACCGCAGCGCCCGTGTTGCACGGCATTTTAATGACCGGCTTCGTCATGCGCAGAAAGCTGGGCTGCCGGCCTTCGGGGGGCTGCGATCGCGTTTCCTTGGCCCCCACTTACACGCACAAAGGGAGCAGCTTTAGCCTAATTAGCCACGGTATTTTTGTGGCTTGTTTGCTTAAATTTGCAATGTGTGATCTGAATTAAAATATGGCTCAGTACTTGTTCCTAATAAAAAAGTTAACCTTGCCCCCCCGCCAGCCCCGTCCACATTCCCACTCATACGAAAGTAATTTAGCTCGAGAAAAACGTACATTCTTCAGGCCTGCTCCGCTCGGCGGGTGTCCTTGAACGCTGGTAATTGCTTCCATGCAAGACCACTACCTCAGATACATTTGCGCATGGCAGTGCCCTGATCTCCCGTGTCCGTGCCGTCCGTTTTCTCCGAGACCCCCTCCCGCCCCGGGACTCTTTGGAGTTCCAGGCTGCTGGCAGCCCTTGCTCTATCTGCTCCGTGTTGTTTGCCAGTAATGGTCTTTGCTGCTGATGTTTCATGTTTCACACTCGTGAAGGAAAAAAAACACTCTTTCCTCCGTCCCCAGAATCCTGCTCCGTCTCTCGGTTGTAGAAAGCAAGAAGACAAAAGAGCGCAAGTTTTCCGACGCTACGGAGCCAGACTGCGAGGTGTTGCAGACCGGTTGCCATCTCTTTTCCCTGCTCTTTACTCTTTCTGGATAAGTAATCTCACAGTTGATCTATAACATGCTCTGCCCGAGGAAGACCTCCAGTGAGTGTGGAACAGCAAATGCAATTGCATGTCGACACACACACTTAGAGAAGTGCACATGGATTTATACAGGCTTGCACAAGGAGACACACACGCTATCAATAAGATGCTGCGATGCTGCAGAGGAAAACCCCAGGTTGTCAGTGCGACCTGCCGCTGCAGCCATCTCTCTCCTCGTGCGTCCGTCAGACGTGAGCGCGCACAAGGGCGACGCTGCTCACGGTCCATTTTCGCTTAGCTGCTCCAATGACTTCCCCTAATAGCCATCCAAAGGCACGTGTAATAAAAGGACACGTAAAAAAGAGCAGTTCTCTACCTGTAGATGGCAAGCGGGCTCTGATTCCCAACGAAGATGAGGCACACCTCTAAAGTTCGGTAAGCTGGATCTCGCAAATTAGCTGAGCACCACGAATAACTCCGACACACGCTGCAGATGCACATCCACGGATGCACGTCTCAGTGATGTCAGTCAACGTGCGCTGTTATTGTTTTAATAGGTGGAAAAATGCGGTGGTGCGGAGCTCCTGTTGTGAAACAACCGAGGGACCACACAGATTTTGTGGGGAAAAACTTCCCTTTTCCGAGGGATTTACAGCGCAGCGAGTCAGATTTCCTCCTTTCCCCGGTACCTCATGCAGGTCCTTGTAATAAATTTGAATTCTGACCCTCGGGCAGCTGGCAATGTGTTGACTCTTAATACAAGTCTCAACCGCTTCACTTTTTGGGCATTCTTTGTTTACTATTCTAACATTCTCCGAGCATCACGACAGAAAGATTTATAACATGATTTATAACATTGTTTTTCTGAACGGAGCAAATATTAAACAAATTCCTCCAAACAAAGTCACCAGAAATAACAATTTGGCAAATGCTTACATGGGTCAAACAAAGTACATCTTGCTCCTGAACTATAAATGTATCCCTTGTGTAAGTGCGAGAGTTTAGACACTGCTTTTTGGGACACATCTTCAAGAAAGCGTTTTATGAAAAAGTCTTGATGTTTGTTTGGGAATGGTCAGACGGGAGGTCCCGCTAAGATCTACGGCTGCAGACTCAAACATACGTTCAGGGCGCAGATTGTTACGTGACAGATGGTGTGGGATTTCGTGTTTAAAGAATCAAATAAAAATATGGTGCGAGGCTGGACCGCAGCCGGAGCAGGAAGCAAGGAGAGCAGGGACCGAGCAGGGTAAATCAGACGGAAAGACAGGAGCCCGAGCCGAGAGAGGCTGCCATCCCACATGACCGTGGCTGAGGATGGGGGACACAGGACCACCCACCCAGACCCCCACAGGGGGACTTTTACTGTGGGAGGGGCGCGCACTGAAAACGCTCTATAAGCCCCACTAGGGAGGCTTTCCATACCCACAATGCATCTGTGTGTACAATAAATGGGGTGATTCCTGCAGTGCTGTCCATGAAAATTCATTCTTGAGAAAAAGCATATGAAAAACAATAACGAGGGATACTGGTCGAAATGGGTCCAGAAGCCATGTCTCTTCCTGTTCCCAGGTGCTTTCACTTCCCATAGTCGACCATTTCATGACACAGACCATTTGGCAGAGGCGGTAAATCAACAGTAAAAACGCCCTCCACCTCGGCTGTGTTGTCTGTCTCCAGTATACTGGAACGTACTCGGTTTTTGTGGTTCTTTCCTGCCAGCAGCCACCATTCTGCAGACCCAGAGAGTTCCCACTTGTAGCCCACGAGATGTCTTTGTATCATTTCTGTGACAGAATGAGACCACACAAGCGCCGCTGAAAACAAAAACATGTTCTGTAGCATAAAGAGCAGTGGAAAAAAAACATTTGCCGTGCATGAGTGCACCTCGGATACACCGACAGTAAAATGTTTTTGTGCATATTTACTTGCTGTCGATGTTTGGCCCGTATCGCTGTCCTATTGCTACGGGAAGGGACAAGGCCCCACCACACACTATCTGAATGTGTCCCGTCCAAAACCAATTCTGAGCCCCAGCCACAAGAGCCATAACTGTTAAAATCAAGAATTCTTCATCATTTTCATAAAAGCTTGGGGAAGGTGGAAGGTGTGTTAGGCTTGTCATAGACAGTTGACCAATCAGGTGGATGGAATGTTCAGCTGGGTGTAGTAATTGGCTAGGCTCGTTAGACAGAGCTGACCAATCAGGCGAATGGAATGTTCGGCTGGGTGTACCGATTGGCTCGGCCCGTTAGACAGAGCTGACCAATCAAGCGGATGGATCGTTCAGCTAGGTGTACTGATTGGCTAGGCCCCGTTAGACAGAGCTGACCAATCGGGCAGATGGTGTGCTCTGCAGGCTGTGCCGACTGGCTAACAGTCACGTGCCGTATTCCGAGATCTCTGAGATTCGGCGACACGGTGCTGGCAGGGAAGCGGGGCGAAGAGGGTCAGGCTGGGCCCAGCGATCGTAGCTAAGAGAGAGAATGGCACCACAATCCCAGCTCCCTCCACTAATGGCATCCATTAACCTGAGTCCTGTTTGAGGACCACTGAGACTCTCCAGTGGTCCCACAACAAGTCCCTCCTCCTCCCAGCATTCGCTCCCACATTCCATCGAGACCCCAAAGTTCATTTTATCAACATGATCACGTGCCAGCCGCCACCCCCAGCCTGTCCCGCTGGGACTATTGGGATAAAAAGGAAACCTTTTGACTCACCATTCCAGGGAAAGGCGACACAAAAGTAGAACCGGGAACTCACAGAATTATTGGTTGCTCAGGTTTTAATTTCAAATGTAACGGCAGCAATAAGTAGACACTGATTTGCTGCTGTGATGTATAAATAAATTTTGAAAGATACCATTAAACTGGGACAAAATATAGGGTCTTCATAAGGTAACATAACGACAGTCATTTTTGACAAGATCAGGGGGTAAAGGGATCAGTCACAGTGGGAGGACAGTACTCAGTCCTTAGCTCCTTCAGTTGTGTCTAATGCTGAATGTGCTTAATTGACCCATTTGAGAGGGATAAACAAAGACTCTGTTGTAAGTGTCACATCTCGACTCCAGCGCTCCCAAGCAAGCGGCTTGTACCGGGCCATCAGAGCGTGTACACCTTCGCTGTTTCTCCCATGAGCTCACATCCTGTTCATTCGAATGAGGACGGAACTGTGGTAATGATCGCTGAGAGGCCATTCAGGGAAAGTCTTTGCAGCGCATGGAGCCGAAGGAGCTAAGTGAAGAAGCGGAGAGCCACTGCCGCATCACCGCATCCCCGCATCTCGTGGCACTCGCTCTGTTTCAGAGCTGTCGGGCGTTCGCAGCTTGGGGGTAAGCAGTGGGGGGTCTAGAAGGACACGTGACCTTGTTTGATTTACGGAGCAAGGTGTCCTAGGTGGTTCCAGGATGGGAAGTGTGTGGTCAGGGGTTATTTTTATACTGTATATCACAATGTACCCACACATGCAACTGGCACACAGGCAACTGGCAAAGTACTATGCCAAGAACTCACACCTAAGGTTCAAAGGCAACACTGCGGTCATAGGTCAGGTTTCACAACTGTCATCCCTGCCCTGTCATCCCCTGCTAGTAAGAATGGCACCCATTTATCTCTGTTTCCCCCCGCAGAGAAAGAGTAATTTTAAGATGGACTGTGAGTGTCTGAAGGTCTCTCCCGATGCTCTCGTGGGGTTCATCACAACGACATGCCAGCACCCCCATCAAGCAGAATCTCTTGATTTCCAACGTCACTTTTACATTTACATTTATTCATTTAGTAGATGGATGCTTTTCTCCAAAGTGACGTACATTTCATAGAAAATCCAGTAAATAAATACATAGTAAACACATAAAAAAACACTTTTCTCGAACCATGTCTACACGTGTTCACCTGACTTCTATAATTGCATTTAAAAAAAGTTTTGAAGCTCTGATGTGTCTAAACAGACATGATGAACATTAGCATTTCACTGCCCAAGGCAGTTCTCTTGGCTGCCAGGAGCATTGCTGCTGGCACAGCTCTACTTCATTAAAACAATAGAATAAATGTAATACAATTATATGAAAGGTAATGAATAAACATTGTGTCTATTCAGGATCTCAAATAGGTTTCACCGTGTTTCCAGTGTGATACTGCATTCTAGAACCTGGGTGACTATTACCCTTGTAGGACCCTTGTACCCTACTATTAACATGTACATTAAGTCACTTACCTGCACGTTTGTGGAATGGAGTAAGAAGGCACAAGTGAAACACTTACCTTTAACAGATCAAGGGTCACCAGGGCCACCACAGCAGAGGCACGGGAATCATGGGAAAAAGAAAACAGAAGAATTCTGGTTGGTTAGGGTAAATATCACAAAGGATCCACATGGCATCTACTACATAGCACCGCTTGTCAAACAGCCTACAGTCGAACTGTCAGTCTGAACCATCACCACCCCCCAAAAAAAAATTACAGTATATAATGTTAGTGCACTGGTTGATATGCATGATTGCACCATGGTCTCAGGAAAAATGACATTTTGTTTCACTGTATACAAGCTATACAGAGGAATGACAATAAAAACAACTTGAACTTCAACTTGATATGATGAAGTATGCAATCTTTATTTGTCATTAGAGGAGTTAAAAATCAAATGTTGGCTTTAGGGGACTCGGGACAGTGTCCCGTGACCCTGATGCATCACTGTCTGTCATATTCTCATCCGTTGTGAGCGTGGGGGGAGTATGGGGGGAGTGGCGGCTAGCTTTCACTCGGTCTCCTACGAGCCACTGCAGCGTGACGTTATCGTAGGCGTTTTGTTTCGAATCATTCAATGCTCCAGTTTTTCTTAGTGGACATTTCAAAGTGAAATACTGCGTTATTTTGCTTTTTAATGTCGATACTGCAGTATTGTGTTAATAATGGCCTCTACAGCCAAAAGAAATCACAGTGTGTTGTCAATCGCTCTTCTCATGCATTTGATTAATTTAAGCTTGATTATATTTCATTAAGCAAACCAACCTTGTTCCCAGTCAGTTTGGATAATCGACATTCTGCTGTATTTATGAACAACTGCTTTGGGATCAGTGCTATTTACACATGCTGGAGGGGCTTTTGTTCATAGCCAGTTCCAGCGGAAAGGGCCCACACTCTGTGCAGTGCACGTGAGCGTTAAATCCTCATGAATCAGCACATGAGCGGTGGGACGAGCACTAGAATTCAGCCTGCGTTCTTCCCAGATAATCATCTGAATCTGAAGTGTGTTGTAAAACTAGCCACAATTTAAAATAAGGGCAATTTATCGGTGCATCATAAAACTACTTTCAAGGAAATCAAAAAATAAATGTTAGAATAGATTTCCTATTCTATTAACCTTTGGGTTACATTTTGTTCTTTTCTTCTGTTTCCCAAGTTTAAAGCAATAGGGGAAAACACGAACAAAGAAAATGTAGGTCAAAAAACAAAACAGACGAAAAAATTCCTTTAGCAGTTAACACATTACTTTGAAAGATCCATCGTAAATAAAAATAGTCATTGTGTCTCGCACGCACACACACATGCACACACGCAGGCACACGGTGGAGTGCACCTAATGACGGCTGTTAAATGAGAGGCAAATTATGGGTTAAATTAAGGTGCCCTACGAATACTTAGAATAGAGCCCCCCCCCCCGCCCCAAAATGAGCCAAGGCTGGTGGTGGTAATGAGAAAATGGCAGTGAGAGGAAGGACAGGCAATTAGACTCCGGCGGAGCCCCACTGGACACAGAGTGATTTAGCAGAAAGCTGCCTTGAGCCCCGGACGGCCGTCCCCGCCACAGCCCGCTCGGCTGGTGACAGCCGTCCAGATGTCAATGGAATTACCATCCGTTTACAGCTGATTTAGCGGCGTCACCCCCAATCTTCCCTTTCACTTGTGACAGAAAGGCGCAAAGGGGTCCACGCAGAGACGCGTCTTCCAACGGGACCTCCGGCGGCTGGGGGGGGGGCAGAGTAGGGTGCCGCTACATCTCATTGCAGGGCTCATTGCCCCACCACCTAAAGCCGCACGCGAACAGTGGGGTGGGGACAGGGTGGGGCTACCGAGGAAGGGCTGCAATCCCGGGAGCCATAGGGAATGTACCATGCTCCTTTAACAACTACAGAAGCCAAATATGACACCAGCAAAGGACAGAAAGGCATATCTATACACCTGCACAACGTTTGCCGTTATGCCATTATGTGTAATTATGAATCTAATTACGTAAAAGCTTGTCACACACTTCTACCCAGACCGGAGCGACCGAATCCCATTCGCTTCACCACTACGCACTTTACATCAGACAGCTTTGTCCTCCAAGACTGTAGGGTACAAGTGACAGAGGCTGCGTGGAGCAGAGCTCAGCTCCCCAGCAGTCGAGCGTCTACAAGTGCGATATCAAAGTGACCGGCTTATCGTTAATTAGCTCTCTCTACAGCCACTTAAGAGTCTGCGTCTCGCTCAACCGTCTTTTAATAGTCTGATAAACAGACTGCCTTTTCAATACAGCATTAATCACGGAATTTAATTATCACGCTCTATTATTGATCACGCTCTAAATCGCACGTGATGATATTTTTATTGTAATTGCGAGGGGAAGGAGGGTCCGGACGCGGCGGGTAACACATCGCTGGAGAACATACACGTCACTTACTCTGCAGCCAACGGGGTGACGCTTTTCCCCGCATGCAGAAGATTCGGAAATAAAAGCAGGAGTGATATTTTAGCTTGAAATGCATGAATAAAGCCAAGAATGAAGCTCCATTACCAGCTACTGCCAAATCAATTGTTTGAATTAAAATTCTGAAGAGAACAATATCAGCATTGCACAAGTTTAAAGCTTACTATGAAGAACTGGCTTCTAAATAAGGACTGCAGGCCAATTCCAAAGAGACGTTTTAATGAGCTCCTCTGCATCACCGCGGCATGCCGGCAGGGGGGTTAGGTTGAGGGTGGGGGGTGCTGGAAAGAGATTACACCTCACCTACAGATATTACCCAAAAAAAAGAAAAAAAAAAACATTTTTAAACTGTTCTTATTGATGTGGCTCGACTCAATTTTGAACGTGTAGAGACAATTTGGCGCCCGAGGCCAGGAGTGTCTGCGCCGGTAAAGAAAGCGAACGAAGGCGGCAGGTTCCAAGTAGACGTTTGCCTTCGCCATTAAAGTGTGCTGACGTGAAAACATGCCCTGCACACCTACCTTGAAAGACCCTCTTAATTAGGATGAAGGAGGCAGAGATGAAACTCCTACCTTCAAACCCTCACCAGTCTTTTTTTTTTTCCTCCAAGTTTTTTCTTCATTTTTATAAGGATGAGTTCACAAAAGGGCTGTGATGCAGACCTCATTTCCTTGTTTTGGATGTTCGCTAAGGACACCCATGGCCCATGGGGAGGGCAGGGCCCACAGGTGAGGCGCACGCAGAAGGACGGGGGCACTCGGTCAGTGGGTGAATGGAGGAACGGAGGAATTTGGGGTGACCTGCCACCAGCAGCGACCTGAGAATCATAAGGACGGTGTTGGGACACAGATCACAGCGAGTCAGGAGGAAAGTGCTCTGCGTCCAGCTACCCTGTGGCCCATGACAAGGGAGCTTCTGGGCCACCAGGGGGCAAAGGGTCTGGTGTACCTTGCTGACTCAGTATTATGCAAGCACCAACTTGGAGTCTCCGCAGTGGTTGCAGGGATAGGGTGGGGTGTGGGGGCAGTTTGAAAGGCAGCCTGTCACAGCATCAGCTCCCCCCTCATCCAGCCCCTGCTCCCAGTCCTGTTGTGACAAGACAAGGCTCCACACCTCAGCCTCCTTCGCTTGGAGCTACCCGGGGAGACATGGGACAGTTCAACATAAACGGGAAAAAAAACAAAGAGAACCATATGCCACACGTACAAAATGCAAAGCACCTCTGTAATTAAAAATGTAATTTTCTACAACAGATAGGCAACTACTTTATTTACTGAATTGCCTCATTGAGTTCAGCACTCGCCTTGTTTCGGTCTAAAGAGTAAGTAATTGTACGCGGCGGGTGCAGGTTATACAGAGGCCGCTCCCCATGAATCCCGCTCAGTCATCTCCACAACAAAGTTTGCGGCTTCCCGGATGAAACGTTGCTGAGGATCAGAGCTCGTTTCCACGTGCTGGGAAGGGAGGGGCAAGGGGAGAAGATCCTGGGGCAGAAGACTGCAATCACCTTCTACCTGCTGGAACACGAGCCCAGCTCAATTTGGCAATCAGTCCCAAGGAATCAGGGTGACATTTCCAAGCCTCTGCACTTCCCACCCCCACGATCTCCACCCCCCAACCATGACGTCATCTGCTATGCTCTAAAGCCCCTCCATTCTCCCTAATGTGTTATTAGGGAAAGCAGGAATTAGCTGTGCTGCTTTGCGGTGTGTGCCTCTCGTTGGTGGCTGTTAGCATTACCCAGTGTCCTTTCCGTAGGAAAGGGAAAGTTAATACCAGGATGTACCCTGTCATGATCACCAGGCACTTAGCGGAGCTTCCTCCAGCAGTTAAAGTCTGATTGCAGATAATTGGCGGGCCCTCGCTAGCAGTTACGCCAGGGCCTGGGGCGGGGCCCCGGAGATGGGGGAGATTAGGTCTCTAAAGCGTCTGACCACACAAAGTGGGCTTTTAAGACGTCGGCCGAAACCCGCCATCTGCCGACAGGACACGGAGAGCCCTTTCTGGAGCGCTCTGACCTCTAACAATCCACGTCCTCTCCGCTTGATTCCCCGTGTCCAACCCAGAAACATCCCACGGCCTCGGGCAGCTGTCAATTAGAACGGACCGGCCGAGCCACGGAGCTCCTCAAATTACGGCCGACGGGTGGAAACCAGATCGCTTCCGATCTTCAACCCAGGCCTGGAACAAATTTTTGGGGATAGGACAAGTTTGAAAAGGAGCAGGGTACACTAGAACCATTCTCCCATAGAGGCCAAGCTGTTGGCTGCATGTAGGCAGGCGGTAGCAGCACTCCTATCTTGAAACAAAGACCCACCAGTCGTGCACTATCATCTGGTCCGATAAAGCACCGCCAGCTTCAGAGACACTAATAAGCGAGCGCTTGGCTTGGCAGCGCTTCTACTTCAGGAATCCGAGGCAGTGAAGTCAGGCAAGTTTGCATGTGCACGATACGCGGAGCAGAGCCGACACGACGGGAGCAAAATGGCACGCCTATCCAACCTTCCAAGGTCGTCACATCAATCGTTCAACAGGATCGAGTACTCGGAAGGGTCAAACATGTCGATGTTAAGCAAAGCAAGGCTCGGGAACAAGCTTGAGGCTATTCACAAGAGCAATAGCCCAGAACTACATTAGAGACTGATGGTACAGACACACCAGACATTAAAAAGACCAAATGACTTGGATATCTAGATCACATGTATGGATAGAGTCGGAAGACAGGTCAGATAGTTCTCACTTGCGTCACCTAATCTCAGGGGCAAATCTGACTGGTTTAAACAGTTATCGGTCAACAACAGGGTAAGATCTGAGTGGTTAGACCTATACTACCTAATGAGAAGGTAATTTCTGAGTTATCAAATAGGAATTTCTGAATCAGAGTGTCAAGTCAGAGAGGTCAGACAGGTACCACCCAATTGGGGATCAGGCCCGATTGGTACGGACAGGGCTCATCCGATTAGTGGTGTACAAGGTGCTCCCCCCCACCCTACCCAGGGGAGAGCACCCATCGGCAGCCGGCAGTGGCAAGGCCAGGGGCCGCCGCCTCGCCTCCTCAATAGCAGGAAATCCCTCAGATGTTTTTCTGCTCCCACGGCGACAGTAAGCCCAGTTTCCCCGCCAGGTTGTCAGAGACAGGAGGGGAAAGGTTGTGGGCAGGCAGGCGGGTGCCCAGGAGGCCGACTCACCGGGGTCTCTAATTCCTAGCATTTTTTGGCAAGCCCTGGAGTACCCCTTCCTACATGGCTGCGGAATGCACTGATGACAAGTTTTTAGCAGAAGCTCCTGCTCACGGCAAGAGGGTCCACAAGGCACCCTGCCCTCTTCACCCCTTCTCTTCCAGCTCTTCTCTCTCAGCTTCAGCCACTGTTTCTACCCCATCTCACTCTTCTCATCTTTCAGCCCTGCCCAAAACCCCCGAGACATCCACAGCCTGTTCCCTGCCCTTCTGAACACCTTTCTCCTACTAGAAGACACACAGGACAGCACACAGCACTATCGCTGCAGAAAAGTACAGGAGAGAACGTGAGCGGAGCACAACTGAGTACAGTTGGAAGTTCGTGAACCATCACGATAAAAACATCATCTAACATAAGAAAAATTCATTGTGCATCGATCAGAACTGAGGTAACACTTGGAAGAAAACTGGGAGAAAGCACCACACGGGCCTCTTGACAAGTCTCTCCTCATTTCAGACTTCCCAGGTGCCTTTGGCATCTTGACACTGTATCAAAGTACCCCGAGTTCGAATCACACATCCCCTTTACTACATTTAATATTTCTATTATTATTGCTACGCTGTTTTTTTATTGCAGTCAGTATTATTCATTGCGCTGGCACGACAAATTCTCAAATCACGCAGGTGTCGGTGAACGCCTTGTTACGGCCCGGTCGTATTTATTTACTTGCGTGCTACATGTAGGGCCATTCGATCGGTCAGCGTAAGGCGGAAGGTACAAAGCTCTGGCAGCGCTGCGGTCGTGACTCATGCCGGCGAAGCGGCCCGAACGAAAAGCAGATGTCTGCGCGCAATTAAAAAGATTGAAGGCACCGCGACCCAGCCGCTCACGGGTAATGAGATCACCTGCGTCTGAAGGCGTTCCAGCTGCAAACGGCGATAACCGCACGCGCTTTCCCGGGCGTGTGAGTCGGACGCAGGTACGATCCGGAGACACTTTGGAACGGGGGGAGGCAGAGGAGGGGCAGCGTGCTAAGACCTGCCACTTTCGCGGGGCGCCCCGCACCCTCCCGGTGCCCCAACCTGCCCCCTGGATGCGTCGGGGGAGGGGACAGGAAGGGATTGCTCACGCGTCCAAAAGGGCTAAATTCCCTCCAAGCTGCTCACTGACTGGGACGATGCGAGCGGACGTGGGACGCAAAGAAGGGTTTCGAAATCACTTGGCTCTCGCTTTCAGTACCTAAATTAGACTCCTGTGCCAATTGTCATTAATAAGTTGATTAATGTCAGAAACACACGCCTGAAAGTAAGATTCCATTTTGCTCTCGGGTGCATTTACATCTTCAATTTCTGTGACACCAGTAAACAAATAAAAGGAAAACAAAAAAAGCTAAAAGCATAATAACAGCTTCGGCGGCTAAATGTGCTCTTTAAAAGGATCGCAATTCAAGTGGGCGGAAGGAACAGCGAGAAGCGCGGGCAAAAGCGGATAATTGGGGAGCAATCCCAAGTAGCTGACAAAGTGGTTTTAGTTGGATCAGACAGGCACGCCGTCGGGCCGGGGCCACCTCCTTGAGCGCATCATCATTACCCGACGAGCAGTCAAAACAGCGGCCGTGGAGCACGTCGCAGCAAATCACCGGGTTGCTCTTTCGACTCAAGTGCCGCCGCAGTCTGCTGGAGAGCTCGGAGATTGAGCGATGACAGGAGGTGAAAACAAAAACAAGAAAACAGCGAAGCGTTCGTACCGAGAGTAACGCCATGCTGAAGGGTGGAGATGTGACGGATCGCAAGGCTGCGCTGGATATTTCACACACCAACGTCTAAAACTTGTTCAGTTTTATGCATATATAATGTATTTGTGTATTTAAAACTATTTTATTTGCATGGCAACTTTTTTTTCAACAGTTCTATGTAATGAAATTTTCTACATACTGTAATACTATGGGGGTGCGGTGGCGCAGTGGGTTGGACCGCAGTCCTGCTCTCCGGTGGGTCTGGGGTTCGAGTCCCGCTTGGGGTGCCTTGCGACGGACTGGCGTCCCGTCCTGGGTGTGTCCCCTTCCCCCTCTGGCCTTACGCCCTGTGTTGCCGGGTAGGCTCCGGTTCCCCGTGACCCCGTAAGGGACAAGCGGTTCTGAAAATGTGTGTGTGTGTGTGTGTAATACTATGCAAATTACACAGAAAGGCGGCGTAGTGGGTGAAGCCACCACCTTGGACTCCATGGGCCCAGGTAGCATAGTCGTTCGAGCCGTTGCCTTTCAACATCTGGGGTCCAAAAAGTGGGTTTGCATCCCACCTCTAGCTGCGGTACCCTTGAGCAAGGTACTTAATCAGAATCGTCCAGCTGTATAAATGGGTAAATAATTCACTTAAGTCACTTAAAATGAGAGCGTGAATAACTGTCAATGTTACAATCCCCACCCCGCTGCAGTACCCTGGGTCGTAGAAATTATAAGGCTGTATAAACGGGAAGATAACTGTAAGCTGCCTTTGAGAAAAGTGTAAATTACATGAATACATAACTTTTTCTTTGTCTCAGACACAACCGTTGGACACATAGCACATTTGGGTACTGTACGAAAATTCACTCGCATGGTCGACGACTCCCTCCCATATGGACATGGTAAAAAAGCAGAGTGGGCCTCCCGGGCACCGCCGAGCCCTCCCAGGCAGACAGTAAGGTAGCCCCACGAGATGGCCCCTGGCCACCCCGAAGGAGCAGGGTACATTCCAGAACCCCGGGCACTAATCCCTCACAGCTGCGTCCTGCTTCTTCAGCCCACTCGTGGGGGCCACGTATCCCACGAGAAACGGCTAAAGGGCGAAGCCTCCCACCCTATCTTTCCCTTCTACGGCACTTCATCACAATGAGCTCCTGGGGGTCAAGGCGTCCCGGGAAACGTGGTTCCAGAGCAAAGTGTGTGACACAGCCTGCCCGGACGGAGCCCACGTTCCTCACATCCGCTGTGAGGGGGACTTTCCAAGGCATCAGCAATACTGCAAAGGTGGGGCGGCTTCTCCACGCTGAAGTGTGACGGGAATGAGTCCCAGCAGAGCCGCCGGCGTGCGATCCCACGAAATGAAACTGTTTATCGGCACCAGTCAACAGTTCCCCCATAAAACACATGCTTCACGTTGAACACGGGAGCAGAAATCCCCAGCTGTTTTTTTTTTTTTGAAGTTCTGTCTAGACTTTTGTGACATTTCTGCCAGGAATGATGGCAGAAATGTCACAGTCAAGAGTGTGTGAGTGCGTGAGCGTGTGAAGGAAAATCATCGTACATAAATATTTACCTGTTTATGAAAAAAGCCAACAGCTCCTCTGTTAAGGTAACTCATAAGAGACGCAGACATCAAGGTTCATAAGTCAACTGAGATTCAACTCATTTAATTAAGATACTTTCTGCTGGTTTTTCTTAAATGCAAAGAGCCGATGTTCCTTACATGAAGAAAAGATTACACCATAGTAAATGCAGCTCCGCAGATTATTTTCAGAGGAAAAGTCCATAACAGCCCCAATTATTGCTGTGTTAATTGCAAGCACCTATTAGGGAACGCTCACAGTCTCAATGATAAAACTTAAAATCCTCGAAGACGTGAGGTTCAAACACTATTACTTTCAAAGTAAGGTTCCACCAGAAGGACACAGCGAAACAACAGGTGTCAGGCTGTTAAAGTTGACATGTGCACGGTGAAGAATCCCTCCGGGGTGTCCCTGTTCTCTTTGACAGGCAGCCGCATGATTAATAATGGGCAGCGAGTGGAGGGGGGTTGGGGATGGCGTTGTGCTGGCAAAATTAAAAATGTGCTCCAATAAAGTGACCTGAGACACCCTCCTGCCCACCCCACCCCCCCGGGACACCTTTGAACCCTAGGGACAGGCTGGGGGTATCCCAGCAAGAAGAATGTCGACAAGAGCCTGAAGACATGTAAAAAGAAAAAGCGAAAGTGCTGAGGGAGGCAAGCCTGACAAGTCGCGCCGCGGCTGCCAAATGCCGTGAGCTGCTGCTCCCGCTGCCCTTCTAGGGATTCCTGAGAACTTATCGTTACTGCCACTTCACTTCTGAAGAGAGAAGGAAAGGAAAAACACTGTTTCATCTCCAACCGTGGGGAGTCCCCTCGAGGGACGGTCGAGCTCTACAAAGACCGTGAGGCACCCGACGTGGATCTCTACGTGGCGGCCGACTCCCTTTTTTCCCCAGGTTGGAGTCGGCGTTTAGGGGGTGTAAAGCGACCCTATCCGGTAACGGGGCACAAAGCCAGAGCTCGTCCCCAAGCACACCCACACACACACACATTTTCAGAACCGCTAGTCCCTTACGGGGTCACGGGGAACCGGAGCCTACCCGGCAACACAGGGCGTAAGGCCGGAGGGGGGAGGGGACACACCCAGGACGGGACGCCAGTCCGTCGCAAGGCACCCCAAGCGGGACTCGAACCCCAGACCCACCGGAGAGCAGGACTGCGGTCCAACCCACTGCGCCACCGCGCCCCCTTCCCCAAGCACACCCATTCTGCCATATTTCTGCTCTTTAAGAGTTCTTCCTAAAAGCCAGGTCCCAAAGGTGGAGTGATTCTAAACAGAAATAACCAAAAACGTACAGACGAGGTAGCAATTCCATGAGCGCTGATCAGACGATTTCATGGGAGCACTGAGTCAGGCCAGAGCGTCATTAGTTTGTCTCGCCCTCATGACAAAACTGAAAAATGTGTCATGTTTTATCACGTCCTAATCCCGTAAAAGCAATGAGGCAGATGGCGGAGCGACGGACGGAATGAAGGATGGAACGAAGAAGGATGGAGCGACACACTTGAGCACCGGTTTCCAGGGGTATACAGTGCAACTCCTTTTAAGGAGTCGTAAATGAAGCGTCTTTTCCTGTTTACTGCTTTGTATCTCGGGTAACGCCGCATTATAAAGGAGGTGTTGTAACATCGTTATGCCTCCTCACCATAACTGTGACCGCTTCAAAATGTCCCTAACAATCCTCCAAGCCACAGAGAGAACGGGGTGAACTAGTGTGACGCCCCAAATGTGGCATTTATCTGTGTTTGGACAGGACACGCCACGCAGCTGCCGAGAGCTTTCCGAGCAGCTCGAAGGAGGGCTGGGAGGGAATGAGAATGTTCTGGAAGAAGCAGGCGATTTTTTTTCTTATTATTTATTATTGAAAGGAGACAGCAGAAAGCTGGAAGGGTCTCCCACCAGGGGAGTGTGGGGGGATATTCAGGTGGTCCTGTGGTCACTTCCAATAGCGACGGAGGGGAAACGTTCAGAAAGAGGACACTATGTCAATACGGCTTCACGTCTAACCCAAAGTTTTAAATGGCAGATGCCGTTCCTCTTGAGCAAACACCATGTACGCGCAACACACGCATACACACACACGCACACAACAGGAATAAGAGGAGTCGTATTTCCCGCTGTTACGGCAGACGTGTCTCCGTGAGCCGATCGGCAAAATGTGTGTTTCTTTAGAAAGCAAAGCAGCATTTTCAAATTCCTGTTAATGCAGGTTTTCACAGTTGTTACCACTTACAGTTTGCGTCTCATAAGGAATAAAGAGAGTTTCTGGAATAAAGACTCAAAGAAACTGAGACTCAAAAAACTGAGACTCAAAGAAAGGGTAAGGTACAGGTCAGAAAAGGAATTTAATCAGAACCACAATCAATGGAGTCAGGGAAGAGACCGGAGTTCCGCTAAAACAAAGAGGGGGAGCGATCCAGAACATGGGAGACGTGACCCCTGTCCAGGCCACCTCAGGCATAAATAATGCATTATGGTCAAAGAAAGTTTGGGGAACGCAGCCTTTTTAAATATTGTGTCTGGGCAATTTGAGAATTAATAAACATATGACCAAGGTGCTCTGGATACTGTATGTCAGGCACATGCTGTTATCGCCCTTCACGCAGCCCCGATGGAGCTGGGCAAACGGTGCAGGGAGGCAAAGCAAGAACAGGAGAGAAAAGCAGGAACCCAAAGAACCCGGGACCCCCAAACCAGACCCCAATCATCATGTATATGCAGTCAGGGCGAGTTGGCAGGGAGGCAGAGTAGTGGGCAGCTGAGGAGACAGCCAGCAGAGGGCTTGGCCGAGGATGGCTACATACTGCAGCCCTGGTCCTGTGGTTTTTCCTCCTGTGCGTCGGGGCAGAGCCCATCGCGGTGCCAGCTCTAGCGAACACACACACACACACACACACACACACACACACGCACACACACACACTTCTCTGTTAGTCTGAGTGCTCTTTCTGAGCCAGTCAAACAAGGGCTTTGAGGTTGTGCGCGTGTGTGTTCGTGTGTGTGTGCGCGTGTGTGTGTGGGAGGCCGACGGGAGCCCGCACTCTTGCTCAGCAGGTCCCTGTAGCATGATGGGTGGTAGGCCGAGACGCATAATCAGGGCAGTGCACAAGTGCGAATTGGCCAGGCAAGGAGACGAATGACATCTCTGGGACATGCTGTGTCCTCTCTCGGCAGAATCCAGGACACGATGTCAAACAAGGGGATCCCTGTACACCTGTCTCACAGCTTTGAGAGAGCAGTGAGGAGGATTTCCCCCTGACTTATTTAACGTTCAGAAGGGTAAATTCCAGCTACTATCCAGACTCCGGGGCAGTGTTTGTATTACTGCCATATACATGAGATACAATTAAGTGCCAAACCCTCGCCACTCAAACTTGTCTCCATTCCATTTATTGCACTGTTAAGACGTTATCTTTTCAAGTTCTTTAAGCTCCTCTAGATAAGAAATTCTATACTTTATATGAAAATTGACCCTATTGTTTTTTTTTAAAAAAAATCATTGTCTGCCAGGGCAATTTGTGGAGCGAAATCACATTTTTCAAAAGCATATGTTTTTAAATACCTTTAAATGACCCATGTTCCCATTATCGTCAAAGGTAGAGCGGGATAAAATAGTTTACACCTATTTCCGTTTCAAACAACAAATGGCCTATCTGCAAATCGTCAGGCTCGCTGTGAACTCCCGCCAGCCGTAGGTATGCGGTGAATGGACAACATCTGCTTAGAAACACGTATGAAAAAATTCATATCTTCAGACTGAAGGGTACGAGGTGGAAAGAGAATTTGTGTGCGGAGGGACGCCACCGCATTGAGATACCGACAGGCAGAGGGAAGCGGTGGGGTAGGAACGGCCCGAACCACGCCGATGTGCACGCCAAGGCAAAGGGTGTCACCGCCTTGATTCATTAAACCACCGGCCTGATGCCCAGGGAGCCGACTGGCTCCGTAATTAGTTTGCTCTCTCAAAGAAGCCCCTTTTTAATCCCGTTGACTTTTGTCCCCCCCACGCCACCCCCCTCCTTCTCCTCCTCCTCTGCACCCGAACCCCCCATACCCCCGCCTACCCTCCTCCCCTGCACTCCCGCTTAGCTCCAGCAATTTCTGTCATGCAACTTGAAAATCACTGGAGGGGAGAGGATCGCCATAACAACCGCTGAAATGATCTGGTGGAATGTGTCTGGTGGCACTGGAATAACCTGAATATGCGCTCCAGATGTGTCCGCTGTCACGGAAAAAGTAAACACATCTGATGGACAACGTATGAGTGGATGGCCTCACGGCCGACTCAGGGGGCTGGGGAGAGGGAGAAAGGCAGCGACAGAGGGGTGTGGAGGGATACGAGCCAAAATGCCGGAGACAAGAGGAGTCGCTGTGAGGCCTGGTGCTGGAGCACTGGGCCCAACTGTTCCCTCCCACCCATTGAGCCTCCGCGTGGCCTCCCAGGGGCCTCCCAGGGGCCTCCCAGGGCCTCCAAGGGGCTTCTCGGGGGCCTCCCGCAGCCAGCAGCCAGTTTCCGTCTGGCACTGACCTGTGAGCTCCTGAGAGCAAACTGAAACATGAACTGCAGGAAGGGAAGACAGGGAGAGGGAGCACGAGAGAGCTCCCTATCCCCAACCCCCAGCCTCTCCACAAGCTCGCTACACACACACACGCACAGCCCCCCCGCCTCATGTGAGACCATGAGCACAATCCCTTCCCTTATGAAACCCCAGCTCTGCAGTATTATTTTAACTGGACCCGTGTTTTCGTAGCCGCTGAAGCCACAGGGCACTACACTTGAGTGTGTGAAGCCGCTTCATGTGATATTTCCCTGTGTCTCCCGCCACCACCCCCACCGCCCCCTAGGGATGATCCACTGAGACCGGCCGTGTGTAATGGCTCGCCGAGGCTATTAAACACAGAACAGCACAGTGCAGAGAAATTCACCCCCGCCAGAAAAAAAAAAAACAGAAGATCACAGCTGTGCGGTGTATCTGCCTGACGCCTGAGCCAACTGCATGAAGACGCAGATTACAGCTCTGCTGCTGCCGATTCGACACTTCACGCAGGTATCCTTGTACCTTTACAGATGACAAATTCAAACAGGCTCTCTGAAAGCAGCAACTCTGGAAGCAGCGAGAAATACAAATGTGTCAACTGATAGGGAGTGTGACACAGGCCAAGGGATGAGCGCGATGCACTGAGAAGTCATCACGTTGCGTGATGTATGGAGAACCTACCGATACGCCTCAAAGTGTGTCAACTGCTGACATGTCTGTGAGGGTTTTAAGCTCTTCTGAACATCATGTATTTCAGCTAATGAATTCTTATTGCGTTGTGGCTTAAAACTAACTCATTACATTAATTCCCTCTTCTGAATAGCACTGGGTCCAGCAGGAATCATCTCTACTGCTTCTTTCAAAGGAATGCTGGGTTGTAGTCCAACTCCACTGAGTGGCTGAACTACCCTCACCTTCTTGATAATAATATTACATGCTGCGGTTATTTGCACCACTTTTTTACAAGCCTATGGGAATACCACTCTGTCAAACAGAACAAAACAAACCACAACTGCAACAAGAAAAACATTGTTTACAGTGTGTAGTGTTATTCCGGAAAGTGGCACTGCAAAATCGGACCAAGGCGAGAACTTGGTACATTTTCGGAAGCATTAAGCAATGACACAACAGCTGACCACAAACCACAAATAAAATTCCAAACTGGACATTTATAAAAGGTTTAAAGACAGGCTGTAGTGTGGACAAATACAGTAGAACATCCTTCTTCTCTACCTGTAGACACAGGAGTTAACATGCACATGTCAAAGTCATAGCCAACCCCACACTTGTAGAAGGGGTCGTTATCTGGCTCATAAAGTGTAATTGGAGATAATTGCAGAAATTATATCTTTGCTTATTCATTTAAGGATTAGGGTATAAAACAGAGCAAGCAAAGATTATATCACACAGTTCTGAATATGTATTTTTACTGCAGCCGTACAATTCCCCTAACTACCTGCAGGCTCTGGTCAACGTGAAGAAATCCTTTGGTTCACACAATGTTGGAGGAGGCAAAACTTCTCTAATTTGATCCATTCTTTCGCTTGTCAGGATTACATTGACAGGTATTGCCTTCATATTTCTGTAGAGCGAAAGACTCGTTCATGTTAAGACTTCCACAGACAACACATATCAGACTCTCGCTGTGTTTTGTCCAATGAAAGAACGACTAGAACTTCCTGACTCAATGATTGCTTAGGTTCCATGCCTGTGAAATTTGTGGGGAATATCTGTAACACATTCTACAGCATTGAAATATTGATTTTTCTCTACACATAACACCACACGGACCCATCAATGTTTTTCAAAGAACCTGTCATGATTTTAAAATCAAATTAAGCCTTCCTGACATTGATTTCTTCTTTGTCATGTTAGCCTTCTGATCGGCACTTTGACTGGGGTCACTGTGTGCTGTAAGATGAGAAGAAATGGCATCTATAGAGAGTTAATTTTATGTTGTTTGTCAGAAAGGGCAACAGCTCTGAGCACCAAACCTGAAATGTTGAGCAACAAACTCAATTCGGCCCTTTTGAACAATGATGTTCGGCGTCAATGTAAGACTCACTCTGCCAAAGTGCACCAACACTCTGGAAGGAATGTTTGCACTCAACTCAAAGAGAAACAAGGATGGTAACTGACAGGTTGCCAAGCAACTTAACTGTTTCAGCACAGTGAGTGGTCCCCATTCCTCGTAAATGATCTTCCAGAAGGTGTCCAACTTTTACTGAATTTTCTTCTGTTTCTCATTCCTCAGTCCCAGCATGTATTTGTAAAGTTCACTCCGACTCTATCAACGAGTCAAATTTAAAACTTTAAAATAAGCACTTCTGAAAGAACAGATATTTTTGTGTTATTGGCTGCTTGCACTTTGGAAGAAAGTTTACCTAAAAAAGCAATAAACTGTACATAGAAAACATGTCCCTTCTCTCTTCCTCTGATGTAAGACTTACTCCTTTTAGTTGATTTGATTTTTTAAGTGTTTTAAGAAGATTGCAGTTAATATGCTGACTTTCTACAGAGATGGCCACCTAGATACCTGCACAATAATGATGATTCCTTCCATTGTTTTACCAAACGGAAGGGGAATCAAGAGGGTGAAAGGAAAGATAATGGAGCATTACTGTACAAAGGAGAATGTTCTATGTGAAAGAACCAATCAGAGATCAGCTACTGTTCCTGTAGACATACGATAGTAAATCTCTTTAACCATCTACATCAAATCACAACCACAAAATTGCAGATCTCAGCCTCACTGAACCGCTGACATTTCTGCGCAAAACTGTTGATGAAAAAAGCTTGAACATTTACAGGGTCATGATTTCAACAATATTACATGGAGCTGTCTTATGATTTCAATAAGTCAGCACATCAAAAGACAACAAAAACAATCCTCTTGGCAACTAAAAACACGTTGGTATTTTTTTCTTACTAACGCTTATATTCAAAGGGAGCACATAAGAATAAAGCAACACTAAAATTACTACAATTCTACACTACAGCTGCTCTTTGAAAAAGTTTAAACATGGTGCCTTACTTAATCTGCTCATTTTCATGAGCTTAAGGCCTGTTGATGCAGTGCTGTCAGTGAAAAACAGAAAAGCACCAACTGTAAGTCTGAGCCCTAAAGGTAGATCCCAAAGGCCTAGGAGGTTTCCTACTACGGTGTAACTCCCAATATCTTGGACTGCCTGATTCTGGCATGGTAAAATTTGGGAATGGTACATTTAAGATGCATTTTCATCCTATAACAATGTCTTTTTTGTTGGATCTATTTGCCAGCTGGGGAGACGCGGTGGCGCAGCGAGCTTGGCCAGTTCCTGCTCTCTGGTGGGTCTGGGGATTGAGTCCTGTTTCGGGTGCCTTGTGATGGACTGGTGTCCTGTCCTGGGTGTGTCCCCCCCTCCAGCCTTGGGCCAGGTGTTGCTGGGTTAGGCTCTGGTTTGCTGTGACCCTGTTTGGGACAAGTGGTTTCATCCTCTGTGTGTGTATTTTCCAGCTTAGGCCGGTGTGACCTTACAAATATTAAGGTTGGATACCCAACCAGAGTGGAATACTTATTTTTACCAGTCAGGCTCACCCTGGGCTTAGTATGAGCCACATCTAAGGACTTTGTGGAACAAATCTGTACTTTGCTAAATCACAAAACACCCAAAACACTTCGGCATCATGGCCAACGCCGGTTTGTAACTGTGTTAAACCTTCTGCATTCATAATAGAGCTTAACTGCTTCATTTGTATCGCCATCCATGTGCTGCCCAAGAAGACCCAGCATGACACCGAAAATCATTCTGGGCTCATGTGGAGCCCCAGTCGTCTTCTTTTTATTGGTCTGTCAGAAAGTCTTTGGTCAAAATCTTGCTTAAAAGCATCATCACCATGGCAATGAGGGCTCATTCGGTCATTCCATACTGTCCTGTTTTTATCCTGTTTCTGCTGTTCTCAGATGATGTGTCTTGGTTGATAAACTTAGGTATGTGACAGACTGCCCTGCCAAGGGTGGGCTCCTACATCAAGGAGAATTTCTACTATACTATTTGCTTGTTACACAAATCTGCAAATTAATGCGTGTCAGGTAGGATGATCACTTAGGACATTAAACCGAACTGCAAGAAGTCACTGTTTTATCTCAAAGAGATATTGTCTTGCATAACTGGCCCTTTTGCCTTAGAAAAAGGGGTCAGTCTAGTCCCTCGTTTTCACTCTTGCTACTCTAGTTTCCTGTCCAGACAGTGACTCGTATGCAGTTAGTTCCATCAGCACAGCAGAATAATCCATTTTAGACATTTAGGGTGTTTTTCCAAGGCAATTAAGTCTTTAGCCAGTTGCCTTACACCATGCACTACATTCTGAGACCTTATCCTATGTTGTTAGAGGTGTTCTATACGGTCAGACCCAGCTTTAATAATCATAATAATCTTTGGCCATTTTAAATAGCTTAAAAGACAAGGAATTCCTGGAATGAAAAGCAGAAAACAAAATTTGGAGTTAGTGTGCCATGCCATTTCCTCTGCCCCTTATAAAGCAATCTGGACGAGAGCCACACAACTATACACAACAATAAAAAGGTTTTCATGTGAAAACTCAAAATTATGATGCAATAATGTTAAAGAGGGAAACAAAATCATGAAACATGAGCTCAGTTACGCTATCAAAGGCTAATATTTAAAACATCTCAGATGGGACACATATTGTAAGTATTATATAACACTATAAAAAGTCCAGCTGCTCTGAATAAAACCATCCAGAGGAAAACACTAGAAAGTCACTTCTCCACTCAAGTTACATCATGTTATATGGCAAATTATTACGCTGCTGAAAGCATCTAATTATGAGTATTTATGAGACAGGACAGTAGCCTGTAATCACTGCCTCATCCAAAGCAGCACTCTCGTTTAAAAAACGCCTTGCTCCTCTTTCGAGTCCTTCTGTCATCCCGCCCTTTTGTTCTGCTTGACAGGTAAGTTAAGAGCAGCACCCCTTCCCCGCCCCCCATCACCACCACCGTGGCTGCAGACCAACCTGGCAAACCTGGCCACCTCCTAGGATGGTCCACCTCCAGCTAATATCAGAAACTATCCTGGTGTACAACTTTGCTGTTCAAGCTCTCACTGGACGTCATCCTTGGCTACAAAAGTAACTGCTTCCCCACTTCGACCACAGTATCCCTTTTCATCCATTTGTGTGCAACCATTGCATAAACCTATAGCGCATCACCAGCATATCATCCAGATCTTCGGTAACTCTCCTCCATATTACTGCTCTCAGACTTCAGACTGATTCAGCGTTTTTCACTACATTGTCCAGACCTCAGATAAGCAGAAAGTGGCATGGGCCATTGAGCCCAGCGAAAACAAACGGACAACCAAATAGGTCATGTACTGATTTATTACCATTTCATTTCTGCTTACCCTGCTCTGCATCAAACACAGAAAAGGTCCAATAAAGCTGTTTTGTGCTCCACAGATAAAACAGGAATCTCAGTCTATATGGTAAAGGGTACTAAACCAGAGGGTCACTCAGGACTATATATGTGTTCTGTTCTTCGTTATGGGAAATCCAGAACACATGAACGAAAAACTTGTCTTCTCTGATGACCTGGCCTTGAGACACATTGGGGTTATTAACTTGGATCTTCTGCCTGGGGATTGCTCTGAGGACAGCAACACTTTGAACCAAACCTGTACACCCAGTAAAACACTATTGATTAGATCCAGCTGGAGCATAAAAACATTACAAGGAAAAGAGAGAAACCAGCAGGTGAAGAATATGGATCTTAACTTTTTTGTTTGTTTATCCATTTCTTTTACATCATGGTAGCTGGTCTGACAGCACGTCCACAGACAAAATAAAGAAAAACCAAACTCACCACAAGTCTGAAAATAAACAAGACTACATTGCTGTCATTAAACAATACACTGCATCTGTAATTATCTTGCAGATGTTTTACAGTTTTTATCAGTGTTAAGTGTATTTACATCATTGTTTATGTGCAGTTTATCTTTTATGTACCTGAAAATAAACACCTAAGGACAGCATTAATTCCCAGTCTCTTATCTATCAAGAAACTCCTTACCGTATCCCTAAATTGTCTATCAAAAAAAAAGTGTAAAGCAGATTGCTCCTTTGGAAACAGATTTAAAAAGCATGCGCTAACTTCAAGACTTCACTACAGTAGAGATAATATGAGCATCACGCCTTCCTTTTCCAGTTAAGTTTTGGTCTGAAAGAGTCTGAAGGTCACAGGACTGGACACATCTGATGGGTGGACGTCACTGAGTCCTTGTTCAAAGGCCACTGTCCCCACTGTCCCATTTGGCAGGTTAGCAGTTAGTCACCTCTGAGTGACAAATTTCTTCTCAGACACAAAATATCCTGATAGACTGGAGACCACAAGAGGTTCTCTCAGTGGCAGCACCATGGTAAACAAAAATAAAAGAGATCATTTTAAGCAAGAGCCACCAACCATTAGTCCTGTTTTTTCCTTCATGCTTTTCATTGAATTTCTGCCTTCTGCTTAATGCATAATAGACAGAGTACAATGCAATGATTTCTGTGTTCCAACAAAATTAAAATATATTTAAAATATACAACAGGAGTCAACAAATGACCATAAAAGCAAATTCAGTGCCCAAATTCCTTGGCTCCTGGTCAAATCTCAAAAGCAAATAGAGTAACACAGAGATCAGTCTGCCTAATAGCGTAATGCCATTACTGTTAAGTTGTTTTGAAAACCACTTGTTATGCCATGTAGGTTTCCAGCTCCAATTAACCTATCCAGTATCACACAGAGGTCTGTCTGTTCGACCTTTTCGGACCACCCATACAAGGCAGCACAGCTTTTAAAAATTCAGGATATGAATCATGTTTCAGTAATTGAATTAATTAGCTATTAGTAATAAGTAATTACAGAAGAAATGTTCTACTTTGAGAAATAGAGATAAATCCAGATAATATTCCCTTATGGGCTAAGACTTGGCAACGTAGGAGATGAGAGCATTGCATGGCTTACAACACAGCTCCCTTACTTCTTACTCCCTTACTAGAGAAAATAAAAGCAAGACAGAAATGACAGATTAAATAAAATGCATTTGTTTTCTTAATGTATCATTAAAAGTGTGAAATTGCAGAATGTTGCCGATGTCTGTGTGGCTTCGCCGGACAGCTGCAGCTTCTGTTTACACTAATACCCAACTGAGGCCATCCACTCGGGTTGTGCAGCAGTGCCAAAGTTAGAGTGTATTTGCACAAACAGACCTTACTAATCAGTCGCACAGAAAAACAAATGAACTCGTTTCCATGTGGCACGGCAAGGGTGATAGAGCGGGTCGAACTTTAGTCCATAAGCACCGTAGCGTTGTCCATTACATACACAGACACACACACACACATCTCCTCCCCTGAATTCCTGCGCTGACACTCCGTGTTCTCAGCAAAGCCCTTCGAGCACAGAGGCTGGGCCGCAATTGGCGCACTTTGACATGTGTCCCGGACAACCCCGGCAGGCCAGGGCTGCGCCCCGGCGAGTACACCAGGGCAACGACTGCGCTCCGGGTCTCTCCTGTCCCGTTGCCTGGTGGAGGGTGAGGAATCTAATAAGCGAGAGAGTAGGCTAGCACTGTCACCCCGTGCAGCCAGGAGGCTGTGAAGGCGCTAATGAAAGGTTAAATGAATAGGAAGAGCTGACAGGAGGTACAATAAAGGCAAAGGGCTGGGAAGGGAGGGAGCCATGGTAATCCACAGGCCCCGGGGGCCAGACTCCTTGGCTTAGAACACAGTAAGGAAAGCATGTCACAGTGTCACAGCATTCCCAAGAGCATGCTCCAAAAACATACATCGCGTCTGTATTTGCATGTATCAGCATGCACGTGTGAGTTTGCATGTGCTCTGCGTGCCTCTGGCTTCTCACAAACTCACACACGCTACACTTTGACTGGAAAAAGAATCTGAGCACGGTGCTCCCTGATAAATGTTAAGGTCATCATAAAGAAGGTGGAGATTGAGGGGAAGGGGGCGGGGGGTGCAAGTTCTGTCTTGCGCGTTTTTCTGCGCTTGCCTCGCTGGAATGCCCCGTCACATGAAGGAGGGCTCCGAGCTCTAGCCGTTAAGGCCACTGAGACGCCGCAGAGCTCCCCTCTCCACCCGACCACCACCACCCCACCTGCCAGAGCTGTCCAGCCCCCAACCGCCAGACTCTGTGCCCTTAAAGCCTTGGAGAAGAGCACAGGGGCAGTGGTAACCACTCATACGGCTAACGGAAACAAACAGAATCGGACTCCTCACGTGTCCTGAGGGAACAGTAGTGAAAAGCACCATTAAAGTACACACGTTATTAAATTGGACCAGGAAAAAAGTTTTAAATGGATCTGAAATGCACCCAGTCTGAGTTTACTGACTGCATGTATGTCAGGATTTTGTTTTTCGATAACTTTCATACCTACTTCAAATAATTTATCCTTTCCAAAGTAAAACAATTCCGACGAACCCATAAAACAACGTCCTAACTGCATTGTGGTTAAACCTGTTTAAACTAAAACATCCACACAGTAACCACTCCTGGACAGACCTGCTCTGAATATTAAATAGCTTAAAAATGCCATTTTTACTCTTTTCTGAAGAATTCACTGAACACTAAATAAAGCAAAACATTATTCTTGCAATTAAAAATTGGCAAATTCACAGACCCCGATTTCTAATCAGCATTAAACCACATCTTTTTACCTGTATCATTTTTGTATAGGGCCAATGGACAAAGGAAGAGGAATGGTCTCCCCCTGCAACCCATCTGCATTCTGCTGCCATTCTTACGAGAGTTTTACAGGCTATTTAAATATATAAAAACAGAAAGTAATAACAAAAAACAGAAATTATACTTACGTGTAGTATTAGAAAATACTGTGCACAAGGAAATCTTAAAGGAAATCATGTAAAACTGGTCAAAGACACGTATGATATACCCTTCCACCCTGCTGACAGCCCCCCGTAGACCACCAGCGATAGATGCACGTGAGAGTCCATCTTCGGAGGGCTGTTCTGAGCTTAGCTGCTGCTGCTAACACTGGCCAGATGATTTATTACAACAGTGTAATATTGTTAAGTGTCTTCTCTTTAGTCCAGACAGTCCCAGTGTGCTGACATATAATAAAAACTCACAGCTGACTGCAGTTAAGTGGTTAAAGTTTAGCGGCCATAATGATTTGTTTTATAACATTTTAAAACAAATCTAACGAGGTTACAGGAATTTAACTGAAACAGTGCACATGCATGGAGCGCTCTCACCATTCCGCAAGCGCTTGAAAACAGTTTTTTTTTCAAAAAGTCAAGAAATTAAATACCAAGCTGTAGCCAAAAAAAATCACTGAGTGCCCTTTATTGCACCAGGAAAATTCACTGAAAGTTTTGCGACACGGCTACTGTACTTCCAGCCAGTTCAGCTCAGGGCACTATTTTACACATATGTGGTCACCTACATGAGAAATGCCCGAAGCAGCGACTCGTAGAAAGCTCTGGATGCAAACGGCTCCGTTTCATATCACTTCCCTGGATTTTCAGCACATTCCACGCAGGGCTGTTTCGGAAAACGTATTTTGGAATGACCAAGCAGACAAGTTACAAAATACAGATTATACCACACAACCCTGCACTTCCCCACTGAATAATTCATTATGGCAAGACTCGTATTCTGCACATCTGTTCTGGGCCTTTCCCACCGTTCTGACACTACAAATTACTTGTGTGCCCTTTGACAAAGTATAGATTGCAGCTGAACTAAGTTTTCCCTACTGATCAGCTTCAAGCCACTGTGCGACACAATGAAGTGTTTATTTTTCTACAGCGACTGTGACCAATTCAGTGAAAAGGCATTTCACACTGAACACAAAAGCAAAAACGAAAAGGAAAAAATCCACACTCTGGACAGAGAAGCATTTATCAGCATTTGGTTTTACAACTGTATAAAATGATCGATTTCGGCTGAAATAATTAATTTGAGAGTTACGTGAAGGCCTTGCCTAAGAAGGCTGTGGAAAGCTGCTAATGTTTCTTTGAAAAACAAAAGCAAAGAGGGCACTTAAAGCAGAGATCTGTTTAAACCTGCGACGACACCGCAGGGCCGCCGTCAGAGCACACCGTTGGACTTTTGAGGACATGGACGCAGAAGGAGGGGTGTACAAATAACTTAAAGAAGTGACTGTAATGGGAGACACAGGTCCGCCCCCTTCCTCTTCCTTCATTTACATTTCTCACATCATTTAATATGAAGCTCCGTCGAGACTAAATTATACTTTGCTTCAGCCTGCCTCATCCGTCCCGGAAATAAATAAATAAATTAATTAAATAAATAAATGAAATGCAGTCTCACAAGCAAATCTCGTAATGGCCCCATAATTTTAACAGATATTTAATATACTTAAATTCACCGTGTTTAATGCCGGGCACAAATAACTTGAGGCCTGGGAACACGCCCGTGTGCAATTTGGTGAAGGGAAAAAAAATGTGTAAAGATTTCGCAACCTTGCTTTTTATCTTAAAAGAAGAAAAGGGCTTTAGCCTTGAGCAGGAAACTTTCGGCATTAGTGGTTTCAGCATCGTTTGCCGGGAGACGGGGGAATGACATACACCGTATGCGCATCTGATTTCCATTCCTCCGCACTGAGTACCAGTGTAATCACTGTCCACAAAATGTATATGGTTTTCAGTCAAGTACACATGACAATGCTTACTTTATTAAATTAAATTGCTTACTGAGATGCTTTTGCTTTTTCCATGTTTACTTGTCAGTTACCCCAAGCTTCAGCTATGGTGTCTTTTTATTAAATACTTAATGTCAAATTTTGATGGAAAAAATTACCTCTTTACCACCAGCCTGGCTTTATAAGGGGACTCAGCTGTTTATTAAGAACACTGATGACATGTAAGTTAAAAAAAAAAACACAGCTCATACATCTTTGGTTAAAAACTGTTGTCTTTGCTGAAACCAGCAGTTAGGGAAGGTTACATTCCGCCTTTAACTTTTAATTTTTTTTTTTAAACAAATACCAGTTAAGAACACCGAAACAGAAAGGCAACACGAAACACTGCAGGAACTCTTGAGAAAAAAACTGAAGTTTCCTGGCCACCCATTACCTATCTGACAGTTAAAACAGGCTTTGACTGTTTTCCACCCTCTCTGAAACGAAGGAAAGAGGCTGCGCTGAGGGTTTTGCCCCCCGCTGTGTGGCCGCGCGTTGGGCAGGTCAGAAAGAGCAGCCTAGCTACACCCAGCCTGAACAGGAAACCACCCTGAGAGTCACACTGCTACAGTGATTATCATTGCTGTTATTTCTACCAGTGTTAGCAGCAGAAGTGGTTTTGTTAACATAGCAACAATAATAATGTTTAAAATGCGCCTGGTGCAAGTGTGTACAAATTCTTTTAAGAGACAGTAAAATCGGAGGCTTTCTTAGGCAAAGAAACATCACCCAGTGCCAAATCCTCTGCGAGACACACACAAACACACACACAGACACACACACAGACACACACACACACACACACACACACACACACACACACACACCCCTGAGAAGAAGTACATGACGGTGTCTGAGAACAGCTGTGTTGTCCGGCAGGGCCGGTATCGCTCATTTAGCACCCACCAGAGCTAACTAGGAAGGGGCAAAGGAGGGGATAGACATATGCTCCAGGTGATTGACTGAAGGAAGTGGAGGAACGCAGCGGCCCTGCGCTTCATTACAGACATCTCTCCGGGTGCTCTGGAGAGGGGGAGGGGCCTGCAGCACTCGCAGGCTACCTATCGGTGGGCTTATTGAACCATCTAACCATCCCCATGTAGCTCACATCTTCAGGGCCCCGGTGAATCACAGCTGGCTGCTGACAAGTTCACCAGACACTGCGCCTGTAACATGAAAGAACTCACCCACCAGAAACACACACACACACGCCCTACCACCCCAGCGTCCCCGGCTCCTTTCTCCTTACCTCCTCTAAATCCCCCCTAATTTTGGGAAGGAAGAAAAAAGTGAGACTTGGCTAACTAGTGACACAGGAGGATGAGAGGCAGAAGTCTGATAAAAGTGTTCATCAGATGACGCTCGTGGAATGCAAAGCAGCAACGGCGACCGTGGCACAGCGAAGCCCGGCTGCCAGGGCCTGAGATTAGCGTTAAACATCGTGGAAAGGACTCAGGCCGTAAATTCCGGCTGAAGCAGTCAAACTGAACCGAGCAGCCCACCCCCCACCACCCCACCCACCCCTACCCTCGCTGTGCACGCTGTGATCTTTTCTCCCCTTTTCATTTCTTTCAGAAATGTACATGTTTAAATATGTTATCCGTGCATGAAATATTCCTCTGCTATAAACGGCTGCCATAAACCACAGCGCTGGTCCTTTTTCTGACAAGGTTTCCCCAAATTCCAATATGTATTATTTAGGACCTGAGAAGCTAATTATTGAACCGCTGAAAATTAAACAATAATTAAATGGTTACATGAAAATCTACAATGTTTTTTACAACGTAAAGTAATAGCCATTAATTTACCATCATACCATTTATTTTCTAGGGTGCCTTTTCAGCAAATACAGGCCTATAAACATGCTTCCCTCAAAAGGTGGGTGTGTTTAAAATGTTGTGTTCTTACCTGTAAAGGACATATTTATTATGCCTTATTCTCTTCACCACTTCATTCTACTTTCTGCAAATTTTCTTGAAAAAACTATACATTTTTTATTAGAGAAAAATTTAAAATTGAGTCTAACTAACACTAACACAGTAACAGCCATGTTAACACAACGGACCCCTTCGAGATATCCGTCAAAGTAATGTTAAGGATAATTTTGTACTCTTGTTAATTAAAAGAAATGGTAATATTCACACAGTAATGTGTGCCTGTAATGTGTGTACTCAAGAAACAGTCTGAAACAAAAGTGTAAGAACTATTATTAAAAATAAAATTATTTTCAACAGTATGACTGCAAACAAGAAATCTGAAAGAAACAAGGATATAATATAAACAGTAAAATGTCCAAAAGAAAATGTATGCAGGATGACTCGGGCACTTAGATTATATGACGTCTACGTGACTATGTGAGTGGGATTATGTCGGATTAATGTCAGATTAACCATCCTAAAAAGCCAAAAGGCCCACAATACCTCGAGAATTACATTACGACGCTAAATCGTCATTTTCTCATATAAGCAGCAATTGTTGTAAAATTGCTCGCGTGTTTAAAAGTGAAATCCGGCTATTTTGCGGCAAAATGCTGTATCGTAACAAAATTATGAAACGTTACTTTTTTCCCCAGTGTGACACCTGGTGAGCGAACCCGCGTACGGGCCGAGGTCAACGCTGAAATGTGTACATGTGCACGGCGGAGCGCGCGTCCGCGTGCGCGCCCCCGATCACAAGCACACGCCACAGTTCGCGGTGCCTCGCGGAAAGGTCTCGAGCTGGGGGCTCGCATCCGCAGCGCATCGCCTCCGTCCTGCTCCTTCCCCGACAAAGTGTCCCTCACAGCCGGGAGACGGAGACCCGCTTCTTCCCCAGACTGGGCCGTTAAAACGAAGTGACAGAGGGAAACGACCAGAAAATCAACTTTTCAGGACACTCACTCACTCACTCATTCACTCACCAATAATATTAATAATAATTATTATTGTGATTATTTTAAATAATAATTTATCCTTTTAATTACAAGACTGGCGTTAATTTGCACTGAGATATTTTACCCTAGAATTTATTCTAAATAATTTTGACAACTGTCCTGACGTGAAGTGTGAGAACATTTTTAACATACTCTAACTCTGTGTGAAAACTATGACGACAAGGCGCCGCGGCTTGTTTTAATATATAGGAATTAGACAAATACAAAGGAATGTGAGTTTTGAACGAAATAAATGTAAACGCGTCAATTACGTGAAGTGTCTCGTTTGAGGAGAGGTTCAGAAGTAGGAGGAGAGCGAGTTATGTGCCTCAGTTGGGTTTTCTCGCGGAAGTTCACCAACCGAACCGAGCTGAGCAGACTAAAGAAAAACAAAAAAAACAAAAAAAAAAGTGAGGAAAACGAAGAAGTTTGGCGACTTCTCGGCTTCGCGGGGATGTTGTTGAAGGGATATTCGCGTCGGGATATTTACCATTCGTGCATGTTGCGCGCGGACGAGCCGCGGCTCCTCGTCCTCCTCCGAAGTCGGATTTCGCCCTCAAGTGGGGAACTTGTCCGTCCGCCCGGAGCCTCCGAAGGAGCGGCACCAAAAAGTGTGGAGGCGTCCGACTCCGCCGCTCCGGGGATGCGCTGCACCGGCGCGAAAATCGCTGCCGCACTCCGCCGTTGTCGGCGCTTACAACGCAACGCCGAGTCGCACGCGCCCGCCCGAGGTCGCTGCGCGCGACGATGCCGCCACCGTGTCCGCGGGTTCGAGCGCGCGACCACCACCACCACCCGCTACCCCCCCCCCCCTTCCCCGCCCCACACTTTTTCGCGGGTCCCGGAGCGCAGCTCGAGGAGGGAGACCGACCGACGGCAGACGGGGCGCCTGCGCTTCTAGTGGCTCCGCGCGCTCGGAAGGCAGCGAAAGCGGCGAAAGGTCTTCGAGGAAAAGCCGGAGAAGGAGTTTAATCAAAGTGCATTCGGCCCGGAGTCTGTCCGTGCTGCCGGTGTGTGCGGGGGCAGAGAGACACGCACGTGTGTGTGTGTGTGTCTGTGTGTGTGTGTTTCTCTGAGAGAGAGAGTGAGCGTGTGTGTGTGTGTGTGTGTGTGTGTGTGTGAGACAGCCAGCAAAGCGAAGCCAGCCCCGCAGCGCAGAGCGGCAGACACGAAATCCCGCACTTATTATCCACTTCCCGCACACACACTCAGCCCTTACTTTCTTTTCCAGAGCAGAGACGTCGGGAAAACGAGACACGTATTAGTGACTTTTCGCGCTCTTTCAAATATCGTTTTGCCATGATTGTAAGTCTTTTTTTTATGTTTTTCTTGCCATTTTCCCTTTATTTGTACATGCATGCTGCTGATCATACAGCTGTGAACATCTGGGAGGAAACTTTAAAATGACGAGCCGGGGGAGGGGAGGAAAAATAACGCGTGGCTCCATTTATACCTCTGCAAACTTCAAATGTAAGAATGTTGTTGAGTTGATAATTTAAGGAAAATGTTTTCATTAAGAATGTAAACAGAAGCTGCGTGGTGACAATTTTGACAGCCAAGTTACAGCTTTTCCTGCTCTGTTTTCGTGTTTTTTACTTTGTTTTTTCAGTATCCGTGTAAAGGCCCGATTGGTCTTCTTTTACACAGTTACTTTGTGTCCGAAATGGTCACAATAATGTGAGTTCTTGTCCTGAAAAAGGGGGTGATCCCACAATCCAGCCAACTCCCCAAAAAATAATAATAGTGTTATTCTATAATAATAGTCATAATTGTCGTGATGCCAGTATAGATCTCGCTCTTTTCTGTGTTTGGGCTCCTTGACAGTCAGTGTCAGTGGTAAAAGATACCGTGTTAATTCTCCTACAGTTCAGTGATAAAGACAGTTTTCTGTTCTGCCTTTGACAGCCCATTCACTGTATCTGAGCCTCATAATCAAACCATAAAAAAGACATCAGTTCATCTTCTCTGGCCATTGATCCTTTTCATGCTCTACCACACGTGTCCCAGACACCAGGCAGGCAGCCCACAATAAACAGGCCCACTTTAACAAGTAAATAAAGACGGTCAGAAAAAAAAAAAGAAAAAAGAAAACCTCGCTGATCCCGCTCCTCATTTCAATACCACTAATCTTTGTTTTTGTTTTTTCGCTCTCCGTGCTGGGGACGACCCTTTCACCACACACCCGTGGCCCAGAGAACATTTCATTTGTATTAACATTTTAATAAGAGGATATTTTAATTTTATGGCTGCACAGTATGTAGTCTTTCTCCCTCTCTTACACACACACACACACACACACACACACACACACACACACACACACACACGCGTGCGCGCGCGCACTCTCTCGCTGCTATTGTTGCTTCCTTGTGTTTATTTGCACATTTTCCATTTGTTTTCCCGCACACCCAGTACACGGTGTCAGGAGCAAAAGGCCTAAAAGCGGTGGATCAAGCTCCTTCTCCGGGATTAGGAGGAGAAAAGCTAATCCAAAAAAATCTGTTTTGATCACGCTGGATCATTGCACACAATCCCGACACTTGTGTTTGGTCAAGAGGTAAAAATTAGATGAAGGATTAGAGTAATGTAGAATTAATTTAGGAGAAACAAGCTACTTAGCACAGGATTTGCATATTTATTCTTTGTTCAAGGCCATATTAGAATAAATACTGTCTGCTTGATTGTTATAGAGCTTAACCCACAAAATAAATAAGAGGGTTTCACGGCATCGTTGGGTTCATAATTAAAATGTTTAAAGAGTTTTATTGAGTGACTATGTAAATGAGGCAGTATGGATTTTGGCTTCTGCCTGTGCAATAGTATCTGTCACAGACAAATAACAGAGCACACATTCTCTCTTTGAATTTACACTGTGACTCCAGCCTGAAAAACAGCAATAAGAGCAATAATTGCTGTTTTAAAATTGCGAAATTGTAGGTTTTTTGGCATCTTCCTGCATGGGTTTCTGCCTTTTTTGCAGCAGTGGGAAAACGAGACTTCTTTGGATGGAGAGGCAACGTTGCATTTTTACTTTTTCAGTTGTATTCCAAACAACTCCCATATTCTACATATTGGAATACTAGAAATGAAAGAAAATGCTTCCGCAATGAGGTTTTGAGCTGAACATTTTCCAGGGATCCACTTTTATTGTTTTATTCTAATACCTTGAGCAGCTATTAGAGCAATCTACTGAGCGCAAAAAACGGACTGAAACGTCCAGGGTGCGTTTGCTGCTGCGCATCGGTATTGACGGGGCAATTGAGATTATTTTAATTGTGTTTACAAAAGGCACGTAGTTAATGAAATCTGCTCCCCATCTTAGGCCAGTGTCCCAACTTGACTGTAATGACTTCACTGGTAATCCCCCAACAGGGGAGGGAAAAAAGTGAATAATGGTTTATTGCTGTCCTCTCTCTCCCTCCCGCTGGCAGGGGTTTCTTTCCCCCCTTAATTACCTAGAGGGATTTTGATGATGAGCTATTGAACCGATCAGAGCAGAGTTCATCTCCTGGAATGTTTGCATGGTGTCGCTAAACCGGCCGCCCGCTGCTTTTTGAGGTGTGGCGAACGCAGGCAGGGCCGCAGAGGGTGTTCGGTCCAAGAAGAGTGGAGGAAAGGTCGCCGGCGGCCCGGTCATTTAATCTTAAAGAAAACGAACCGTCGGCCTGGTTTTATCCCCAACCGCTCCAGTCACGCAGTCATGAGTTCGGGGGGCCCCCGCTGAAAACCCGCGCCCAAGTTTTCGCATCGTTCCGTGAACGTAAAAGCCACTAATTTGTGCGTAAGAACGTCCTCAAGTTACATTGCGCGCGTTTTCGGTGTTTACCTGCTAAATCTGGGCGTGCCTGGCATAAAAGGTTTTTCTCTTTGCGTTACAGTCCGCCCTAAAACACCGGAGATATTGAGCCAAAGCGTTTGCATTGAATAGAGGACAACAAGTAGCAGGTCAGCCACGCTGCATGAAGACTATGAGATAGTCTATTATGGAAACTACTAGATGTTGTTAACCTCCCGCTGATGCTCAATAATGCTTTTACATTGCTTCTTTTATTAGAAAAAAGTTCAGAAGCAAATGTCATAAAGGACTCTGCAGTTAGGATTTACGTGTATTTATTTAGCAGATGCTTTTTCTCCAAAGCAACTTTCACTGAACTCTGTGCTGTGTTATCGGCTCACACACCTTATTCACCACGGTGACTTACACTGCTAGATACACTACTTACACTGGGTCACTCATCCATACATTAGCAGAACACACACACTACAGATGAACCTGAACAACATGTCATTTGAGTGTGGGAGGAAACCAAAGCACCAGGAGAGAACTCACACCCACACAGGAGAACATGCAAACTCCACAGAACTTGAGCAGGGATCGAACCCCTGTCCACAGCAGCACTACTTGCTGTGCCACCGTGCCAGCAAGGATAAGTATGTAACATGGCTTTTTTTGTGTTCTCTGGGACAGCAGGGTATAACGAGATGTTTGGAGCACGCCAGCTCAACGGCTGTTAAACCGCTTGTCAGTACGGTGAGTTGGGAAAGAAGCGGCATTGGAAATGTCCAACTTCTCAGGCTACGGCGCAGTCACCTTCCCGAACGGGGACGCTGCGGTGTAGGTGAAGCGCGGTGTTAGAGCTGCGAGGCCCGAGTGTTTCGGCAGCTGTGCTTCCCAGCCACGCAGTCACCCTCACGTTCCCCGCGGTGCCTTTCTCGTAATGTTGTTGTTGTTGGAGAAGTTTAGCCCTCAGCTTCTCTGGGGAAATTTTCAACTTATGGAGCTTCGCCACCTAATGTTTCGGCCCCCCACCCCAACCCCGGGAGGGGGGGGCTGGGGGAACTGCCGCAGCTCCTCTTTCCCACACCTCTTTGCCTGCATGGGACGGGACCGTGGCCCCTGAGTGCTCTCCTGTTTGCCCCGCAGGAAGTCACACTCGCCTTATCAATCCCTCCATTATGGCTGGAGCCCTGCAGCTGCCAGCTGAGGACGCTTCCAGAAGGTCATCAGATGAGGCTCATCGCGTTTCGAAGCGCCGGGCCACGGGAGCACGGAGACAGCGGTGCAAGGACTTGCGGGGTCTTGTGGGAGCTGGAGGTCGGCACATGATGTAGGGTCCTGGAGGGGCCCGTGAGGCCAAACGCCGCCTGTCCGATTCCGGTGCGCGAGCTGCAAGGCTGCTCCGGGTGAAGGAATCAATGGCGCTCTGTCAGAGCGTGTTACGAAACCACAGAAATCCACTCAAGGTGGGGTGTTGGAGGTAATGGGCAGTCAGCTGAGGTACAGGGCCAGAACTGTCTTTAAAACACGCGGGAAAACAGAGCGTTCTGTGTGTGCGCTTTTCATATTCCGTTTGTTCAGTACAAAAAAAACCTGATGCCGTCTTGACTAATTGCACAAAAGCCATAATTTAAATATAGATTGCAAGATGTTGTTTAATTTAGCTTGCAGAGTTGTCGTTTTTACTATTACAACCCAAGAGACTCTATGGTACTAGGAAATGCAGTCATAAATCTTCCGTTTATGCGTTTTGCACCAGCAGTGCTCATTAATACTTGGGAATGACATTTCAAAATTGAGTTCAAATTGATTTCGCAACGCTTATTTGTAAAACCAGTGTTCTTCAAAGCAGCCAGCTTGTGCCTGTTTAGGGCATTGTAAGCCCTGTAGGTTTTTTTCGTACGAAAATCAAAGGTGTTCTAAACATTATTCAGACGACAGTCCTCCTACCCAAGGTGGCAGGCGGAGACACTTGCGTCGTGTGCATCCTCCACCAAATGGCAGCTCCCAGCTCGGTATTCCCAGCCCGACGGAGCTTGTCACTTGCTTCCTCGACATTTTGTGCTTGGAATTTGATGAGCGCAAAAGAGATGCTACGCAGTTTGCGCTGCCTGATGAGGTTGATTTCATCGCAGCTCAACGCGATGGAGAACGGGCCTACAGGCCCCGGACCACCGTTTCTCTAACTGGGATGTGAAGCTCAGCTCACGAAGGAGACCGTAGCAGAGCATCTGTCTCGATGAGAGTGAAATTTCATTCAAAGGTATTTCTCCAAGCTCAGCAATAAATCGACATCGAACGCTTGGCTTCTGGAAAGCTCATAAAATGACCATTATGTATTAGAAATGTTAATTGTAATGAGTACTCCCTGTAGAATCCAGATGATTATTGGAAAAGAAGAATAGAAAAATTGTAAGTGATCCAGCCACACATTTTCTAACAGGGACAGCTGGTAGTGTAGTGATTACAGCTGCTGCCTTTAGACCCTAAGGTTGCAGGTTTGATTCCCACCTCTGACTGTAGCAGCCTTAAGCCAGGTACTTAGTCTAAATAGCTCCAGTGAAAATTACCTAGCTAAATAATTGTAAGTTGCCTTGGAGAAAAGCATAAGCTAAATGAATAAATATAATGTCTTTGTGTGTCTGTGAACCATGCAGATTACATTATTATGTGCTGTGGACCTCAACCAACAAAAATTGGCAAAGAGGTATCTATATACAGTTCTCTTGGACTGAGCGAAGTATGAGTAAAGTGCTCTGAACTTTTATTTACTAGTTCCTAGTAGATCCGAGATGCGTTATCCAATAATGGCAACCACCTCTGGACATGCTGATTTTTAGGCTTTGATGAAGGCGTAAAACAATGGATGATGTATGTTGAACAGTTCGAGTTTGTTGCTGCTGCATAGGAATGTGCGTGATAATAAAAAAAAAAATGTTCATCTTACTGAGTGTTCTGGGATGTGAGTGTTGGAGGGACTTGATCACACCAGATACACTCTACGATGACTTTTGTAAAGATCATGGCAGTGGAGGTAGTGTGTGGTTAAAGGAGCAAAACTGCACAAGAAGGAGTGTTAACGGAGGACATCCTGACATATTTCAGCGGAGACAGTGGCCCACAAATGTACAATTACAACTGTAACTTCTTAAGTAAATGCAAGGAAAAGTAAGCACAGTGACAATGACTACTGGTATAGGAATAAGAACCGTACCTATTAAGGGAAAACAAGCCATACAAGGCATACAAAGGATGGGAAGGTGGAATGCAAGAGAGGAAGGATGATTTCAAGAACAGCTGAGGAGTGAATCACATGGAAACATCCAAAATGCCCAGCAAAGATACCGCAGACAGAGATAGCCTTGAACAAACTCTCAGAGAAAGAAGGAGCATCACACATGACTGTAAAGCCAACAACCAAGGGAAATCCATTGGAAGTGGAGCTTGACATGGATGCAGTCATCTCCGTCCAAATCAAGACCAGTTTCCTCTGAGACCTACAAATATTACTTTAAAAACTTGCACCAAGTGTCTCTAGTAGGAGTTGTTGACATCCATGTTTGACATCCAGGTTTGTATAAAGAAACAAACGGTCAGCTGCACTTCCTTGGTATGTTGTCAAAAGTGCCTATCCACCACTGTTTCGTAGGGAGTGGTGAAGAAAAATTACGCTAATCAGCCATGAGATTTAAAGACTATACTAGACACTGTTTGACCAACACATAATGGAGCCTTTCAAAAGAATTAGACACAGTGAAAGGGGGTGAAGCAAGTGTTGAAGCTTGAACAGAAGCCAACGTTCTGTCAATCGAGTTGTGTTTTTTACAACTCAAAGTTGAAGAGGAGCTAACGGGGTCTTCTGAGATCGGAGGCCAATGCAGTTCAGTGACTGAGTTACCGTGATTGTTCCAACAGTGGAAAAGGATGGATTTGTGAGAACTTGAGGTGATTCTGTGATGAACATGAGTATGGAATATTTTAAGTCTAGAGCACTACCCCATGCCATACACCACGGTATCACTCCCAGTGTGCATTGTTATCTTGATGATATACTGGTGACTGGGTGTAATGATGGCAAACACTTGTAAAAATTAGATGCAGTCTTTGGACACCTAGGAGAATCTGGGCTGCATTTTCAGAAAGAGAAATGTCACTTTTTAAGGACTCATTGGAGGATGTGGGACATGTTACTGATGCAGCTGGACTGCATATGTCTCCAGAGAAGGGTAGAACCATTGTGGAAGCGCCAATGCCATCCAAAGTGGCACAACTGAGATCATTCCCAGGCTTAATTAACTACAGTAGTACAGTAGTTTTATACCTAATCTGGCAGCAACTTTCAGTTCTTTGAGCACTCTACTCTGTTAGGAAAAACAGTGGTGTTCGTCAGCAGTGTCAGTCAGAATTTCAGAAAACAAAAGAGTTGGTGACCCACTACAATCCCGAACTTAGTACTGACATGGGAAGCGTCATCTTATGGTGCCAGTGCTGTTCTTTCCATTATTCTACCTAATTGTGAAGGAAGACCTGTGTGCTTTGCTACAATAACACATATCATTTACATTTACATGTGCATTTATTAATTTAGCAGATGCTTTTCTCCAAAACAATGTACATCTCAGAGAAAATACAATGTTCAGTAAAGCTGAACTGGGGATAGTTTTGAATTTTGGAAATATGACATACCTTTATGGCCTTAAGTTCACACTTCTTCATCCTCTAACAACAATTTTTAGTCCAGAAAAGGGAGTGCCAATGATAATCGCAGAAAACACAACGGTAATAATTGTTGCTTTCTGCCCACAATAACACCATTCAAGAAAAAAAGGCCACTTTCCATGCAAACGCAGAAGGACTTCACCAGTTACCCCTACAAGCACAACACGAAGATAAGGTCGAATGGTTTTGAACAAATCTATTCCATCCCTCAGCTAACAGACTTGGTGAGTGGTGTGTGCAGATGTTTAAGTAGGGCAGAAAGTCCTCCAAGGGTTCCCTTGATCTGTTGAAACATCTGGACTTATTCTTGCTTATTCTTGCTCACTTACCATGACACCCCATACGCAACAACCAAAGAGTCCCTGTCAATGCCATTCCAAACTCATTCTTGTCTAGATTTACTGAAGCCAGGTGTGATGTCTACTGTACACTGCTCTTGTGACTCCCAAATCCTACGTAGGCATGCTCACACGAAGCAGAGATACTTCCCGCTAGGTGACTGCACGAGTTCGAGATAAGTGGCGGAGAGGAAAGTGAACAAGGAGCTGTGACTTCACAAACTGGACCACTGTCATACACTGTTGATGTCAGGGCTGCAGGTGTTTGAAGACACCATGCAGATCATCTGGTATGTTATGTAAAGAAAAATGATCCACTGAAATGAACGAAATCTGAAGTGATATTGTCACCTGGAAGTCACAGAGTACCAGATATTACTCAGAAAAACTATATGTGGATACTTTGCCGTCATCTACAGTTAACCACCCTGACCCTTTAGGTTCTACCCAGCCTACCACAGGCACTGCAAGTCAATCAGCCTGTCCCCCACATCGGAGAATTGCAGACATCACCCCCAGTGTGTGATTAGATCACCCAACTATATGAACTTGTATTGCTGAACAGAAAATATCTTTAGTTATGTTACTGAGCCTGTTCACACCAGGAAAACTGGGACAGAATAATCCCCTGAATGGGCCCGAGACCTGGGGGCAGTCAACCTCTGATTCCAACTACTGTATTAATGTGTCAGATTATCTACTGTGAGCGTTTAACTAAGAGTGGAGAAAAGGTTTTGTATTTGAAATACAATTCTTCCTTCTGATGCCACAGTTTAGGATGTTGATTAATTTCATTTTGATTTCAAACCGGCTTCGACTGTGGTTTCAAACCCTGCTCAGTCTGTGTGGATTTTAAATCTTCTCCCTGCTTGACAGCGGTTTCCGCTGTCCAAAGACATGTGTTTCAGGTCAGTTGGGGACTTTAAATGGCCCCCAGTGTGTCTACGTGTCAGTGAGCGAGCGAGCGAGTGAGTGTGTGTGTGTGTGTGTGTGTTTGTGTGTGTGTGTGTTTGTGTGTGTGTGTGAGACTGGCGTCCCATCCAGGCTGTACCCTATCCTTCTGGGATAGGCTCTTGACCACCGTGACCCTGCATTAGACACGCAGTTTGTGATAATGGAGAGATGAATGTTCAGTTTGTTTTAATGGAAATGAGGAAACTCAGCATCACTTTGCTGGTTATCGTTCTTATTATCCAGCTTTGACACGGTTCAGAAAAATGGAAAAATTGAAAAGTAATTATGGGATATCACAAACTCACACACTGGCTGAAACCGCTTGTCCCGAGCGGGGTCGCGGTGAGCCGGAGCCTGAGCCGGAGCCTAACCCGGCAACACAGAGCACAGGGGACACACCCAGGACAGGACGTCAGTCCGTCACAAGGTACCCCAAGGAGGACTCGAACCCCAGACCCACCAGAGAGCAGGATCCGACCAAACCCGCTGTGCCTCCGCAGCCCCCCATATCATGAACCGAGCCTCTAAAATGATCAGTGAAAGGTTTCAAGGAGGGAAATTCGAATTCTATGCCACCGTTTGTTTCCGGTCCAGCAGCGGACAATCGCAGGACACGAGGCTTACAGTTTTTAAGCGGTATCTCTCGGAATGACTTCTCCACTCAAGGTACTGAGAGCAACGCTACGCACCATCCCGATAACGGCTTCAGTCAAACAATTACGAGCGGAGGCGAAAATCAAACCTTCACCCCCTGCGGCCTTCAGGCGTGAGGTTACCCGCCCTCTCTCGAGGTACTTCGCGGCTCCGCACTTAAAAACCCGTCACTTCAAAAGAAAAAACAATCATTCAAAGAGAGTTGTGCAGCAACTTCTGGGTTTTATGTAATTGTCTTATATAAAACGCATAAAACATCTAACCTTTATAGGTGTCTAAGAATGTCCTGATGAAAAAGCAGTGCAAATCAAAAGACAAGAAAGGGAACAAGAAAATCAAGGCAGGACCTTGAAATGATTCTTTTAACGCTGACAATACATCATGCTGAAGGCTCGAAACAAACAGAGACAAGGAATCTGTTTTAAGTGTACAAAGTGCCTTCAAATCTGTATGAATATGTCATTAAAACAACAGCCCACAAGTGTACAATGGAGAGATGCACAGTGCACACGACGATTTTAAAAGACTGCCAGAACAAGGTAAGAAAAAAAGATTTAGCATATCCCCCTGGAAGTAAGGGCAGAACAGCATGAATAATAACAATGACAAATTTGTATTTGTAAGTATGGGAATTAAAAGATAGTGTTGAATTTGCATTGCATAAATTGAGGACTATGGAGTAACCACAGCGGAGCAGCTGGAATCAGTTTCATACCAGAAACCTAAGAAACACATGGGCCACGTTGGCTTTTTTTTCCCAAATACAAATCAACACTCTCAGACTGACCAACAGGAAGAAAACAGTAAAATCTGGACTGACAACGGTGACCATATTATTCCCATGTCAAAAAGAAATGTTCAGATTCAAAAAATTCAACTGTCATTTTGCAAAATGAAATGTAAAACAGCAATATATAATGATAAATTATGCAGCCCATTTATAAGAATAACAGATACTGTATACTTGCTAACTGCTTGCAGCATATCTTCATCTCAGCTGTCATGAATCAGTTCTCAATAATATAAATTAAGTGAAATGTCATCAATTTATATCTTTTCTCTGAGTTTCCAGGGGCTGCGGCATTTTAACTAATAACAGCTAATCCGAGAGATTAGTTTGAGAATCAAACCAAAAAACAAGTAAAAACAGTAAAAGTAAGGAATTATTTTATCTGCCTGTGATAAAATATTAAGTACAGTCATGCGCAGCTCATATTCAGATCCAGTCGGGGTGCATGTGTCAGATCTTTACGTGAAATCTGTTCAATTATTAAAGGAGGGTCAATTAAATATGTTATGATAGTGACCTTTTCTTGTTCTTGTTCCGCTGCAAATTGAGACTGATGTCTGAGCTAATATGTACACGCGGAGTCACACGGAACATGAAAGGCTTTTCCCCTGCCAACAAACAAAAGCCTTTGTTAAGAAGGACAGGAGAAAAGCTGATTCATAACTGCCATGTGTCTCGCAAGTAATGGAGCAGATGTTGCAAATTATGAGTCAAGTCTACTGCCTCTAAAATTGTTCTGCAAATGAGGGTCTTAATGAGGTACATTGCTTGTGGCTCGGGGAACAACCCAATCACACCAAGTCAATTGACTTATTTTCATATAAATACATCCAAGAAGGCGAGCTGATGAGCCTGCCGTTTGTCTGAGTGGATCACGCCACCGGTTCTTATGGTTTTCTGTTCTGGGCTTCCAGATCAGGCCTGCCACACATCACCGCACAGTGCCATCCGGTCTGGAGCCGTTATCCCTCCTCGAAACGAGGCGCCGTGCATCTGCTGCCAGAGCTCCCATTTCGGGGTTAATGATCACGTGTCAAATGTGAGCGCTTGAGATGGTAGTGAAGAATTCTAATTATGCAGTATTCGCTTGTACGGGGAAGGAAGAGTCGGGCGGAGCGGCAAACAAGGCCCCGTAACAACGTGCCGGCGACATTACATTTATTCATTTAGCTGCCGCTTTTCTCCGAAGCGACTTACAGTGTTAAGGTTACAAAATTATTTACCTATTTATACAGCTGGGTAACTTTTACTGGAGCACTTCAGGTTAAATACCTCGCTCGCTCGTACGATAGCTTGAGGTGGGGATCAAATCTGCGACCTTTGGAGCCAAAGGCAGCAACTCTAACCACTAGACTACTAGCTGTTCCTATGACGATAAATGAGTTTACAGGCCTCCTCTCCAATGACGTTAATGCACCTTTCCAGCTCTTTTGCTGTTTCTCTTGTCGAGATGGGACATATACATAGTTCACGCTGTACATCACCCACACGCAGGCTGAAACTGCTTGTCCTGAGCGGGGCCACGGCAAACTGGAGCCTAACCCGGCAAGACAGGGCATAAGGCCGGAGAGGGAGGGGACACACCCAGGACGGGACGCCTGTCCATCGCAAGGCACCCCAAATGGGACTCGAACCCTAGACCCACTGGAGAGCAGGACCCGACCACACCCCCTACCTCCCGGGGTCCTTTTTTTTAATCTGCGCAGTTTAAGTAAATATTTGAAAATGTTCAAAGGAGACAATTTTTACGGATGCCTGCATGTAGCTCAAAATATTTCACGCTACACAGCATTTAAAGGTTGTACTGAAGATTATTAATTAAGCGTTTATTAAATCATACTACTGATTGTCAGAACAATACGGTGACGAAATACACGCACACACTTTCGAAACCGCTTGTCCCATACGGGGTCGCGGGGAACCGGAGCCTACCCGGCAACACAGGAGGACGTAAGGCCGGGGGGGGAGGGGACACACCCAGGACGGGACGCCAGTCCGTCGCAAGGCACCCCAAGCGGGACTTGAACCCCAGACCCACTGGAGAGCGGGACCTGGTCCAACCCACTGCGCCACTGCGTCCCCCCCGAAAGTAAATACTGAGCCAAAATCTACTAATGACGAAAATGTCTCAGTTTAATTCCTGGCAACTGTTAATATGTATTTTGTCGTTTTTAATTCCTTTCTTTGTACACGCACACTTTCGAAACCGCTTGTCCCATACGGGGTCGCGGGGAACCGGAGCCTACCCGGCAACACAGGGCGTAGGGCCAGAGGAGGAGGGGACACACCCTGGACGGGACGCCAGGCCGTCGCAAGGCACCCCAAGCGGGACTCGAATCCCAGACCCACCGGAGAGCAGGACCTGGTCCAACCCACTGCGCCACTGCGCCACCGCACCCCTCTCTTTGTATACATTATTTTTCAGAAAAGGTTTTTAAAAAAAAATGGTTTTTTAAGTTTTTTAAATTTTTGAAAAGAACTCCAGAGTAATTTATAAACAAACAAACAAATAAATGAATGAATGAAAGTCCAGATAAGTTTAATAAAAAATCACAGCAAATATAACAATTCTGTTAAGTACTACGTATTAGAATATAGGTTTTTACCCCCATGACCATGTATTACACAGTAATTATCAGACAATAGGCGGCGCGCGGAAGGACCTCCGTCCTGTGCGACGACGATGCCGTAAACAGTTGCAAGACTGTCGTTAAACGTCGTGACGTTCAGCAAAAACTATTTACGGCAGAGAGCGGCGCGCCGGTTTGAAAGGTTGTTGTGTAGCAACGGGGAATACAGCCGTTTAGAGATGGCGTTTCTTCATTTTAAACAATATTAAATTCAGATAGAAATGCTGGATTAACGTGTCATTGCCTTAAAAGACTGTGACTGTTTACTTCTCGGTGATGCTGCCGTCCGGTGGATTTTGAATTGAAGAACTGTGTGTGTGTCGAGTCGTCGACATCCTGATCCTGAGGTAGCTAGCTAGGCTAACACAGCAGCACAAGCAAGCACGGACGTTTAATATTTACTTTGTCTGTCTGTGGTGTACTGGTAAATGGGGTTACATAGTTTTCGCGCTTTTTTTTTTATAATAGGATGGAACCTGTCCCCAAACAACATACTGCGAAATTCAATTGTGTCAAATGTGTGTGTCAATCTAATCGACCTGAGAGAGTTTTACAAGCTTCACTGAAGTAGAAGAAGTTGAGCTGTTATTGTTGTTGTTAGTCACTGGCCCAGATGTGTATATTACTGTAGTAGTTCATGCTATGTATCTCACTAGGTGCCTCCTACAGCAGGATCATGAATGGCCCCTCAGTCCTTCTTCTAACTGCCATGCTCCTGCAATCTGCTGCCCTCCTTGAGCTTATTGGGATATACTCATCTTAGCCATGTATCCAAAATGCGCTGGTAAGGTACACGCATCGCTGTCAGTGTGAACACTAGCTGAATCCTCTCCTTTTGTGCATGTATTTCAGTTTTTTAGCAACAACATGGCTGCACAGGAGAGCTCCCGAGTTTTGCTACTGGAAGAGGAGATAAGAAGCCTGTCCAAGGAGCTAGTCCAGTGCCAGGTAATACTGGGTGAACGAACGGTGCAGTGTTTGAGGTCACTTGTCCCTGTCCTGTTGGGAGGGTCATACTCACCGGCTGATTGTTGTGCCGATGTTACGTACTGTGGTGCGAGTTGAGTTTTTTTCCATTGAAACTGTCTTAGAAAAGTTGCTGAGTGGGTGTGAGCGTCTGCCTTGTTGGAACATATGAATGGACTGCCTGTCTTCCATTGGTGTTCTTACTGGGGGTACATCCTTACAAAAAAAGGGTCTGCTTCTGTAAGGGGATCCTGGATTCATCTGTCCCGCGTTTTATGCACCTACTCGAGCGATGAACATCGGTGCATCGAGTGGAAAGTAACAAACTAGGTTTGCATAAGAATCATGTCTGCAGCCACGTCTGTCTCTTAATGTAATGTATAAATTGTATTTTTGTTGAGATGTACGTCTCTTTGGAGAAAAGCGTCTGCTGAATGAATAAATGTAAAGGGGTGCATCCATAGTCGTCGTGATTGAGTACAGAAATGTGGTTGATGCTCACTCTTTCTTCATTTTCCTCCAAATTTCTCGGAATCGCCAACTTTTTGAGAGAATGTCATATTCTGAAATCTCTGCCTGCCTGTTTTAACAGTTTTAGCCTACATGACAAACGGCTTGTTCACAGAACGGGCCATTTTGTAAGCAGTGCACCTTTGTGCTTGTGCCCTGGGGATACATCCTTACAAAAAAAGGGTCTGCTTCTGACCCATCTCCTCTGTTTGAATGCAATATCCCAGACTGTCAATTACTTTGTGTCTTGCAAATCAGAGCCACAGTAAAGCTCAGCTGAGCATGTTCTGGTATGGTTTACAAGTTTGATGGCGGGGGGGGTGCTGTTGGTCTGCATGTCTGGTGGCTCCCACCAGGTGGTGCCTTAAAGCTCGGCAGTTGACTGGTTTCATCAAAATATTTGCATTGCACCCTGATTAGCATATAGACTTTCTTTTGACATGATCCTTTTTTTCCCCAGTCATTGTAGATGATGGATTAGTGTGAAGCTGTCATTAAACCAGGGTGCTTTTGTATCACTTTAGAGTAGAAACACGGTTAACAGACCATCGTGTAGTGTGTCACAGTATTGTGTCAGTGTGCTCTGAGCCTGGCACATGTCACACCATTCACATCAGTGAGGAAAAGGAACTTTAGTGCATGATCTGTGGCAAGTTTTTTTTTTTTTTTTTTTTTTTTTTTTAAAAAAAACATGTGGATTATAGTCCTGAAGCTGGGTGAGTAGGTTGCCAACTTCCTTTTCGAAGTATGCATTCCCAGAAGTTTGCAGTGATCAATGGCAAGCTAAATAAAACTTCAGTTTGATCAGAAATAAATGGCTGAGTCTTTGCTCTATTATTTCTTTCGAACCCAGTTCCCTCCACAACGATAGAAGAGATCACCTACTGTGCTGAGATCAGTGGGGCCATCTTCTGTTCCCCTTGTTCATGTTTTGTCCATGTTCTCCTGACATCTGCTTTCTCCACTTTTAATTAATATTAATGAATTAATTAAATAAATGAATCATTAATCTGACAGTTTTTGAAGAAACATTTGAATATACATGTGCTAAATTAGACAGCTTTTGAGTCCAGTCTAGGGTAGTAAATTATTATGAGGAAAGGCCACTGACTGAAACGCGTCCCACGTGTAAAAGACAGGAGGGGTCGGGCGGCTGCCTTTATTGCAAGATCCTCAGAGTCCGTAAGAGGCGTCAAGCTGCGTAGCCTTGAAGGAGCTTTTCACTGTGCTGTCCTGCAGTCACCCGTGTTACGGTGTTACCCACAGCCCAGACCACCCAGCTAAGGTCTGATCTTTCTTAAACCATCATTAGCTGAGAAATGTAGGCCCTCTTTCTGTGAGATCTTCATCTCTGGTCATCTGCTCTCTACTTTGTATGTTCAGCCCATGGCCTGTCAAGGTCGGCCTCCGCCATTTACTAAATAATTGATTAGACACTTTTTGAATGAGTTTTAAGATTCATGTACTAATTGGAGACCAGCAAATTCCAGCGGGAGTGACGACTTTTATCTTATGATGATGCGAACATAATTTAACAGATAATTTAAAATTAAGTCAATTTGGTATAATTCTCTTTTTAAACTTCAGGAGCTGTGGTTTCAGACTTCTCATTAAACATAACACTTCTTGAGAATGTCTGAGAGAACAATTTAAATTTGAAATGCATCCAACATGCTGTGCTGAGTTCTCAGGTTTTTTGTTTACCCCTCATTAGGAGAATGTCACAAAATGACACAGGTCTTACACACTTAGACACTTCACTTTGATTTTCAGGATGCATCCATCCACTCATGGTCCTATGTCCAGTGCAGTGTCCTGGCAGTCCAGAACTAATCCTGGATTCACAGTTACACCCTTGATGAGACATCAGTCTATCGCGGGGCAGGCTCATACACTCCCGCTTGTTCACATATGCACGGTATATGCTGAGGACTGTAAGGCCCTTGCGAATGACAGGTCAACAGAACGTTTAAAAATCAAATTATATCCTGGAAACTGGGTGGTGTGGCAGTGCAGCGGGCAGTTCTTGTGCCTCACAACTTCTGGGTTGTGGCTTCAGATCTGGGTTTAAATCCAGCTCAAGTGTATGTGCGTGTGCTCTGTGTGTTCACATGGGTTGCTTCCAGAAGCTCAGATTTTCTCCCATGGTCTAGAGACATGTTTCAGGTAAAGTGGTGATTCTACATCGCTGGTAGTATGTGCATGTGTGAGTAAATGAGTGTGTGTTAAATTCGTCTTATGTGAGTAGGTATTTTAAGTAGTGTCGTAGCTAAATAATAATAATCTTGTGTTAATTTGATGCAGGAGCCTGTTGTACCAATAGAAACACTTTATTTTTTGCTGTAATCTCAAATGGTTGTATTTTTCACTAGGGTTATAAGTATGAAATTTGAAAAGTTCAGTCTGAAATTCTGTATTTTTTTTCCTCCTGTAGGCAGACAAAGAATTTGTGTGGTCCTTGTGGAAACGCCTCCAGGTTGCCAATCCGGACCTCACCCAGGCGGTAAGCTTAGTCGTGGAGAGGTGAGCAGCGTGCTGGACACAGAGGGCATTTGTAGAGGACTCTGCGATTGCATGGTATTGAACTGAAACAATCCACATTAATGCAGGGAATATCTTGATTGCCGGAATTGCTCTTTCTCTTAAGTTATTTTATTTCAGACAAAGAACGAGGTTTAAGGACAGATCCGGTTAAGTTTTTTCAAATAGGCATTTCTTTTGCTGTCACTTTCAAGTCCTGTAACATGAGCAGCTTCTATGATCCTCTATAAAGCTTAAAAGCCCACCCAGTAGAGATTATGTATGCCCATCACGGGGAATTTTCACAACAAGGGGGAACAGATTTACCTGCAAAAATTTTGCAAATGTTATCCAGGGTTGTAGCAGAGGAACCTTAAAATGTAGCAGTGTTAGGGAGGAATCTGCTGCGCATGCTGCCTCTAAGCCCATTTATCCATGGCCAAGCTGCTCGACCCTGAATTTGCATTCAAAAAAGGGCCTTGATCACTTTCTTTTCAGAACTGGGCGTCTTCTCCAACTGCATGTTTTAATGGGACAAAAGCTGACCCTTCTCAGAAGGGCAGAGTTGGAGAAGCTATCAGAAAGATTTTGATCTCAAACTTCTCAGATCCAAACATCTTTATTGCTTATGCGATCACGAAACGTAAAACTTGATAGTACAGGATGCGATCATTCCCTATGGCTCAGCTAGACTGCTACACACCTCCACCTCTGGGTGCTGAAAATCAGAAGTCTGCAGGTTCTTGGTTTTGGCTCTGATGTGGTAGAATAAGTTTCCATTGTCCCTCACACCTGCTGAATTCCTTTTGGGTCTCTGCTCTGTAAATCTGCATCATGCCATCTGTCACAAACACATTTATATTTCCTATCAGAGTCAGTTCTACAGGCTATTTGTGTAATGTGCTCCTGCAAAAAGTGTGGTGTTGGACAAACAGCCCTTTGGTAATCATGTGTTTGTTTTTAAAGTTATTTGTTGTGAAATTTACTTTTGTTTACTCTGAGTTCTATAGTGCTTTGGTAAAAAGCACCTACTTAATGTATAAATCTAAACTTTATAAGTGAAGGTCTAATCTCAGTGATTGCTTATTAAATGAATGAAACGACTTTACATCGATGAGTTCAGTCAATCAGCGTGGATAGTGTTTTTTTTTTTAATTTTAAATTTCAATCATGGTAAACACTTATTTTGGCTAGCCCAACAGCCGCCAGTATTTTAGGGCTGTTTGTAGAGTTGCAACTCTGTTGTACCAGCTGACATCTTTTCAAACGAGCCGTACTTAGACTCACGAGACTGCAGATGCACATGTAATTCGGAAAGTCAGGTTCAGCTCAGGGGTTTGTTTACAGCACAGCCGTGTGTGCAAATAGGAAACAAAAGCGTCATGTTTTTCCCCCTTTGTGTGCCGTTTGCGTGTTGGGCGGTGCAAAGCCCAGACATTTGCCTGAGGGAAAGCCTCCAGGGCAGGTCAGAGAGCCTCAGTCTGATGGAGAAAGCCGCCGTTACTGCGTGGAAACATTCAACGGGCCACACGGGAGCTCGGAGTCAAGGTAGAGCGCTCCCTGGCTGCATGGGCAGATCAGAGCGTGGAATATTGACATGATAATCACACGAATCCAGCGCAGGCTGAGGGGCTGCCTGCCCCGTGGGAAGACATAATGGTTACGCACCAGTTGGTTAGGCACTCAGGACCCTGTTCCATGCTGCGAGGTACAAGTCAGTGCTTCGCTCGGCGGAGGCAAAATGTCGTTTAGAGGGCTGGGTTTGGGGGCATATCTGCATGTGTTGAGTCAAACTGGTCTCTATGGCTTCCGTTCTGCCCTCGATCCCAGAATTTCTCACAATAACACCTGAGCAGTAAAGCGAGAAATGCAGAGCCCCACAAGGATTACACTCGCTGCTGAGAAGTTCTCTGCATTAAGTAAATTTACATAACGTACCACAAAGGGTTAGAGAATTCCCCGCATAAATGTAGTTTGGCATAAGCACTGAAACATGGAAAGTAGTGTTTTGTCAATATGCCTTTCACTGTATTATTTTTGCAAGAAACTCTTTCTTTTCCTCCTGGTGTTTTTCCCCTGCCTGATAAGTTAATTTGCTGTCACTTGCCATATGCTCAATTATTCTTGTACTTGGTCTGTCAGTTTGGTGTAATCTCAATACTTCAAAATGACATTGATCATTAGACAGTGTTAACTCTCGTGATGAGATGCTAATCGCGCTCACTGAGCACTGTATTGGGTTTTTTTTTTTTTTTGTTTTTTTGTTTTTTTCCCTTCCTTCCAGGGAGAAACATAAAGCAGAAGCTAAAGACAGGAAGGTTCTAGAAATACTTCAGATGAAAGACTCAAAAATACAGGAGCTGGAGCAGGTATGGTGCTCGCTGTTTTCTCGTTCTTTCTGCACATAAATAATCAGAGTGTCTTGCAAGGAGAGCATGTAAGCAGTTACACTATTAAAACCAATGTTTCTTTTCGTTTGTACGTCATACAGTGTCATAAAACTTTGTTGCAACTTTCCAAATATATGCAATAAATAGACGATTGAAAGATCATCCTCCCAAAAAGAGAACCTTCTGATATGGATGTCTTAATTTCTGTGTCTGTTTTTCGAAAGAACGAATCAGTCGATCGCTGTTGGTAAGAGTGGCAATGTGTGTGTATGTTTTATTTTAAATACCCTACAATTCCAAAAATTGGGTTCAGAAGTTTTTCTCTGGTTTCTCTTACTGCAGCTTTGTTTTACGTGAGCCAGGTATGTAGTGGGCGAGTGCCGATGGCATTTTACCTGTTGGAATACTCACTGGAGTCTTTCCACTCACTGCTGTGTCCCACAGATATTTAATTTTTCTATAAACCACAGTCCTGCTGCCAGGTACTTGGAGTTTTATTATGGCTTTTTTGTTTAGTGTCGAACACTGGTTTCTGTGCAGCAGCTGTGTGTTGGACCTGTGAGCGCCGGGTTTTTCACCGCAGCAGAACCAGGCCTGGACCTCATTACAGTTAATGGCTCTCCATTGTATCCTATGCACCACTGACACACATCACCTTCTACAAATGTTATCCAAACCAACACAAATAGGGATTAATTGGTTTCCCCGCTCCCCTGAGACACGGTGGTCCGCTGCATCTTTAGGGTCTCCTGCCTCTCTTTCGTTTCCGTAGTAACTTTGACCAGTCTCTCCTCCCCCTTGTGCCCCCCTTTCCATTTTTGTAACATAATTAGCTTTCATTTTTGAACTGTACAGGGAATATTTTATGCTAATCTTTCTGTCCTAGACCTCTTAACTTCTTCAAACCTTTTCTTTCACCAATTGAACACTTCTGGGGTTAAAATTGTTCTTGCCTGCCTCATTATCAGCGTTTGAAATTTTTTTTTCCACCTGCTGTATAAATCTCTATTAAAGCCCGTTTTGCATGTTGAACGGAGAGAAGCGTAAATCCACTATCTGCAAGATTCAAGTGATTTCCCCCAACATGGCAATTAATCGCGTCCCAGAGCTCAGCGTTATTTTAAAAATATCTGCGGCCAGCAGTGGATTACTGCACCGCCTGAGTCCAAAGACCTTTCAGTTTGTGCTTTGAAGCCTCCTACCACCTGTGTGTTGGCCAGCTGGAAAAGCAAAATATATACATAAAAGTAATAATGAAAACTCTAAATAGTCTCAAGCTGACATTTTTTTTTCATATGCATCTTTTTAAGTGATGAAAGCTAAAAGACTTTTTTCACAGTTAAATTCCTGAAAATTGGTTAGACCTTTTATACGAAATACAGCCTTCTTAAAATATGTTGCCAGCTGCAGTAAAATATGATTATTTTATATTGAGGTTGCTGATGCCAGAAGCAATACACAGGAATATTGTTCAAGGCCCTCAGGCTTTGTGGCCTCAGTGATGTGTGTGTTTGTGTGGGAGTTGTTTGATAGTGGTGATGCCTCTCCTTTTCAACACTATTAGGTTTTAGCTGCTTTAATACACTCCGTTTGTTCATCGTTACATCCACTTCTCAAGTACACGAGGCACACTCCATCACTGGATGAGGTGGCAATTTTCTAATAATTATTAAGACTGTTTTTGATCTTTGTTTCACTTACGTTTTTGCCCAAATCAGTTAGATCTGAATACTAAGCTTTTCAGTTATTTATACACTTCCACAGCATTTTTGATCAGAAGTACTATTGTTGCACGCAACACCGTGGGTTTGGATGGGGCGAAGGACGCAGAGGCAGCGTTCATGTCGAATGTTTATTCGAACACCGACACCAGGGAAAAAACGCTCTCGGTCTGAGGACCCCGTTTCCTCCAGGACCTGCGCCTGCAGGCAGCCTTCCCAGCCTGCTTAGCGCCCCCAGGCAGACGCAAACACTCCCTTTTATTCCCCGTGCATCACCAAATGCTAACAATAACAAAAAAAACACATTTCCTGCTAAAAACAGTAACGTGGGTCATTACACTATAGTAACAGTAGGGATTTGAATCCAGCTGCTCCTATTGCAAGGTGACAACCCTAACCATTATGAGACCCTTGTACTTCAGATGCTAACCCTTGGCTGCAGTGCAAATGTCCACGTGTAGCTGATGAGTACCTGCAGGTTCTACTTCCTGCTTCTGCCCTCAGACCATGCTGCACTAAAAGGGTTGTCTCTTCGCCCCTCTCCTGCTCAGAAAGTGACACTCCGGGAGCAGGAGATAGAGAATGCCACGCAGAGGAAGGCGACAGCGGACGAAGAGGGCACCGCTGTCAAGAAGGAGCTGGCGGCTGTGCGCCTCAAGTTGAAGGATAAGAGTCGAGAAATCAGGGTGGGTGAACGTCTCCAGTGGCGCTGTGCTCCTTTGATGCGCCTTGATGACACAAAAAATGACAAATCCCCATGGAAGATTAGGCTTGGAAATTTCGGGGAGAAGGTGGGGGATGGCAGTTTGTCCTCAGCAAAGTCAGGCAAAGACTGCATGAAAGCAGGGGACTGCAGCCTCGCAACTTCCAGAAGAATCGTTAATGACGGGAAGGGGAAGAAGAGAGCGTGCTTGTGAGGATGTGGCCTCCTCTAATTAGATTCTGATGGGACTTGCATTATTAATTGATAAAGGCGAGGACTCGGAGGAAAGAGCGGGTCTCGCAAAATAACAGAGGACAGCATCAAAGGGGCAGTGGGGTGCTAACAGGGCCGCAGTACGTGCGTTCTCATTAGGGCTGCTGTCGGCAGCCGGAAAACAATGAAAGAGCACAGGTCACCTTGCCGATCACAGAGTCATGGTTTGGATGCACTGCTGCACCGGCGTCGTACTGTCTTACATATTCAGGTTCACCCAGTGTGGATTCACTGCTTCTTCCTTTGTGCTCCCACCTTTTACCTGGCCCTTTATACCTGTGTCTGAAAGGAGTTGAAGGAGCAGCAGAAGAAGGAGGTGCAGCAGCAGCGGGGCCTGGAGGAGGTGAAGGAAGGTCTGAACGCACGCTGTACCAACCTTCAGAGGGATGTGGAGATGCTGCAGCAGCAGGCAGCCCAGTTGGAGCAGGAGAGGGCAAGCCTGACCTCCAGAGTCCAGGTAACACAGGAGAGGGTGGAGAATGGGCACAGGGAGCAGCCTAGGGGTGGAGATTGGTCCAAGTGGGAGGTCTAGTGAGAAGACCTGCTTGGCCTCCGAAGTGCAGGTAAGTGATGGTGCAGAGTCGGTGGTGCATGATGCTCTTCACCACGACAAAGCTTTGAAACTGGAGTCTCTGCTGCACACCAAATTAGAGGAGTAGGCTGTGCAAGCAGGCAGTACCCAAGTCTGCCACTGCCCTTGGGATCACTGAAGCTGGCTGTGGCCCACACAGATCGATGAGCGTGCTCGCATCGCTGCCTGCATTTTGGTAGCAGCAAAAAAATCATTACTTTGCGATGTTCTAAGCAATTTTAGCCTAAACTGATCTTTTTCTTGACTGCAGCAAAATAACAAATATCATTTGAAGATTAATGGTGCTGTAACTTCACTCATCCATTACTAATAACTGTTTGTCCAACATGTGATTGTGGTGGTCCAGAGCCTGTCCTGGAAACAAAACATGAGGCAGGGTGGTTCGTGGCACCAGTCCATCACAGGGCGATCTCACACACACACATTCACTCACATACATTCATTCAGTCACATGTACACACCCTACTGACAATTTAGAATAATTTCTTCATCTGAAACTTGCGACTTTGGATTGTGGGGGGCAACCAGAGCACCCAGAGATCATATATGTGACTATGGAGATTGATTTTCAGATACCTTGTTCAATACACCTTTTCTTTCTTGTGAGAAAAGTGCGCTATTTTAAAAAAAAAAAAAAAAAAAGTGGTGTCAGATGGTACATGGAAACTCCACACAGATTGATCAGATTCACACCTGTGTCCACACACACAGTCCAGGAGTTCTGAAGAATCAGTGCTGCCCTCTGCACCACCATGCTGCCTCCTCCTTGCTGGAGCTTCATTGTGTGTTTTTTTTTTGGTTTCTTTGTGGAGTTTGTAGTTTATTTTTTTCAGCAAATGTCTTGTGAACCCAGACACGGGGCATGTCTGCTTTAATAGTTTATCTGAGCTGAGAAACTCGCACTCTTGTTAAATGTCAGAAACGGCACAGCGGTGTGACCCTGGAGACCACAGCTCAGCCTCTGCATTTACCGTTAGAGTGGGTTCAGAAAGCCCATAGTCAACTTCATGCAACACAAGTTAAAATTAAACTTGAAGCTAAAATCAAATATTTTTTTTTTAGTATAAGATAGTGTTTCCAGAACTTTTACAACTGAGGCATTATGTCTGAGAATTAAATGTTTATTTGCTTTGTAGATGCTGGAAAGTGAGGCTCAAGCTGCTAGACTTTGCGCTGAGGAAGTGCAGAGCCGGTGCAGCCATCTCAGCGGTCAGCTCTCTGTCAAGGAGGACCTGCTTGCAAAGGCAGAAGAACAAGTCGTTAAACTTGGGTGAGTCGGCTGCGTTTGGGGAGACCGCTCTCCGCTTCCCGTTCGCTCTGCGCTTCATCCCTAATGGCTGTCATTGTGGGACCGTATGCCATTGCACAGGCGTCAGATTGCAGTGGAGTGTAAGTTACTGTCAGCTTTCTCACGCCTTTCATTTCGCATCTGAACCAAGCGTTGTGTCTCTCGTCTGGTCAGATAACTGTTTACGTTTTGGCCTCTTTATTACTTTTCTCTGGACTGCTCTAGTTAAAGAAGCACCCACTTTAGCGCTGAGGATAAAACATAACTGCAAAAGTCAAGACTTATAGAAAAAATTTTTAAAGTGATAGAATGATATGAGTTACTTATAAAATGAAATTAGATTTTCTTTTAATTTACATTTATTCATTCAGCTGATGCTTTTCTCCAGAGCGACTTACAATGTTAAGCTGCTTACAATTATTTACCCATTTATACAGCTAGGTAACTTCACTGGAGCAATTTAGGGTAAGTACCTTCCCCAAGGGTACTACAGCCAGAGGTGGAAATCAAACTTGCAACCTTTGGATCCAAAGGCAGTGACTGTAACCACTACGCTACCAGTTTTCCACAAAATTTTGAGGATTTGTGAGCTATATTCTTCAAAATCTGCTACGCTTTTCCTCCTTTGGTTATTTGGCAGTCCTGCATGCAAGCAGTCCAAAGTCAAAAGGCAACAGTGTCATGGAAGGATATCCCTCCCTCTCTCCCTCAGAGCTGCTGAATCCCTTTCAACTTTCAAGTTGTGTCTCAAAGCACACTTCCAGACTCATGTCTTTCCTAATATTCTCTGTCCTTCATAAACATGCAGCATATTATCTATTCAAAAAAGTACTCCACAAATTCTGTACACAGTTTTTTTGTAACATATGCAGGCAAAAGCGTTTGACTGGATTAAGTGACTGTACTTTGAGAATAGCGTGTCGGCTTCTGTATGGCTCTGTCTGTTACTGAAATGCACGTTTGTTTTCTCTCAGCTGTACGTCGCTTTGGCGAAAAGCATCTGCTGAATCGATGAATGTAAATGTAAAATGAGCCTTTTTTCCCCATTATTAACTTAGCATGTAATTGCAGTTTAGGAATTGAGCAGGTAAGGTAAAGACCTTAAAAACTCTTATTTTGAGCATCTCTAGTGACATGTAAATCTTGGCTGAAGTAAAGCCACCTGATGGAGGCCTGCATTCCTGATGTGCTTTCCAGGGTCAGAGAGGTGCTGTGTGGGATTTGGCCCCCCTGCAGCAGGCTTTAGTCTATACGAGAGAAAAGTGAGCCTTGCAAGGACTCCGACTGAAATGAGCGTTAGACACATACAGGTTCCCAACGAACACAAGTCTGAAGTAAGATGTCAGTCATGTTATGAGATGGGGATGGTGGTGGGGGCTGGGGCTTTCACCTCGTCCCCTAGTCTCAGGATGGTCTTTGATAGATACTAGGCTTTTGCAGCCGCTCAATTAAGCACTTCCCTGGCAGCACCACTGGTAAGACGCGTTGGCCCTGGAATTTCAGCAGTCATGTGACATCTTCATTTCAGTACCAACCAGTGGAAAATGAGGAGCGGTCTGTTCAGTTTTTCACGCGTTCACATGATGAAATTGTGGGTATGGATGTAGTCCCATGATGGATTTTGTATGCCAACCCTTGAGATTATGTTTAATGTTACAATGTCTAGCTGTGGATCTGGAATAAAGGATAAAGTGTAAGATAATGGGGGCATGCTGGTAGCATAGTGGTTAGAGCTGCTGCCTTTGGCCCCAAAGGTTGCAAGTTTGAATCTTGCCACCGGCTGTAATACCCTTGAGCAAGAGACTTAGCCTGAAGTTGCTCCAGTAAAAATTACCTAGTTGTACAAATGGGGGAAAAACTGTACGTAGATTAACATTGTAAGTCGCTTTGGAGAAAAACGTCAGCTAAATGAACAAATGTAAATGTAAGATGTGTACTGCAAAGCTGGTAGAGTCATTAAACGTCACAAGGAAATCCTTCGGTTAGCCAGTGCAGTGAGACTTGCGCCCTGCGGCCATTTACATGCGGCAGGCACGAGCTGCTGGAGGTGCGGAGTCAGTACCAGCAGAGCATGGCACACAGCAGCGAGCAGGACCAGCTCATTGCACAGCTGCAGGGGCTCCACCAGGATGCTCAGCACCTCCTTCGGAGCCAAGAGGAAGCCCATGCTGCAGAGACCACCTCCCAGCAGAAGGTGAGCCTTTGGCTGGCAACTGTGTCCAGACATTGACAGAGTGCTGATAGCGTCTCTCTAATTAAGAACTTTTCAACATCCCTGCTGGTGGCCCACACAGGGTCATGGGACATATGGGGTGGTCTTTATTAAGAGAGTCCTCTTTTCTTTTTTTTAAATATTAATGTTTGTAAGTCAAAGGTAGCAACCACCCCACCATCCCTGTGGAGATGACACATGTTCTGCACTAGTGGGTCATTTTCATCAGCCGTCAGGATGATGGTTGCCCCTCTTGTTGTATCCCCTGACAGCTGTATGGTGAGCTGAGCGCCTGCTTTGAGGCGCTGAAGTCCAGCGAAGCTCAGCTCCGTCACAGTCACACCTCCCTGACTGCTCAGCTCTGCCAGAAGGAGCAGCTCATCTGCCAGCTGCAGGTTCAGATGCAGCAGACCCAGGACCAACTGAAGCAGACCCAGGACCAGCTCCAGAGGGCCACCTCCAGGCTCACCCAGGTCAGCTTGACTAGACAGACACTCGTGGTTTTAGATTCTTTATCAATAAAGGACTATTATACACTGATGGCTTGTGCTACAAATGTTTCTCTTAAAAGTTTTCAGAGTTGCAAACATTTTCCAGTTTATTTTTAAATACATGTTCTTCTTTGCTGCTGTGAGCTGGTGTCCCATCCAGTGTGTACCCTGCCACTTTCCCTATGCTAAATACGTTATGGACCACTGCAACCACCACATTTGGAAAAGTGGTTATCAATAATGAATGGATTTATGGACATTTTCTTCAGATTTTTAGCTTCTAAAATTTTTTGTACTGAGCACAAGCAATTTGTATTTCTACATCCAGATTTTAGTTGGCCATAGAACACAGATCCTACGGTTTCAGGATAGGCTCCAGACCACTGTGGCCCTGTACTGGGCAAGCAGTTGTTCATAACACTGGTCAACAAAACTGGTCTTTGTTATGCACCCCTTGTTAAATGGTTTGTCATCTGAGGAGCAGGTGTACTTAAAATTTGCACTAGGCATGAGCTTTGTTAGCATGCCTATTCTATACCTTTCAGCAGACACAACTTCCTGCTGGAAAGTGTTCAGACTCGGTGAGTCTGAAAGAATTGGGTCCTCGGAGCAAATGGATCATGTGACTGGTTTCGTCTCATCTATGATTGCGGTTAGGATGAAAAGCACTTTTCCCACCTGTAATTGTACAAAACTTCTAATGTTGTTGTTGTTATACTGATGGGGCCTGTAGTACTCCTCATTTTTAGTGTATAATTATTTGGATGGAACAAACACAATGTTTATGAGAACTGCAAAAGTGCACCACGCATACCAGAATGGCAAACCGGAAAAATCAATCTGATCATGGTACAAAGGTTCTCTACCTCCCTGGCTCCCTGTTACATGTCTCTGTGGGATTCAGGAAAAATTCATTTTCAGGTAATAGACTGCATGCACCCCCCCCGGCCCCCATCCATCTTCATTCTGGTTTGAGAGAAAATGTACGTGCATAATTGGAAAGAGAGCAATAATCTCGACAAGCTGCTGGAGTTCTCTTTGTGCCCCACCTCATGATCACATCTGTCTGCCTGCAAGAGTTGCCCAACTCAGCTTCGTGTGCCAGGGGCAATGACACACACCTAGTCTGTGACTGTACCCATGTGGTCATCACTGGGTTAGGTCATCGATGGGGTCAGGATACTATAGAAGCGATGCAAGTGTCCTGTGGATGTTCTGTCTCATGTTTTGTTTTTTTTTTTTTTAAAAATTAATGTTTTTGAATCTCTTTGTCAAACGAGAAGAGGTCTTTTTTATTTTTTTTATAAATTTTTACTTTTATATCTCCTGTTTAATTTCCAGTCTATACAGTGGAAAAAAATTATTGGATGAAAAGATACAGGAGTCCCGTTAATGCCAATCCAAGGTTAGGAGATGGCAGAAAAAGGGCCAAATTTGGAGAGTTAGTAATTTAGCAAATATCCATTCTGATTTATTCATTTTTTCCCCATTGTTTCCTTATTAATTTTGTCAGTAAATACCATATCAGGAATGTTTGCAAACTGTTTTTAACATTAGAACAAAGCAGGCAGTCACCAATTCTTCATTATTACTGTCTACTGCTGTTGCAGTTAATCTTATAACTAGAAATGAAAGTAGTGTAGATTTAATTTAATGGTTGTATTTAAATATTAGAAAATCGGTCCCACTCCGTCAGTCTGGTTTGTCGTGCTGCAGGATGGAGGCGGAAAAATCATTTTAAAAAAAAAAAAAAAACTCATTATGTGATCAGGTGGTTGTTCTGAATGGTCCAGCACTGCATTAATATTAAATTGTGTTTACTGAACACATGTAGCTACTTCAGGGCTGCTTTGTCTCCTAAATTTCTCATCCACTGACATCAAAGTTATCGGATCAGGTATCCCAAGGAATAATTTGGTCGCCGGGGTTTTCCTTTCCCTATTTATAATTGCGCTGACAAGGGCGTGCATTCCGCCGTAATCTGAAATTCTGTAACAACTTCCTCCAGAACACCTGTTAAATTCTGATGCACTCAGCTGTTACAGGGATTTATTTTAATTTTAAATGTTTGGAAGTTACCGGCAGAGATGATCAAAGTGCATGCGGCTGGGGGATCCCGGCTACCTCGTTTCTCATTTGAATAAGGCTGAGGGATGGCTTTGAACACACCGCTAAGGAGGGAGATGAACGCCCATTGTGTGTTGCCTTTCCATAGCGTGCGTCAACATTTGTTCTGTGTGCCTCACGAGCCAAGGAGGAGTTTACTCTTTACGGGGGATGTATCCAGCGCGGCACCGAGTGAGTGAAGTCAGCGTGAATAAAACTGTGATTTTCATTTTGTTTTCTGAAGGCTGGGTGAACTGAGTTGTGTGACTGCCGTCTCTGTTGTGGAGTTCTTCAGCAGTTCTCAAACACACTGCCTCCCATCTTGCTGAGACTTTATTCTGCTGATCTTGGTATCTGATGACTATTTGGAGACGGTTAGATTTTTCCTCTTCCGTGGTTCTGATTCTTATGCATGTTCAGGGAAAAATTAACGTGGTCTCATTACGACTGGGTTGACGTTCTTGAACAGGCTTTTGGTAGCTTGAGCCTCCAGGTTCACACACATCTGAAAGCTTTTGGGCGCTGGGCCTCCTTCCCTGCTAGGATGTGTAGCTCCACCGCTGGGACCCGCGAGGCTGACTGGGATAACGGCTGCATGGGCAACTACCATGGCAACCAGGATGCTCAGTGTGCAGGGCTTACACCTGTGGAGTTTTACCCTGATGTCATCACCCTGGTGACTTCACTTATACTTAAACAGCAGGTTGAACAGTATGAAACTTTAAATGGAGCAGTGTGCTCAGACTCAGGCTGTTAAATAAAGTGTAATTTCTTAATTTTATGGACAGGCTTGTACTGTATACCCCCAAAGAAGTGTGATTCTCTCGTGTCAAGGTTTATAGAGTGTCTTTCTTCTGCTGCAGATTTTTTGAAGAAATTTTATTCAGGAGAATTACCCTGTGAGAACATGGTACTTGTTGCCAGTGTTGAACCAAAGTTCCAAAGGCTCTGAGAGCAGTCTGAGAAGTGAAGCATATTCGAATAACTCCATGGGAGATTGAATGGATACATAATTTGTGGAAGTTTCAGCTGCAGTGGTTTGCCCATTGAGCAGATTCAGCAATAGTATCTTTGCTGCAGACCTTCCACACGGTCTAGAGGAGTCACAGTCAGCCTCTCCCAGGAGGGTCAGGGGGTCAAGTCAGTCACAAGGGTCAGAGCTCTCCATCCAGTCATTTTGCCTGTTGGTTGACTGAAAAACCGTGGTTGGACTGCTTCTCGATGGGGGGGATGAGGAAGGTCCGTCAGTTCTTTTTCATTGCTTTCAGATTTTAGTCTCCCCGTGAACCTCATGCCTCTGACTCTTGAATATAAGGGGGGGCATAAAAATGGTGTTTTAAATTGGCTTACAGTTCAGAATACACAAAAGTGTGTTTCACTGGAATATTTACATATAAACACACTTATTAAAGTGCAGGTTGTTGACTTGATACCGCAGTTCCCCAGCATACATTCTAGTACTTTAAATACAAAAAAGTAGGGAAATGGCTACGTTAGATGTGGTGAAGGACCAAGTGACAAAACTGTCAGTCTCAGGAGGGAAATGGAATTAGAAAGTAAACATTTGAGACCCTTGTTGAATGCTGGAAGGCATTCAGCAGTTCTGAGGGGCAGAGGGTGGTAATTTTACCACATCAGGGCCAAGACTGAGAAACAAAGGGCTTAAAGGGTGTATATACATAACATAAAGTATCACCGTAATTGAAAATATATTTTGGAAAAGCTAGGGCTTCAAGAACTGGTAAATTTAAGTTTGAAAGAAACTAAGAGAAGTTTAAACAGTTATCCCTCCCGCCCCCCCCCCCCCCCCCCCCACCAAAAAAGTCCCAGGAGTTACAGAGAGTTTTCCATTTCCGCTCTCGTTTTTTAATGCGAAAGGAACAGCCGCAGCTCGGAGATTTGGATCTCCCCACAGCTACCGCTATAGTTTGCAACATCTGCCTCCGTCTGGTTATTAGTGTTACTGAATCAAAAGCTGTCAGATGTATAATTAAAGTGTCCGTTCCCGGCGCTCTGCCCGTTACAAGGGGTCGTGTTTGGATGAACGGCTGCAAAGATGGCTGAGCGGATTAATAACACTCAGAACAGAGCCTTCTAGAATATTGAAATGTCCGTATGTGTTTCGGTTACAAATGTTTGGGTGTTTGTAAGCATCGCTCACTTGAACCAGATTTCAGCTCTGAAAAAGTGTTAACTAGAATGAACGTGATGAGTTGTTTTGTGGATGCACTTCAGCATTTTAAGAAGAAAAATTTGTCAGTATGGCCCAGTTGTAAGAGATGTTGCTTTTATTTTCATATACATTTAAATGGAGGGTCCATAAGAATTTTTGTAGAGGAATTTTGTGATGGGTGCGAACTGGCTCAAGGCATTTCATTTCTTGGCAGTTTTGAGGAATGACTCATATTCGCTGAATTTGAGCTGCTTTTGGTTTTAGAATGTAGATACAATCCTGTGGTGTGGTGTCACTGTTTTGCAGTTTTTTTCCCCAGTGGTGAATGAGAATTTCGAGCAATCTCTTCTAATTGTCCTTCATTTTCTTTCAGCATGGTTTACATCTTCATCCAAAATAATATAATTGTTATACTGAAGTATATCTGAAGTTTGTGCAGCGCTACATGTATTAAGAACATTTTTTTTTTTTTTTTTTGTGCTTGCTTTCTGTAGCTCAAGTGGTCTTATTAATGCACAGCCCTGTGTGTTGTGTCTCATTAATGCGCTCCAGCCATGCGCTGGAGGCAGCTGGGTCAGCCCGGCTGTGCACAGGGGTCCCGCTCTCCTGAACTGCTCGCCCTGTCCACAGGACCCGCTCCCCGGAGCCCCGCCGGCGCGCAGACACGAGGGGGGCGGGGGGAGACTGTTACGGCTGCCTGGTAATTAACAGTGATCGGATTTGTTTTGTGCCACGAACCGCGCCCGTGCGGGGCGCGTTCACATTCAGCTCAAGGGCTGAGCGGCAGGGTGGTCGCGAGCCGCAGGGAGCCCAATCACAGGTCCCGCCATATGTTCCCGCCACTTCGCCGCGCGGCTACAGGCGCAAGACGGGCTCCCCAAAGAACCTAATCGTGTTCGGTAATTACAGCGCGCCTTTCTGCTGGCGAGGAATAAGGGGGAGGCTCAAAGACTCCCTCATCACATCGTTTGTAAATTGCTTTACGTGGAGGATGCCGAACTCAGTTGGTTTTCAACCGCCAAAATTATAAATAATTGTAACAGATGTGGCAATATGGCCAACCTCCAACAAACGAGGCCCCAGATAATTTGGCCGACCCTTTTGACAGGCCAATTTAATAAAATGTGAACAAAATCTTGCCGCTAATAATTTATCATCCCCTCTCCCAATTGGTTAAACTTAATTACCCTCGCAGTTAACAAGGTCACGCCCAGATGCCAAACTCACCCCCAGTTTTGATAAGTGTGATCAGGATGTGAGGGGTGACGACAGTGTTGTTGTTGTTGTCGTCGTTTTTTTTTTTTAATTTTTTTTTTAATAATTCAGTCATTAAAAAACAGGTGCCAATGGCAGCTTGTCAGGTTCCAGTAATTACACCTTGACACGTAATGCACAGTTAGCAGATTGAGGACTGCACTGAAGCAGCACTTACACTATTTATTCCCCTCATAAGGGGGGCTTGTCTTTCAGAGACACAGCGGTACTCTGCTCTCTGCCTTTACTTTGTGTGCGTTTGCACAGCTCATTGTGGGAAGGCAACCGACTTCACCCAATCAATTAAGTTAAAGATGAAATTCAAATGTATACCGCAAATATAATTTCTGATTAAATATATAAAGCACACCAGCTGAATTGAAAAGTAGTAATTTTTCATATTATGTCCTTTAGTCTTTTTTCCCGATGTTTGTTTCTTTGTAAACAGCGTGTGATCTTACACTTTTGGAGGATGTCTGATGTGATGGTTCTTGTCCAGAAGAAGGTGTGTGTGTGTGTGTGTGTGTGTGTGAGAGAGAGAGAGAGAGCGAGAGAGAGAGAGAAAGCGCCTTTGTTTATCTGGTTGTGGCTCTGTGTGAAGGAACAGGTGGGCTTTTCGTTTCAGCCGCTCCAGTCCAATTTGTGTGACCAGGAGTCGACTGTGACCAGGGATCCTCGATGGACCGGCAACCTCATCCAGAACCAGAACACGCAACGTCTCTGCCAAACACGCCAGGTACAGAAGTGTGATCCCGACACTACCCTGCAGCCGATGTCAGGACACCAAACCACATGTGACGTGAAGTTGCTGTTTGTGAACGTTCTGTTGATATCAGAATTCTGACATATCAGTGATATTCATTACGAAAATGTTCATTTGACATTGTTTTAACCAAGCACACATGTATTCAGGTAGATTGGTGTCTTTGAGTATCTTTTAGTGTATATATTTACATTTGTTCATTTAACTGATGCTCCTCCAGAGTGACTTGCCATGTTAATCTACCTACAGTTATTTATCCATGAATACAGCTGGATAATGTTACTGGAGCAAGGTTCAAGGGTACTACAGCTGCAGGTGGTATTTGAACCTGTGATCCTTAGATGTAAAAGCAGCATATCAACTGCCACCATTTATGTATGAATGAATTGTGTGTGTGTCCTCCCCCTCCGGCCTCACGCCCTGTGTTACCGGGTAGGCTCCGGTTCCCCGCGACCCCGTATGGGACAAGCGGTTCCGAAAATGTGTGTGTGTGTGAATTGTGTGTGTACTGTGAGGGGCTGGCATCTTACCCACAATGCACCCTACCTCATGCCCTATGCTTCTGGGATAGTCTCTGGACCACTAGACCCTTCATTAAACAAGTAGTTTATAATTGCCTCTTAAATACAAAGTTAATAAAAAAAAAAAATCCTGATCTTTCTTAGTGGTCAAAAGGAGGTATTTGGCATCACAAACCGCGAAGGGCTCCTCCTGGGTAAACTCCTCCTGATGAGCAGGGGGTGGGAAGAAGGAGGGCAGGGCTCGTCGTGGCCCCCGGACACATCTCTAGGTGTGCAAGGCTGACGTTCCTTCCGTTGGTCAGTTCTCCAGGGCTGCCCTGCAGGTCTCCTGCCTCGGGCTTCTTTTCACAGTCCATTGATCAGCTTGGCCTTCTCACGCAGAGGAGAACCAGGCCTCGTGTGGCACGCCGCTCACATTTAGGTGTTCAGCGGTCAAATGCCGTCTTGTCTGCACTCTCACACAGGCTGGGGTCTCCTGGCAAGGGCTCTTTATTAAGGTCAGTACGGAGCTGCTGCGACAGAGGAGCTCATGTTGAACTGGTCCCAGTTGGTAACGTTAAAGGCAACACAGAACTGTTCAGGGATGAGCTTCTCAAAACTCTTGCTTCTTTCATTTTCATACTGTGATTTTGTATACATGAAACCCGCTTGCAAAACATCCAGCCCACAGATGTTTGGTCCAGAACACTGGCCCTGGTTCAGTTTGAAGTGTCTAACACACTTTATAATTCAAATGTTGTGTTATGTTTTCGTAACGGGTCACAGCTGTGTTGCGTTCGGTGTGATATCTCTGTAGAAAATGCGTTCCTCCTCCAAATGTGTGTGTGCACGCATGCGCGCACACACATCCGCTCGCTCGCTGGCTCTTTCTGCCCTTGAGAAAATATAGTAAGCGGAGCCTCAAGAACCGCAGGATTATGCAAACATTGTGTCGTGCTTTATTTACGGTCTCAATATTCCAGAACTGTGCTTTTGAACTGGGCTCGTGTTTAAAAGCACACAACTTCAGACCTGCTAGGAATTTAATTTGAAATGTTGTTTCCATACCTCACTGTCGGATGCAGTCAGATAGTTTGCTGAGTAGTTCCAATCGATTTTGCTCATCGGAGTAAAAATGTGTTATATTTTTGTTACATTTCAGTTGATTTAAATATGGCCGATATTGATATTAATTATTAGGTATATTACGTGATGCTGTATGCTGGTTAGTTTTTCTTGCAGTTTTTCCTCTGAAAAACTGTTTTCTATTTGTTCTGTAGCCATGGTCCATAGAGAAGATCATATAGCATGTAGTGCTTCAAAAATCACTGTCATATCACAGCAGTATAATCTGCAGGCACTTGTTTTGTGTAGTTCTGCTGTTTTGTGCAGGGCTTCTGTTCACCGTTGGGCTGTTTAAAAATGTTAACATTTGAGTCCCTGTCGTTAGATGGCCTGCAGCGCAGCGTGTTCTGTGTCAGGCCTCAATGCGCTCTTTCTTCGCTCTCTCCAAAGCACTTCAAACCGCGTGAAAAGCCATCACTGTGCGCTCGCTGCGGACACCGGGTGAGCCGCCCCTTCGCTCTCGGCACATGGGACACAAAGTCGGGGTTGTGAGTAGGCACTTTGATGGCAGTTTGACCCCCCCACCAAGAGCCCTGTGTCGTGGGCTTTCCTCAAGATGCCCACACTCGCCCCTCCCCCACCCAACAGTGTTTTCCTTTAGCGGTGTTTCAAACACTGTTAAAGTCATTACAACGAGTGCTGCGCTGCGCCCGGAGGACCGGACGTCGCCACAAGCCAGCTGCCAGTCGCTCCGCCGACTCACGCGCTCTGTCCTCGGGCACTGCGTCCAGTCGGGGCTGGCAGGAGATCAGAGAGAGCGCCAGACGACCCCGGCCCGTGGCTCGCCTTTTTTTTCCTGCAGACCACATAATAATGGATTGTTCAGCATCTGCGAGGCCCTTCATCATTTCACTTGCTTTGTCCACTGCTTCTGTAGACCTTCGTTGAATTCTGTAGTGTGATCCCCTTGACCGCACTGGGTAACATTACACTGACAAGCTTTGACTTTCCTGAAACTGCCATGTTCAAATACCCTCTTTGACATTAGTTTCTAGATAACCTGTTCCAAAGGTAAGTTCAGATGACCATGAGAGTGCCGTACAAGTGGAACTGCAATTAGGGATGTGACAGAGCTGATTTAAATCCGTCTCCGTTGAGTGCGGGTTGAAATTTATAAATCCATATGGATGCAGATGTGGTTACACATATGAATTAAAAGATAAAAAGCATATTTATTTGGTATCTACTTTCCACAGAGGAGTAATTTTCTTTCAGCAATTCAAAAACCATTGGTTTATGCTCAGATTAAATATTACTACGAAGGTAAGCATCATTTATATCATACTGTAAGTATTTCCACTTAAATACTTGGAACAAGCGACATACATGTGAACTTACCGAAATCATCTTACAGTAGCCCACAATGGCATACATGGTATGCAAAGTATTACAAAGTAGGCCTGACGCACTTCACTTTGTAATCGATATGGGAATATATGTGCAAATCACTGAGTAGTGATTCGCATATCAAGGTGTATAGCGGTGTGCGTGTAGTACTGTACAATCCTTAATCATCACAGCCTCTCATGTGCTGGACTCGTGGACAGCAATGCGTATACGTATCAAATAAGGCTTATAATGAGCTGTGTAGTTCTGACAACTTTTTCTGAATTTGAACTTTGTCACATCCCTGGCCTTATTGCCAGAACTGTATTCCTAAGCATCCACTGTCAGTTACATGTTATCCAGTACAGATTCACGGTGGTCCAGCGCCTGTCCCAGAAGCATGGGCAGGGAACGCCCTGTGTGGGATGGCAGTCCGTAACTGGTCAATCGCACACAAATTCACTCACGAGGAACAATTTAGAGTCAAAAGTTCAGCAGAAATACAGGTTTTTGGTCTGTGGGAGGAAACCCACGCAAACAAGTGGAGAACGTGTTAACTCTACACAGACTTAGCGAGATTCGAACCCATGCTGTGAAACATGAGTATTAACCACTGTACCATCCAGGCGTTAGACAGTCCTGCAGAATTAATCTCAGAATGTGCTTGGCAGGAAACTAAGCTGTTTTCACAGTAGGCACTGAGCAGATTAACAGCATGTGTTTCAGAACCTGTTCTGCTTGTGTCATTTCAAAGTAAACTGCTGGTGGCAGTTACACCGTGTACCCTGTTCACAGTACAAGACATTAACTTCTTCGTGTATGATAAAATGCTCTGATGCGAATAGTTTTTACTAGGGGCACATTTTCAGTTGCCAAGTGAAAACATGTTGAATGCTGTGACTTCTTTTGTTTGTTCCAATTACTTGGTTTAAGGTTGGTTTAATGTGGTGCAGGTGTTTCATACTAGTAGAGTATTTGGGGAAATTTGATTGCCTTTAAGATACCTGTCGTCACTTCCTTCCTTGTCTTCTGTCAAGAACTCCTTTTCATTTCCACCATCTGATTTGGCTTTCAGAATCTGCCTGTACTTTTTATTTCTACAACTCCCATCATATTTCCTAGCCTGCTCTTAAGACATTATCGTCTGAGTCACATGACATGTTCAACCACCATCTGGTCAGCCCTCGCCGCGAGGTGCGCCTTCCCAGATTTATATTCTTGCGGCAGATTTTTCCGGCTGCTTTGCAGCATGTTTAAGTATTTCAAAGACTGAGGAATCGTGTCCCAGTAGTTTCCAGTTGTCCTATCAAGTGTAACCTGGGGTCTTCCAAGAGCAATTAGGCCAGCCTCCCTCCTCTCCTTTGTAATGAGGCTTCTTGCATTTCTGAATCTATAACCCTTTAGTCTTCCCTGATGGGACATCATTATTGTGAGAGAAACAATGTAAATGTAAATGAACATACTCATTAGCTAGTCACAGGGAAAACCTTTAGTGGTAGCTCTGTGGTACTTCTGCTTGTAATTCCTTTGGTATTCTGTTTAGGTTTTTCTTCTTTCTCCTTTTTTAAAATATAATTCATTATTAGTATTCTCAATTATGCGTGCTTTAATTTTGCATGCTTCCCATAAAGCAGTGTTAAGGCCTACTCTGGTGTGTTCTGACTTCCTTTCCCAGGATGCACCTGTGCAGCGCTCGAGGTCCCTATCCCCAGCGGGTGGTGGCGGGAGGCCCAGCGGGGAGGTGAGCCAGGCCTCCTTGGCAGAGCGCAGGATCCGGGACCTGGAGGAGCTGCTCCAGCTGAAGGTGAGAAGTGAGGCATGTGAGCACCCCCTCTGCCCTCCTTTTAAGGAGTATGCGGAATTGGAGTTGAAGTCCTTGGCAGCATTAAGAAAGAGTGAGTGTCAGAGGAGAAGTGGCTGTTCCTGTGGCCCCTTTCTGCGTGCTCTGCAATCACACACCGATCGTTACTGAGATGACCTTAGTTTAACAGGAATTACTCTCAGGGTTCTAATAAAGGCCTGCAATTCTTTCAGTTCAACCTAAAGAATTGTGCGCCAGGGCAGCATGCTGGTGCAGCAGGTAGCACCAGCGCCCCGCAGCTCCTGCACTGTGGATTCAGATGCACTCTGTCTGCTTGGAGCTTTCATGTTTTTGCCGTGTTCACACAGGTTTCCTACCACAGTCCAAACACACCTGTTTCAGGTGAATTTCTCACTGTGAATTGCCCATTAGGTGTGTGCATGTGCAAAGAAATGAGTGTAAGATTCCTGCACAGTACACTGTACCCAGTGTCACACCGTGTTCCTGGGACTCCAGAGCACCACAAGCCTGCATTAGAACACGAATCATTTACATTGGGTGGAGTCTGGGCATCTGCATCTCTTGTCGCCACACTGTTCGTCTGCCCATCCCGATCGATGCATTTCTTCAGCCTTCTTACTGCTCCTGTAGCATCTGGCTTTGATTTGTGTCCCAGAGTCACTGTATGTTTGACATTTGACAAAGAAATGCTAACTTTATTTTGAACTGGATTGAGACTTAAGTCCAGAAGGCATCTCATTTTTAAGAAGCAGTGTTGTATGGATACGGTAGGATTCACGTAGCATGTATTTGTTTTAGAGAAAGATGAAAATGTTGGACAGTATGTCCCGCTTCTCAATTTTTATACATGTGAGTTAGGGAAAATGGGCTTGTTAAATGACCAGCATCTACAGGGGTGGAGGGGTGCTGGGTTGGGCGGCCCTGAAAGGTCAGGAAGGCGATGATGTACATAACGTGCTGTCATTCTGACAGCCCTTTTATTCCTACTCTTTCATTAGGAGGAGTGCAGCCTCCAGCCGCCATGGCACAGCCCATGTCCTCTGCGAGTCTCCAGCAGTAAATCCATACTTGTCACGGCACTCGTTGCCGTGCTCGTTCTCTTTGTCCTTGTTAATAATAACAGGGTCCAAAGCCTGCATTTCCTTCTCGGCAGGGCAGCAGCGTCATATCGGTGGTAAACAAGCTCTTCCCTTCTGAAGTGCCCACCAAGCCTCCCCAGTGATGGCCACTCAAGCAGAAACCAGGCCTGTTTTTAGCCCTGCTTGTTTAAACAGTTTGCTCTTAAGGTCAAAATAATGGGGGGGGGGGGTCCTTTTGTCAGGAAAATCCATAAGTTCACCCCAAAATCTCATGTAATTTAGGTTTTTCATAGCTGGTGAAAGGGCATAATATTCACCAGCAATCAAAAGTGACAAGGTTTCAGTGGGTGAGGATAAGTGGTCTTGGTGGTGGGCAGCCAGGAAGAGGGTTGGGTGGCACCAGGACTCACACCAGGTTTGGGTTCAGCTGTCTTTGACACTTTTTAACTGAGTCCTTGTTAAGTGTTTTAAAACATCTACTTAATCTGTCAATATGAAAAGTATTTATAATGTGGTAATATGTGGTGTGAATGACCTGCTTCGGGGCATGAGCTTCGCACTCTCTTGTGCAGTGTTGGGGAGGTGGAGTCAGCTGAAGTCATCTGGGATAAAGTGGCAGAGTACAGTTTGGGGTACAAAATTGTTCACTATGTTGACCATAGCAATACAGAAAGGTTAATTGAGAGGCATTGCAACTAGGTGCAGGTGTTTGTGTGTGGTAACTAGAGAAGTGCATCCCCTCCACCTGTCTCTGATCGCAGAGACCGGTACAAGGAAAAACAGCAATTTGTTTCCCTGGGGTGTTAACCTTTATCCAGGTGGCCAAGAATGAGCCGCACTTCAGCCCAAGATAATGTGCCTTGCATCCGTGAACGCGTCTCAGTGAGAATATGAGTATGTATGTATGACCTTGTGCGCTTGTGTTCCGCAGGGGCAGGAAATCGAGGAACTGAGAAGGGCACATGAAAAGCGACACGAGCGCCTCCGCCTCATTCAGACCAACTACAAGAGCGTGAAGGAGCAGCTGAGGGAGGCCGAGGAGGCGCAGGGACTGTAAGTGGTTCGCAGTGATTTGTGTGTAAAACAGAATGTCCTTCGCTCACCCAGTCAGTACACTCGCACCTTGAAGGCACAACAGCAGCTATATTGCACATTGATCTTCTTCCTTGAAACTTTAACATGTGTTTATGAAGAAATATTGATCCAAGTCTCTGGTCTGTTTGGGACACATTTCAGTGCCTTCATTCGTCTGCAGTTTAACTCCTTAGTTTCTCAGTAAAGCTGTAGAACATTGTAAACGTGTATCATTAGTCTGTGTATGTTACTCCTATTGCTTACCCTACATTGATACAGTACGCTGTCCCAGCTCTATAAATGGGTAAATGCAGGATCAACTGATCTGATTTAAAGCAAGGATTATTTCCTTGCACTTTGTATTTACTTTCGTACAAAGCAACCCCTAACTCACTGAAGGATAATTAAGGTATGTTGAAATAATACGCTGTTCTTCCTGTATTCACGTAGTGGAGCTCTTCAGAGATGAACACACACTTCTTTCACCCAGACTCCCACCACTGGGTTGGCTTCTTTAATTAACCCAGAGAGAGCAGAGCTGATAAGGTGAAAGGTCAGAGTTTCAGTCCCAAAGGGGACCTGCCATTCGGTTGTGTTAGTCTCATTTTAACGCCTTTTTTACTTTAATTTATTTGCTTGTTTTAGCTGAATGTTTTCTCCAAAAGTAACCTACAGCGTGAGGTTTTTTTACACTAAGCTGCATATAATTTGCGCATTTATAGATTTGGGTATTTTTTTTACAATTTCAATTGAGGGTGAGAACCTTGACTAAGGGCTCAGCAACAGGAGCACAGGAAATATTTCATGCAATGTTCTGCTGTATGAAAAGAAAAATGTCTGAAATATGATTCAGTTGCTGCAGGTTGGTATCGTAATTTGGGACAAGCGTGTATGATGAAGTGGTGGTATTAGCACTGTTTTACATCACGGTTAGACAGCCTTTTTTAAGGTTATCTGAATAAGTGCCAACATTTCTTGCTTTACTATAGTGTATGTACTTTCAGAATGTCGGGCATCCTATTTATTTAGTCATATCGATAAATACATATCACCATTGTAGTTCAGCTGCTTTTTGTTTCTTATGCTGTTAAACTGTAGGGATTTGTCATATGTATTTTTTTACTTAACTGCACCCTTGAAGTGTCAGGCCTCAGAGCTGCTGCTAACCTGACTGGGGCAAAGACTTAAACGGCCGGTGTTAAGATAGCATGGTGAAGCCGAACAAGTCCAACAGGAAAGCTTGACATCAGCTCGCTCTGGCTCTGTGTGTTCAGCCTGCAAGGCTAAGGGGGTTCTGGAGAACATTACACCTGTGACAGAAGTGTGATCCTGCTCTCTGTCCACTGGGGCCGGAAAGCGCTCGGAATTGCGTATATCTGTGTGAGGAGCTCGGCGCTCAGTCCCCTGGCGGTCAGTGTCAGTCTGTGGAATCCCAGCACTCTTTCAGTCAGGAGCTGGGAAATCTACCTGCGAGGGCAGCGCTGAGGATTACAGCGTCGAATTACCATGTTCGCAGACCCTCATTTGCATTCATCCGGCCATCTCTGCAGCGGGCAGGCGTAACTGGCATGTCGTTCACGATTATCCCTGCACTTACTTAACATCATAAAAGGGGTGAGAAGTAATTCCCTAAAAAGTTTTTTTAATCAGACTGGGGTTGTGGGATAAGTAAATAAAATTAAATAACATTAAAATATCTGCGCCCTGATCAAAGTGGCTGTAATAAAGCGATTTATAGAATCAAAGCCGCTCCCTTTTGTGTCCTGCGGAAAGTGATAATGTCTGAATAGTAAACCACGTTCGCTGTCGGGGAAGGAGTGTGCAGCATCATACTTCTGCAGCTCCTCAATCCATCCGAGCAATAAGAAAAAAGGCTCTGGTACGACTGAAAGACCACAGTGAAAAATGCTGATTTTCACTGCAAGCTGCCTGTGTGTGCTCCTCAAATCTGCTTTAAGGTATTAAGCGGAAGAAAGGCTTTCTAATCTATCACTTTATCGACTTCTGCAGTGAGGCTGCTGGAGAGCGTGCACAGCTCCTGTGCGCCGTATGATCTCACACTCACATCTGCTTAATTGGCCACCCATTACATTTATGCCACATGTCACAGGTTATTGTTTGGAGTCTAGAAGATTCTGAGAGTTCATAAGAGAGTAATCCATATGGAAATGTGCATCTCGTGTTTGCTGTTGTCTGAGCTATTTCACATGCGGTGTGCGTAACGTCTCGTCTACTGTGTGGTGTTTTTTTTTTTTTTTTTTTTTGCTGACCTGAACAGACATGTCTCACTTTTCACACAGTTGAGGGCACTGTGATTTAGCGTCATGTAGTGCTAATGCTAAGGTCCCGTGTTCGTGTTCAGACCCAAGGGCCGGATCCAGAGAGCAGAGCCCTGGCAGCTCCGGCAGGAGGACAGTGATGCCGTCTGGAACGAGCTGGCTTACTTCAAGCGACACAGCAAGAAGCTGCTCGCAGAAAAGTAAGTCCTAGCAGTACATAACATGCTGTGGTGCAGTAAAGTGGTTCGTAAAGTGGTTCGCAAAGCCCATCTGACACGCACCCCTCTGCCTGGTCCTTCCGCAGCATCCCAAAGAACTCCACACCACCTCTCCGCTCTCATTATCAGCTGCCGCCGGGTACTAACCGAACATCATTAGCCCTCTCTCATTTGTAAAATGAGAGACGTATCGTTCACACGTTAGGATTAAAAGGGGGGATTAACTGGTTTCTAACTGCTGAAGTGTGTCTGGTCTTTGATTTTGGCTCGAAGAAGATCAGAAAGTTAGTGACGTCCTCTGCCTCCTCTGTCCCCTCCTTTTAGAGAGCCGCTGGTGAGCGAAAACATGGCTTCATTAAAAGAATTTCGCCAGCAGGTTTTTTCGTGAGATGCTGCGGGTCGGTGCCGTAATTGCAGCTCTGGGGTATGATTTTACTGGATAAACACCACGATTTTATCGTATACACATGTAAATAATGCATGTCTGCACGTACATGATTTTGAAAAAGATGCTGTAAATAGGCGGTGGCACAGACAAAACTCTTTGATCGTGGTCGTGGCAGTCGGCTCCCATCGGGCTAGTGACACGTTCAGCGTTAGCGACAGGACCCGTCTGACCCGGCGGTGAAACAGTCTTAATTAACGTGCCTCTTGACCGTTGCAGGTGTCTCTGCCCGTGCTTCGCACACTGAGGTGTGGGCCGGCGGGCGGGCTGGCGCAGTGGGGGGAATAACCCGACCGGCCAGCCGCCTGTTTGATCTCCCTGTTTCGTATGTGATACGGGAGGCCCCGTCCCCCCACACACACACCTCCCCACCCCCCGCGATCTCTCGGCTCCCTGCCCTGTCCTGCTAATCCCAGCTGAGCTCATTACGGCGCAGCCTCTCTGCCGCTCTCGGAGCCAGGGCTGTCCAAGCTAATTACGGGCAGCAGCCGGGCAGCGGGCTAAGGGCCCCGCGCGGAAACGCTAACACGGCCCCTGGAACTGACCCGCAAGGAGCACGAGGAAGCGGCTGCCTTTCGTGCTGCGCAGTGCCTGTCTGTCTGGGTTAGCTATGATCCCTTCACGGCGCTCGTACGGCCTGGCCGGACGCAAAGTAAACTTACCGGGGGCCGAACTCGTGCTTTAGAAAAACTCCGGCACGGCCCTTTGATCCGGCCCCGCCCTGTCCCTTCCCCCCATGTGCCCCCTTTTTCAGCACAGAGTTGTGAAGCAAGCAGTGGTCCTGCAAACCCCTCTTTCTGGGTAGAAGGGATGGCAGCAAGCAATGTGTAATTAGGATCTGGTTCTTTATCAAGCTGTTTGGTGGCCAGCGAAGTAAATTACTGCTGATGGCTGACAATTAGGAGAAGGCCGCGCCGATGCAGGAGGCAGCGTACAGGCCTATCTGAAGCACCGGATGGGTGGCGGCATGCCATCCCGCTGACCACATTAAGATGTTTGCCGTCCTGAAGGTTGGGCTCACAAGCGCAACGATGATTTGCTAATAGTTTATTACCTCCTGGCCGTTCATGTGATTTTTGGGTGCAGTAATTGCTTGCGAAGGCTGCCATTGGATTCCGGCACCAAACGGAGGTGGGCAAAAATTGGCTTGCGTCCATTTTCATTGTGTTGACTCTATTTGGTAATTTATTAATTACTTTTCACTTGTCTACACACCTGATCCCTTTTGCAGCTAATTTGTCAGTTGTGTGTTTTCTGTTTCATAAATTTATGAAATGAGAGTGCGTAGATAGTACCAGTTTGTCCTTGGTAGGCTGACAACGGACAGTGTGTATCGCACACTGTCAAAATACACTTTCTTATTCTGATAGGCAGCACAACTTGACAGAAGGGAATAAATGCTTCAGAAAGAGCGCTTCCTATTTTGTGCGTAACATCTCCATTCTTAGTATTTTCACCTCGTTTTGTGAGCGGTGACAAGGAGCCAACCAGTCAAGAACAAATTTGTTTAATGGGGTCATTAGAAGTTGCTGCCATCTTGCGCCATATTGACGTCACCATCCTGGAGCTGGTTTGAGCCGTAAAACAAAATTTATCCAACGGCAAAACGAGGTTTATGATGGATTTATTTCAGAGCAAGTCATTACCAACCAGATCTGACGACAAGTCTCCCAAAAGAACATAGAAATCAGGAATAAATTAGTTAAATGGACTTAAATGCGAAGAAAACTCAACCTGCTATTGGCTCCATTTAGAGGGAAATTTCTGGCGTGTCGTGCAGCCGGTGAGGAGTATCGATTCACCTTGGGACCATTTCATCGCTCTCATTATGCAGTTTTCTCCCGCATTGCACATCCTCGCCTTGTTAATTGTCGTTAAAGCTCTGTTGGTAGAAGAGGCAGGAATTATTTAGACCATATAAACAGAATAAACAGAGCCGCCGGACGAGATGTGCCCTCGGACGGCTTCAAAGGCTGAACTCAGCAGCCACGTCCTGCGAGAACCCTCAAGATGATTTGCAGAGCCAGTCGCCTGCCATGAGTGACCGCTGCAGACATGATCCTGGACTTTGACTTTAATGAAGTTTAATAAAGTTTACAGTTTTTCGTCGTTATTTTTCGTTTCATCTCGATTGCTAAAAAGAATTAGAAGTAATGAGTGTCTTCTGCCCTTCAGTACATTGCTGAAAGTGGGGCGTGAGACCGTGTTTCATGTTTACTTTGAGGAGGCCACGACTGTGCCCTTTCATTAATTATTAGGTAAATTAATTATTCCCCAGATGTTGCCATTTCTCTCTGTGTTTAATGATTTTGCCCATGTTTGCCTTTCTTGCGGTTTGAGCTTTCTTGGGGGGTCCTGCAGTGAATTTATAAACAGACAACAAGGGAGATTGCAGGAGCTCCACAGTTCTACTTGCACCATCACGCTGCACTTCGTTGTTTGCTTAACTGATCCACTTGAATGCAGCACAGCTCTGTCTAGAGGCATGGTTTTATTTCTCTTTTTTTTTTTTTTTTTTTTTTTTTTTTGAGTATTCATACATCATTCTTTGAGGAGCATTAACTGTGTGTAAATTAGGACCTCTTAATCTGGGGTCCATGGACTTCAGGGGTCTGTGAAGCACAGACTTGCTTGGGAGAAAACACCAATGGAAAAAAAGTTTAAAACTATTACTCTTCCCACTGCAATATAATTCTGTGTGAAGGTAATCAAGTTTCAGTGAAATGGAGTGTAGTATTTATTTATGGACATTTTTTGTGGGGTCCTTTGCTTTCATCACATTCTTAAAGGGGTCTGTAGCCTAGAAAAGGTTAAGAACTTCTTGCAAAGCTTGATATCATACAACGTGGGGGTTTTTTTTAGTATAGGATGAAAAACTACTGTGTACACTTGTGTGTGCCACGATGGGGTCTTGGCGCGTGATGGCCCCTCCAGAGTAAACGGTCTCTCCGCAATGGAGCCGTTCCCTCATCTGCCACAGTGCAGCCCTCGGGGATTCATGCTGACTGAGAAGATTTTTTTATTAATATTCGTGTATCTGATGCTTTTCTCCAAATCGAATTCAGATTTTAGGTTTGTGCACAAGCTGCTTACAAGGAGGTTAACTTTTACCATGTCGATTCAGGATAAGTATCTTAATGAAGGCTACTGCTGCAGAAAGTGGGATTCGAATCTATGTCCTTTGAGTAAAAGACAGCAGACATGACCATTGCTCTTACCTCCTTCGTCTGTCTTCAGTGCTGTTTCTCCTTACCTGGAGAATGCTGAACCAACACACTCTTTTGAAGTGGTACCTGAAATGAGAAACAGGAGCATAAATCCATAATGGTCTGAGAGGTCAGTATTAACCATCAGTCCAGAATTCTGATTAATGTGGCATGACTGACTTATGTTTAGGTTGAAGTTTTGTGTATAAATCTGTATTTATGTACCTTTCCACTGAAGCAGTGGAAAAAAGGACAAAAGGAGGAAGAAAAACACGATATCAATGAAATGTAATGTATCTGTATTAAGGGTTTATTTTGTGTTTTAAGGCTAAAATAATAAAACATTAGTGGGTTTTTTTTACAAGGCAGTTTGAATATATCATAGCTGCCTACCTCCTTCGCTAGTACAGTAATAAATGCATAATGCTGTGTGTAATTAGATAAAACTTGCTTGTGTTCCTTTAAAGCCTCCAGTGAGCAGAATGGAAACCACTGTGACCCTCACTGTTGTGTGTAATCCATTTATTTATGTATTCTTAAAAATCTGCAACCAGGGAAAAGCTCAGGGGGAGGTACGCTTAGCATCCTGACGGGCCGCAGGGACCGCAGATAGACATCTGTTATTCAAATGGAGGTGTGCGCACAAGGAACAGCAGGCTATGAAACGGCGAACCTTGGCGGGGGGGTTTGGTTTGGGGGCGACCGGCATTAACACACTCTCAGAAACGATTACACACAGTTGACAGCGGGGGGGGGGAATGGCTCTCTGTGTTTTCACTGTGGAAGCCCAGAGATATAAGCCCAAGCCCTAAATCCCAGCTGGTTCAGTCTGAGATGTGCTAATCTCGGCCACTCTGATCTTTTGGGGACTTTTCAGCCTGTTGTTCATCAGTCCTGCCGTCACAGCTGCTGCTTTTACACCAGCCCCCTTTGTCCACTTTCGAGTCGGCCGTTCCAGCGAACACAAACCTCCTCTCCCAGATGTTGCTCAACACCACCCCGGATTTCCCAGCTTTCAGACTCCGGCAGCGGGACAAGGACAAGTCGTCCCAAGAGAAGACGGCAATAGCTGTAGCAGGGAGAGACACTTGCAGTGACGTGCATATGGCAGTGCGTGACTTTCTTGAAGTCTGTGTAGTGTTCTCACTCAGCCTGGTGCTGAGCCAAGGCTTGATCCACGAAAGGATACAGGGGCCTTTGGTGACTGTGGGAAGACAATTTAGGTTGCGTCTCTTAAGTGGTAGCGAGATTATTTTATTACCTGGACTCTGCACTTGAGACCATATTTACTTAGATAATTTTTATCTTAATTCTGAATCCTAAAATTCATCCATACACGGAGCTCTTGAGTTATGATATACGAGATTTGTGATGACCCGGACTTATAAAGGCTCTCCTTATAATACAATAACGACATTATTGTATTTTCAAGTCCTGATGTTTGCTCATTAGGTCTAACGCCAACTGCTCCATCTGGTCTGCAGTGACATTGGCTGTCTGCGCTGCTACAACAAGGCCATTTTTCTTATTTTTTTGCGTGTCTTGTAGTGACTGCATTTTGCTTGAAAAACTTAATTTGTGATTCATGTCAGGTTACATTTTATTTAAAATGGCTGGCAGGCAAAAAAGTGAGTGTTCTGGTGGTGCTGAAAAGAACAAGCAAAAGACAATAGAATTAGTAATGAAAGTGAAAACAGTAGTGCAGCATGTAAATATACTGTGTCTATTAAGTATTTTAATGTGTGCAAGTGGTGGAAAAATCAGCCCTTTTAAACAACACAGCTTTCATGTATCTTAATTGTTCATATATCCTTGTAGTTTATATATAATACAATATAAGGGAATCTGTGACTTGTAGCAGGGTCTGTCGGAAAGGAACAGAATCATAAGTCCAGGACTGTGTGTATCGAGCAAAGTCTCTTGTTCACCAAATAGAGAAGCTAACCAACATCTAATGTTCACAGTTCATTATTCATTGTTTCCACCATGTCAGATTTCTTGTATGTGCCAAAGTACTTGGCCAGAAAAGTGTTACCTTACTCTGTTAAGAACAGCAAAGGTTTTGTGCCCTAAGGTATGCGAATACCTGTTAACTTTTGAGATGACATCAGTGGAAGAGTTAGGAGAACTCCATCCGCCAGCTCCAGCTGTCTTCCCTCATGAGTCCATTCCCGTCATGCCTGACCTGGTCTAATTCAGCACACATGCTGTCGCTTCGCTAATTCCCGGACGACGCTTCCTTGTTCGTCGACGTCCAGGTGTGCTCCCACTGGGATAGAATAGAAGTGTTTACCCAGAAGGCCTGTCACTTGGAAACAAGGGAGGAGGGGGCAGGGAGACAAGAAGATGTTGAGGAATGGCTTGCTTTGAAATGGATTGGAGAACCCGGACCTCCCCTCCTCCACCAGATGCTTTTAACCACAGATGCTAGATGCCACAGTCTCCAGGCTCCTCGCTCCCCAAGGTGCCATCCGTCACACTTGCTGACACGTATGTGAAACACGCCGTCTGCAGATCCCATCGTCTTCGAGGTCGTCTTGCTCTTCTGCAGCGGCGGGTTAGAGATCTCGGCCTTCAAAAGTCCTTGTTTTACAGCAGGTTATTATTTATTGTTTGTTATTTTTTCATTTTTTTCAGAATTTTCTCCAAAGTGACTTAAAACATAAGGTTTGTACACTAAGCTGCTCAGGGATTTGAACCCATGTCTTTAAATTGCCAGGTGATGTCTTGAACTGCTAGACCTCCTGCTGTTCCCGACTGAGGGTTACTGAGTTACTAAGGCACTTAACACAACTTCATCTCATTGTGTGTGTCACCGAGGAAATTTTCTTCTGTTATTATTATCATCATCATGCAAGCTGACAGTCAAACGCTACAACTAGGAGTTTTTATTCCCAGTTTCACACGTTTGATTTAGGAGGATCTAGAAGGGCGGCTGGCGTTGGCTTCGGGGAGGTAGCAAGGTGTGTGTTTCCAGTGAAGGTGTCTCAGCAGAGTTACTGTATCCTCAACAGATTTGGAGTCCTATTAATAACTTGAAAGTGCATGCTAGTACATGGCCCTTTTTTCCCCTTAATTAGCTATAGCAGTGAGTCGAGCTAATTGCTGTACAGTAATGTAACGGGGGGGGGGGGGTTCACAAGTGTTCATGCGTGTTCTCTCTCATACTCTTTTTCATCCTTCTTTTCATAGTTCATTGTGGCTCTCGATCCTTTTTTCACTCTAAGTTACTGACTTTCTTTTCTCTCTCCTTCCCTGCTTGTGGTACACAGCAGCTTGGATAGCAAATGAAAATAATGATCCATAAAGGAGATGATGGCAGTCAAATTATGGAAATAGAGGGTACCTCTCAAGCAGAGATTTCCCTCTCAATGTGAGGACCTAAGACACAAGCACTGTAAACATTTGTCATTTGGGTTGAGTCAGATTGAAGATTTACTGCAGTTCTTTACCTCTTGCAATCCTAGGAATGTACCATAACGTGATAAAGCTTCTTTATTGTAATTCCTACTAAGTTTATCATTATTCATAATTTCTCTCTTTCATAATGCCTTCAAAAATTGGAAAGGGATCTTCAAGCCTTCCTCATGGACTGAAAGCAGTTTGTCAAACATCTTGATGATTTGAAAAGAAAAACAATTATATCAACAGGAAGTAATAAATGGTAAAGGCTGCCCTTGGAGTTTAAATGAGATTGTTAGTTTAAATGGTCATGTTCCTGTGCAGGATACCTAATCAGACCTTGTGTTTGTTACTTCAAGAGAACAAGGTTCTATCAGCCAGCTGTACAGTGCTCTTGGAAGCCTTGTTTTTTAAACATGTTTTTGCATGTGTGCTACAGGAGTAACCTGGAGGAGGAAGTGGATAAGCTCCGTGTGCAGTCTGCAGTGGACCGTGCATCACTGATAGAGCTGCGTCTCTGCCTGCAGCAAAAGGAACAAGGTGAGCCTTCCCTGCCTGGCCCATCACTGCTGTCCTCCTGCTCCGCCCACTGCTCTGTCTCCACCCCCTGTTTTTGCTCCGCCCACTGCCCATTCCCCTGTTCCGCATGGTGTTTGGCACACTGCTCCCACTGCTTGGCAAAAAATTCCGCTTTCGGTACATGACACATTGAGGCTGCTATGAAAATTCAGAGAAAGGTGTACCGTTGGAAAAGTATAATATTGTATTTCTCTGCTCCAAGTAGTTTGTCGCCACAATCATATCCTATATGCCCCTCTCTAATAGTGTGTCCCGTTATTAAAATTAACCTCTCAGCTCACTCTCGGTATGATCCCGTTAAAATCCTTAAGATGTGCTTCGCGTAGGCCCTGTGCTCACCCCCAGAAGCCTGGTTGGCCTGATGGAGGGCCAAGAGGTCACAGCATACTGGCAAAATGCAGGATGGGTAGGAGCAGAAGATGAAAGCCAGGAGCACAGTAACCCTGTGTGTCGGCATGTTAAAGGACAAGCACTAATTAAAGTGCCATCGGCGGCATCCCCAGAGCACCCTGTCACACGGGGGGAGGGGCCAGCAGAATTGATTAGAAGGTGGTCTTGGGGAACCGGCACCTCAGGTGCAGGGGGATGTTCTCATTTGGCCCTCTGTGCTTAAGAATAGAGAGCGTAGTGCAGCGAAAGCCGCCCGCGCAGCCCTTCCGCCTGATTGGATGTGACACCTGGAGGAGACGAAAGACCGGGCTAATTTAATGTAACAAAGTCAGCGTGCCATTGTGGAACGTGCGGAGGAGAACGTGCCCGCGGAGCGTATCGCTCCCGACTGCCCCAGCCCTGCGCTCTACCCGCCAAAGGTCAACTGACCCGGGAAGGCGCCCCATAAATATTTCACTTTCGGAGCTCATTCGACAAATTGGCTCCTGCAAATACAGTATGAAAGTTTCATATGAAAGAGCCAAAAAACTTTTCTCCGGCCCACGCTGTTTGTCTCGCTCCCTCCGAACCGGAGCCTGTGAGAGTTTATATTTCGCCCCTTAATGTTTTACATGGGCGAAAATATTTTGGCAAATTTTTCTTTAAAGAATCTTCTTTTTTTTTTTTTCCTCCTTTTTTTATTTAACCCTTGGAGCGTCTGAGGGGCGATTGCGTGGTGCGCCTACGAGAAGACTAGCCGCAGGGCTCGTTTTCGTTTCATCTGGGACGGAGGAGCTTCCTGTGTTTATTTAAGGCCCCCAGAGAGCCCGGCAAACACGGCAGCTCCGGCCTCTTTAAAGCCCCGCAACACTCTCCTCTGTTTAGCCCCCTTCACCTCTTCGTCAGTCGAAGGCTCGGTACTCGAAAAGAGCCGTGTTAACAGGAAAACCTTTAATGTGCGGGGCAGGTTTACCATCCTTTTAAATAAACACAGCGATGATTTTTTGGAGCAAACTGAACTGATGCAGAAAGCCAGGGCAGAAGACTGCTATTCTGAGGCTTGTCTTTTATCCTTATTTCTTTAATCCAGGTTTAAGTACAGCAGATTTTCTACAGGTTTGGCTTTCATACAGTTTCAAAGTGTCATTTTTAAGTGTCCAGATGATGCCTGTTGAAAAAAAATTTTTCTTAGAATTTTCTTGGCTTATTTTCTAAATTGAGGCCTCGCTGAACACCTGTTGAATAACATTTCTTTGCAACCTGGTCCTTTAAACTCAGGATTTACTTATTACAGCTGTTTCCGCTTGATTTAAACTGCGTTGATATGTATACATGCCAAAACATATAATGAAATGCATAAAAATCAACTTTTACTAAGCTTTTACTTTCAGGAAGTCATGTAGCAAACTCCCAAATGACCTGCTCGATGGAAACTTATATAAGATTTTATCTTTAATCACTGTTCTGTGTCCTTCCGCCCAAACCTGTTTTCTGCTGCTTTCTCAATTAAAATGTCCAGCTCTGATACCCTGTCGGAATCTCGGCCGACAGACACCATTAGCGAGCGTGCCTGTTCCCCGTGCGCTTTCTGCGAAGTACGTCTTCCCTAAGAATGGTCTGGAAGACATGAAAAGAGCGGACCTAATTAGCGCTAATTGAATTTGAGTGGAATTTAGCGGTTTTTTGAAGATGATGCGTTGCCTTTCTCGAGCGGACACCTCGTGTCACAATAGGCGCTTTGTTCCCTGACAGAACTGGCGCACAGAGTGGCGGAGGACGCCGAGGTCAAGAGCGGCGCACCGGCAGAGGCGTCAGCCCAGAGACTCGAACGAGCTCTAAAGAAGGTATGGAGGGAGAGCGGGGGAGACGGCGAGGAGGGAGAGTTGCTCAAGTGGGAGCACACAGATCCACTTGGCATGTGCAAAATTAGAGCTTCTGCTTTTTTTGGAACTTATATTGTAAGTTACTGAACTACACACAGAGACCATTTCTGCCAGTGTCTACTAAATGGCCCCAAGGAGTCGGGGAATCGTTTTATATTTTCCCGTTGTTGGCAGGCGCTTGCAGCTAAATTTTTTGTGGAAATGCCACTAAATGTAATAAAATTGGATTAATAGAACTGAAAAGTATTATAATTTAACTGGCACTTTCCTCCAAAGTGATGTGCAATGCTGTGTTTTGCACTATGCTATTTACACTGGTTTACCCATTTGTGCAACAGCGACATTTTTATTGTATCGAATCGGTAAGTATCCTGATCAAGGGTAGCAGAAGGGGTGGCTTTAGCCTGGGTCCTTTAAGAAAAAGACAGCAGCTCTAAGCACTACGCCACCTGCTGGCTCTCTGCTCCCTGCCGAAAAGGTTTAACATGGTGAAAGCGAGGCAGCACATAAACATTCAAGTTTTTGGGAGACCTCATTGAGGGTTTTAAGAAGGATGTAACTGATCAAGATCCAGCCCTTGATTTGATGCTCTGGATTGAGAGGATCATCGCATTATTAACTGTAAATGAAGTTGTTACAGAGTCATTTTTAGCAGATGATTCCATGCACCACATGTGCCAGGGAATGCCATATGGTCACATAACACAGGCTGTCATCACCTTTATCGACAATTGACAGGCAGCCATGTCAACCAGAGCAGGAGAGGTTAGCACTAATTTATTCCTGGAAGATGTGTAATGGAAATAATTCCAGGCCTCGCCTGGCACGCGGATGTCACGCGTCGTAATGCAGCTCACCGCGGGCTGTTCCCAAGGAGTGTAATTCTGTTTGAACGGGAACATGCACACCAGAGGGCAGAGAGAGTGCCTAGCGAACGGAGAGATTGCCTGGGGCCATGCACCCAGCAGGCAGCTACTGCGCCCGCCGCATGCACAAAGACCCGACAAAGACGCCAAATCGTCCTCTTTTGTATATGGTAATGGCCGACGGGGAGGGCGCCGGGTTCGGGGGGAGAGCTGGGGATTGTGCGCGCGCCAAACGCCCATGGCGTCCTGATGTGGATCAGCAGGCCCAGATGATTTGGGCTTTTGGAAAACAGATGCATCGTGTCACATCCCGCTGGTCTTTGCAGGGTTCAGTGAGCCTCGCTTCTTACAGAGGTGCAAAAAATGTTCTTTAGAGTTCTTCCCAAAGCACAGAGGCCCGGGGTTGCATACCGTGTTATTTTCCTCTTCCTGTACTGCAGCTTCAAGACGCCAAGCTAATTTACGAGTCCATATAAAGTTGCACATCCGTGAAAAGGTCTGTTTTCACCAGCCCTGCGTTCGCTCATGAAAACCTTACGAGAGTGAATGTTTTAGTCGCTTTGAGCAGTGAAACTGAGACGGGCGATTGGCATCGTGTCTGAGAGCGCGTGGAGGGCAGTTTGAAGCGGTGTGTGTGCTCTTGTGCCCTACAGATGGCGCAGCTGGAAAGGAAGCTGCGGTCCCTGGATAAGGAAACGGTCAAGCTGAGAGAGGCCAACCGGGAGCTGTTGGAGACCAACGAGGCGCTGCAGGCTTCGCTGGCCTTGCTTCGGAGTCAGGAGGCCCGGGCCTCCTCCCAGTGGGACGAGCTGAAGCAGGAGCTGAGCGCAGCCCGGAGGCGGGAGGCAGCCGTGCGGCAGGAGCGAGGACGCATGCGGCAGCAGCTGCTGAGACTGCGGCAGGAGCTGGGCGTCTTGCAGGCGGCGAGGGGGCGCAGCGGCAAGGTCAGGCCGAGGGCAGCCCTGCAGCGCCACACCCCCCTTGTCCAGGCCGGCTCCCGGAAGAACCCCAGTAAGGACGGCTGGGAGGACGTGAGCGGAGACAGGTTACTACGCTCATTATTTTTTCAGGGGCTCTGCAGCATGGGGCGACAGAACACATATGCAAAGTGTAGGCAAATGGGCGATTGAATTTCACCTCCTGTCTGTTTGGTATTCAGGAGCAGGGCAGGAAAAAAGAAGACTACTGTCAGATCCTTTGAAATATCTTGGGACGTCTTGCTCGGAGCTTATTGACTGAAATTTGCATGCCAAATTAGCCACCTCTGCGCGATCCGCTGAACTGATGCCAGGAAAGTCGGAGCAAGACGATGCCTGATTCCTTCCAGTGATGCCATTTTCCTGCAGTCATGAGGCTTGAAATTGACAGTCTGGCAGCTTGATTTAATTTACGGGTCCTTTGCATATTCGCCCCTGACAGCGCAGGATTCCCAGGCAAGCCCAGCGAGTCGGTTTAGTTATCCTGTGACATGTCGATCCTGGATGAGCAACCCTCTTTTTCTCTCCCCGCTTAATTCAGTTAGATAAATTTTGAATGACCCTTTTCGGCTCTTTACCAGATGTCTTCACGCCGTTTAACATCCTTTAAATTAAGAACTATCCAGAGTAATTATTTCATGTATGTTTTATGCAAAGCCGTTGAACTAACATTTATAGAATGCTAGTTAAAATGATTTGGTTTCTGATACTTTTCCACAGCGAGTTCATATCGTCCCCCTTCTACATTCGATTCAGGATAAATTCTTCATTAGCTTACACACATGTATTTTACTCTGCAAATTAAATGTTTGTATTTTGCCACTCGGTACCTCAGTGTTAATGTTTTATCATTGTCGTGATCGATACGGTTTGTTAGTCAGGCTGAGGTCAAACACGTAAATATATCTAATTGAGACGTCGATTCAGGCCTTTCGAAACGTGTCGAAATCGGTGTGTAGGCCATCGTGGTAAAAAGAATAATACTGAAAACTCGTGTTCATTCCAAGGTTTGTCTTGAGAGTTGGGAGGAAAGGGTGAGCAAACACTCCCAGAACGTTTGAATAAACTTGGTTGTGTAAAGAGCATTCCGGTCAGGCTCTTGCAGCACGACATTCGCAGCGCCACGGCTTTTGTATCAGTGCCGTCTGTCACCCAGGTAAAAAACAATGGCAGTCATTCACGGTGCCAGGCAGATGATTTGATCAGGAACCTTTTCACTGCAAAAAAAAAGAAAAAAGTTTTTATGAGTTTAAATGATTGTGTTGCGTGTGTGTCTGTGGGACACCTCCGGCAGGGTGGTTTAGAGGACCGCAATCCTTCGCTCCAGTACTCATCCCCAGTCACTGCTCTGCCGCTGCTTTGATCATCACGCCCTTCCATGTCTTCTGGGCCCACAGATTCTTGCCTAATAAACGCTCCTCATCATGCCAGAGCTTTAAATGTCAACGGTTAAACGTCAGCATCAAAGGTCACCATCAATAACGCTTCTCTGAATCCGTCCGTCAAAGTAATGGATTTTGATTTGGTTCATGCCGATACTTGGCGTGCGGTCGTTAGCGCTTTGGTTCTGTGTTTTTCTTTCTTAGCTGCATCTTTCTCAGGAGAGATTTTGCCTCAAAGGAGACACATTTTCATTAGAAGGACTCTTTTAAAGTGCTGAACATGAGCAAAGGGCAGCAGTGTATGTGGTGGTTAACTGCATGGGTTTGTAAACTGAAGGTTGTCGGTTTGAAGACCACAACACATGGCTGCTGTTTTACAAGTTACTATGAATCTAGTAAAAATGCTCAGCTGTGTAAATAGGTCAAATACTCTAAATAACTGTAACATGAGATGAGCAATGAATGAATATCTCTGCTTCTCTAAAAGCAACTTTTGGCTGTAAATTGTATATGGGGTTCTAGGATATAGATTACACAATACAACAATATTTTTCAAAGTTATTAGTTATGTCGATTTTTGCATCGATTATGATTATTAAAGTTTACTGATTAGAAGAACTAGTGGTATTTTTATAGTGTCCATTTTAGTTTGGTACTTTACAGCCATTGGAAAATTCTAGAAAGTACCAAAACATTGTAGAAAGCATCAGATCCTAAAACCTATTAGAATATTACCTTGGAACTTAACTACTTGGAACCGATGCCAAAATTTGCTAATTTCAAGAACGTGGAATATTTTTCTTAAAATGGGCACATAGTAAGAACTAACGCCAAAAGTGTGTTTAACCTAACAAAACTGAATGGAAAATGCAGAAAATTTGACATAATAGCATTTTCGTTACATTGTGTTTTAGTTTCCCTGATACTCATATTCAGAATATTTTTCTTATTTTTTTTGTTAGACACACTGGTCCAAGGAGTTATGTGAAGATTGTTGTATCTGTTATTTTGCCTATTTATACGCATGAATATGAGCTACATCCATTTGGATTTAGTCATATATGTATCAGGTCAGACATCCAGTTTCTTAACCTTCACACCCCCTTTGGGTGAATGCTTACAATAACATCAGGTGCTGTGTGTGTTTTGGCTTTCTCATGCTCCCGTGCCACTGTCACCTCTGCAGCGACACTGAGGAGGAGTATTCAGACAGTCTGGACAGCCCACGACCGGAGAGGCAAGCCGGCACCCGCAGTCGGACCCCCCGACCACAGTGGGGCCAACTCCAAAGGAAGGTCTGTCCGCAGGCACTCTGGATTGAATGTACAGTTGTTCTTGTTAGCCATACTTCAGTGAGTTGTGCCCCCCCCGGTGTCCCTAAGTGTCCTGCAAAGTTAAGTCCTATAGGCCGCTGTGTGACAGGAAGGGATCAGTGGTCTGTGGAGGGGGTGTGGCATGTGTGATCCCCAGCTGCTGGTTGAGTGCTCCAGGCCCTCCAGCCGCTCCTACACATCACCCTAAAGAGCCCCACCCTCAGGTCATCCTCACCAGGATCAAAACTGAAATGGCGGTCGATAGAGAGCTGCCTCCTCCTCCCCAAAACCCCACCTTTGATGTCACTACAAACGGTTTGGTGGTGCCGAGAGGCACCCGTCAGCTTGCCGTGTTCCATTCCGTGCCACAGGGTTGACGGGCACTCCCTGTGTTTGCAGCGTGGCAAGCGTGCGGTACCTCCCACCTCCAGCATGCCCAGGGAGGGTGCTGACGAGTGCCAGGCTGACGCACGGACACACACCTGGGGAGGTAGAGCATGCTTTCATGTTCGCAACCCAGTTTCATGTGTGACCACCACACCGGGTTGTTAAGAAATGGAGGAAACTGTGTTTACATTAACTTACAAACAAAATAAAACTTCTGTTTGGTTCCATGACTGATTCTTCAGAGAAGGTTGATTAGTTAAAAAGCTACTTGTTGTCCTCTGGTATTTCCTTGACGCTGGAGATGAGGTATTAAGTTCAGAAACCATAAAAACGACTGCTGTGTGAAACACAAAAACTGGTGGGATCAAACTCTCAAAACAAATTGCAAATGAAATGCAGACGAAAGCATGGCGGCACCGAGACCCATTGCCGATGGTCTTTCTACCTATGCCAGGGCCTGAAGTGGCGCAGCCCATGGGAAGAATGAGGAGAATGACGAGGGGTGGTGTGCGAGGACTGGCACTCCGGCGGCGCATCCTCTCTCTTCAGCAGCAGGTCACTGCCCTGCAGGCCGGGAGGACAACGGCACAGAGGGCCACCGCCGAGCTGCAGCACGCCAACCAGCAGATGACTTCGCAGATCCAGAGCCTCACCCAGAAGCTGCATGCCAACAAGCAGGCTGCGCAGGTGGGGCATGTGCATACATTTCTTTTTCTTTTCTGTCTCTGGGCTCCTACAACACAAAAGCTCCTTTGCCCTTATCATGCTTAATAAGTGCATGTCTGACAGCCATAGCCTTGCTGCAAGAGGTCAGGAGACCAAGCGCTCAGAGGAAGTAGGGCTTGTCTGCGCAGAACCACTGTTCTGCAGCCCTGATCTCTCACATACATGTATATGTACAATACATACATTCATATACGCCCATACATATGTATTCCTGCACACAGAACCAGATGATGGCTCCCTGCCCCTCCGTTGCAGAACAAACCAGGGAGAGGCACCCAGGAGGCCAGGCTGGCCAACTGAGGCCATTCCAGGAAAGGTCACGTGTAGCTGAGGTCTGCTTACAAGGCCTCCTGCATCTCGGTCATCCAGCAGTGTGCAGCACGTACTCATCAGTATGCTTCTGGTAGCGAGGAGTCAAGATTTTTTTTTTTTTAAATATTCCTTTCTTTAAGTTTCTCTCTCCACTTCTCTCTTGCAGTATTTATGCAAGACAAAGTTGTGAGAGGCTCCAAGTCAGCAGGCTTCCTTTTCTGGAAGTTGCCAGGTGTAGCGTGGAAATTTATCTGTACGGCTGTGCTCAACGATAAATATTTGCTTCATTTAGATGACGACTTTCTCCAAAGGAACTTATAGTCTTAAGCTATTTACAATTATTTACCCATTTATACAGCTAGGTAATTCTTACTAGAGTAATTTTATGTTAAGTACCTTGTTCAAGGGTACTGTAGCTGGATGTGAGATTTGAACTTGCAACCTTTGGGTCTTTAGGCAGCAGCTCTAACCACTACGCTACCAGCTGCCCAGATAGCCAAAGGATTCCTAAGTAGCTGGACATATCACCTATGAAAGATTTTTCATCATAGCCCAAACGACTAAACTGTAAATGTTTGTCCTCACGTACCTTAATTTTTACCCCACTTCCGACTATCAGCAGGATATTTTTTTGCACCTCAGTTTTTAAATATTTTTTTTTGGAATATTTATAAAGATGATGTTGAATCTGACACCTGGTGGTGTCATTTTTCAAAGTGGAACTTTTTAAAAGCTCTCGTGATTCACGATGGGTAGGTGGAAGGACGGGGAGTGTTTAATATGCGTGCGTTAAGGGGAGCAGACACAAGACCAGTGCAGCCGTCATCATCCCAGCAGCCGCAGTCATCGGCGGCGAGAACAAAAGGAAGTCTGTTCGCTGAGCAGGCAGGACAATGTGCCCATACAGGTGTCTGCAATTTAAGTGCTTCATTAAGAACAAGTGTCTGGAAGTGCGTTGAATCGAGTAATTGCTGGTATTCTTTGAACGTGACCCCTGGGTAGGGCAGAGACCCCTTCCCCCCAGCTCTCTTCCCCCTCTCCAGCGGGCCCTAGAAATCCCGCTTTGTTCCCCTTTATTTGATTATTTGACAGGCCGGCTGAAAGACACCAAATAAAAGGAAGAGCTGTTGGGGAATTAGCGACGATTAGCAGGCACCAGCCTGCTTTTTGTGACATGACGAAGTGGCGAGTGTGTGTGTGTGTGTGTGTGTGTGTGTGTGTGTGTGTGTGTGTGTGTGTGTGTGTGTGGGTGGAATAACCAGACTCCTCCTGACCTCATAGGATTTCTCATGAATATTAACAGTGTGGGGATCACGTTCACCAAAGCAGGCGGCCAGATTACAAGATCCGCATCCCGGCTCCAGTCAGTCCAAGGCCAGCTGCTTTCCTCCATAATCCCCGCCCGCACCCAGCATCAACGTCAGTTAAACACACGAGCAACTGGGAGGTTTTAATTGCTTGTGCGGGGTTTGGGGGTTTAAAAATAACGACATTCTCGTCACCAGTCTCCAAAGTGAACACAACCTTAATCCTTTTTCACCTTCACATCGTTTTGGACTCATATCTCCCTCCTCCTCCTCTTCCTCCTCCTACTCCTCACTCCTCCAAGCGCTGGATTGTTTGGCATCCAAGGTGAGCAGCAGAAAGGTTTTCTGGTAAACAAATAGATTTTACTGGAACTGGTCACAGCAAAACAGAGGTAGTAACACAATGCTGAGAAATTGCAAATACATACAGATACATAACACAGCACAGTGGTAAAAGGTTCAACATAGTATTTTGCATCATGTAACACTATGTAAGAAGTTTCAAGGTGACCAAGCCTTCCATAATTAATTAGAACTATGATGCTGGTCGAATGTTTTCAAACTTTTCTAGTAAAGGTAAGACACTTGAGTCAACTACATGTTTATAGAAAGAGCTTCTTGCAGACCATAGCAGTGAGATATACGTTTTTGTCAGGTATGAAGAAACAAAGAATTTGTGTTGCGTATCTTCATCGGAAACAAATTTGAGTTGTGGCAATAGGATAAAATGCTAGGGTTACTGTGATGTGCCATTAGTACTTTCTCAGCCAAGGTACGAGTGTGGATGACTCTTTAAAGGAGTGTAAAATGAGGTTTCCTGGCAGTGCACAATACTCTTATAGTCACTGCACTTTCATGTGTCTAAGATGAAAGCCAGTGAATTCAATTTCCTCAACGTTTGTATTTTAAGTCCTGGAAATGGCTTCATAAATGCTGCTATTCAACAGTGTCACATGGAATTGGTCATAAAATTGAGTTGTGTGCCTTTTCATTACTATAAGACTGCTTTTACTACATAACAAGCAGATGAAGGCTGAAGCAAATGGGCTCCCTTTGTCTACAGTACCATGGTTCATCATTTGTCTAATGATGGATGAATGGCTCTCCTGCTTGTATTGGTTTTCTTTTAGTTGTCTTTTAAAGAACTTAATGTGAATCCCAATTCACCTTCTTTAATGTTTAAAACGCTGTGCAGGAACTGCTGGTACAATTGACCTGAGTGGAATAATTTAGAGGGATTATTCTCGGCTTCATGAGTAAGGATGATTCGTTTTGTGTTGGCCTGTGTATTTAATTCTATCCCACCAATGGTTTGTTTAATGACAGCCCCAGCAGCTGACCCCACCCCTGGTGACCACTGCTATGTCCTCTCCTGTCCTCCCATGTGCTGCTCTGCAGAGGCTGACCAATGAGGTGTCAGCACTGGAGAATCAGAAGGCTTCGTTGGAGACAGAGCTGGAGCGTTGGAGAGCCCCCAGAGCCCCAGAACATGCCCCAAGCCATGAGCCCCCTGGCCTGGCTGCCCGCACCTCAGAGGCAGAACTCAAACTGCTCCAGGCCAAGCTCAAGGTCAGGAGACGAATGCAGTGTCATAAGAAGACACAGTTAAAAGCTAGGAGAATCAATGTCGGACATTTGGCGTCAGCGTGTTTTTAAATACAGGTGGTCCCGAATTTACAGTGGTTTGACTTGTGCTTTTTTTTTTTTTTTTTTTTGACTTTACAATGGTGAGCTGCCAATAGACATTCAGTAGAAACTGTATTTTGAATTTTGATTCCCCCCGCGACACTCTCGCGCATTTCCCATTCTGTCACGAGAGGTGTGTATTAGGTGTATTAAATGCATTTTCAACTTACTATATTTTGCACTTGTGATGGGCTTTTGGGGAACGTAACCCCATGATAAATCGGGGACCACCTGTACACCACTTTAAGTAACTCGAAAAGCGTGTCACTGGGACATTGGTGTAATTGTCCTGTGGTAGAATGAAAAAGGAGATCACAGCTGTGTTCCTGCTGACACCTGTGATCAGTCATCTTGAGTATCGCCTTTGGCGTAATGATGGCTGCCAGCGGCCAGTGGGTGGCAGGGCTTTGTCAGTGCTGAGAGTTCAATTCCCATCTCCTGCTGTTGCACCCTGGAGCAGATCCCTGGACTGATACAGTAAAAATTACCCAGCTCTATAAATGCCTAAATCATTATAAGTAGCTTAGCATTGTAAGCTGCTTTGCAAGAAAGAATGAGCTAAATAACTAAATGTAAATGTGTGTGTCTGCTGTCAGGAACTGCTCTGTTTCCACAGTCAGAAGAAATAATCCTGTTTCCCACACCACCCACCCCTCTCAGCTGTCATGGGGGGGGGGGTCTTACTGCTGTCATCACCAGTGAAGTGTTAGTGCAGTCAAGGAACTAAATCTGAGACTAACACTCAGGCTGCTTTCTCTTTCACATATTTGCTTTAGTATTATCTATCGTTAGTTTTGATAATAGCAAACTGCAAATAAAAAAGCGAACTGGAATAAAATCAGCACATCAGACTTGTTGGGTAATGATAGGACCTGGTAGGTAAAGGCCAGTGACCCTTCCAGTGGTGGTCTAGTGTTGTGTTGGCATTCACCCGGCTGAAGACCTGCTTCATTTGGACTAGCGCCTCGCGATTAAGCAGAGTAAACCCGGGCTTGTGATGCAGCTCCAGCACTGGACGCCAAAACTAACGCCGTCTTTTCTTTCCTTCGCAGAGCTCCTGCTCCGAGGTGGCAAAACTCAGCTCAACCAACAGGGCCCTCAAAGCCGAGCTGGAGGAGAAGGAGAAACAGGCAAAGGAGCTGCAGGAGAGGTAAGGGCTGCTGCCCCCTGCTGGGCTCAGCTCCCCCACTGCAATGTGGGCGCTCGCACCTTGACGGCCAACACACATCGTTCTATTTATATTTATTCACTTAGCTGATACTTTTCTCCAAAGCGACTTAGAACATTAAGCTATTTTTACTGGAGCAGTTTTAAGGTAAGTACCGTGCTCAAGGGTAGTACAGCAGTCGGTGGGATTCAGACCTGCTACTAAAGATCCAAAGAGAGCATCTCTGCCCAGTACACTATTAGCTGCTGCTGCCACAACGTATAAACACATACAGGTCATTGGCTCTCACCGCTTTAACAGTTTAACTAATTTACGACTTAATTTACGGTTAGGTTAGTTTACCGTTTACTCTTCTTTTCCCCTCTATTTAAAAGCAACATTATTTTCATAACTACTGTTCATTTTGGATCAAGATCAAGGAAGAAATGATTGATCAGATCTGTCGTCTGCTTCTGGAAATTTAGCATGACAGCATCTCGTGCTAGGCCAAGTGAAGCACAGGGTTTGACTCTGGGCCTTATACACTGTTTTCCAAGACCAAGTCTTGTGCGCTGCGCTCCTGCATCAATCTCTCCTCATCAGCTTCACGGAGCTCCAACCCAAACAGAGCGCCGTGTTTTCTTTGTGTGCGCGGAGGGCGCTGTCACCTCATCGATGTCTCAGTCACACTGAGTGAGTGCCGAGAATCCCGAGCCGCAGGTGAGGGTGACCGATCATACGCCAGCGTCGTGTTTATTTCGTAGCAACGATCTTATCTTCATTTTTCACATGTAGCAATCTTCGCTGCTTAAATGCAGCAGTAAAATTTTTATTTTTATACTTGAATAGTGCATATCTGCCCAAAGAGAAGAAAAACCGTGTTGCTCAGGAGAAAGACTGAGCTCCTTTCGAATGAATTTCAAAGTGCGGCAGCGGCGGCGGGGTGTTCTCAGTCAATATCCAGAGCCAGCGCCCTGCGTTATTTATGAACAAAGGGCTTTGATCTCCTGCCTCTTGTTGGTCAGTGTCATGCATGTTTAAATCCCTTTTGTTTCCTTTTGATGGGTAACTAGGATCTCCACAGAATCACGTACCTTGTGTTTTTTTTTTTTTTTTTTTTTTTTCTTTTTTTTGTTGCGTGAGCGTGTTGGATACCAATTTAGGCAGGCATTTAAAGTGAAAATGGGGAAAAAGAAACAAGTCAGTAAAACTTGTTTAACAATTTTGCTGAACTGACGGCTCCTTGAACTCTTTTATAAAGAAAGGGGTTTTAAAAAGGAAAGGTGCAATGCTACTTTCACGTTATATTTGAGGTGTTTTAGGTATTTTTGCCATCTTCCCGTTTTCATTTCAAGACCAAAGGATGGGGCAGATCTGGGTTATGGTGCCATGACTCAATTTTAGAGACAGACCCTCCCTGCTTTTTCCATGTGTTGTTTTTCATCATCGGTAAAGTTCCCTGAGCCACCTGAGTCTCTGTTTTCAGGTTAGTCTGTCACCTGACTCTAGTACCTGTGTTTGTTTTAGAGCACAGCCTCGGATCATGTGGCTATGGTAAGACATGCTTACATTTCCTCCAATCGTTTACTCTTCACACTGAGGAGGATTGACTGGAACACGTGTGTGTTCGTCGGTGCCATATTGGCACGAAAACGTGCATTTTTCATCACATTTGTCCTTTGAACCAAATTTTCTTAGAAAAACGGAAAAAGAACCATGCACAAAATCAGTCAATTTTGCCTTTTAAAAAAACATGTAAACAGACTTGTCGTTTAATATTCCACAATATTATGACTTGCTGGGATGCGGGAATATTAATGATGTTGGCTGTTGCCGTCTCAAATGTGAAGTGACACTTGGTACATGTTAAACACATCCTGCTATGTGTGCAGGGATTGAATCCTCTCCTTATGATAATTTCCCCTCAGCACTGGAGAATAATCACAGGAACAGACATCTGGCTTTTCGAGTGTGTGCTTCAGCTTCCTGGCTCTGGCGTTGTGGCTCACTAATCCCATCTCTTAACATGTTCCATGTCTAATCGTGTTGTTTTATTTTAATTTTGCAATCCTCCTATTGGACATTAGAGAAATTGTCTAATGAGCCATTGGTATAGTTTTAATGTTCATTTAGAAAGTAAATATGTAAGAGAATACACATTTCTATTGAGCCCTAATGTAAGAAAACAGTGAAATTTAAAAAGCAACTGTAAAGTTAATAGTCTAGCAGAGCAGTGGGAAGGCTGGTCATTAAAAACACAGACATGTAAACTATAGGTTGCCAGTTCTAGTCTCGGGGGGGCTGCTATTGTATGTTCAGGCAGGCTCCAAGAATGAAGTAAAACATCTAGGTGTATAACATGTTCAGTGCTGTCCTTGTATAAAAGAATGATCTTAATAATAATAATAAGACAGCCTGTAAAAACAGTTCTGTCACCTCCAGGATTTCACATATGGAAAGAGATGTTAACATGAAGCGTCAGCTGGCTGAAGACTTGAAAGCCAGGATGAAGATCCTCCAGGACAATGACAAGACCCAGAAAGGACTCATCGAGGACCTGGACAAAAGAGTACGTCTAATGGGACACATGACACCCCAGATGTAGAAGTATTTATGTTCTCAAAAACGTGAGCATGATTGCTTGCTGGGGGTTGTGATTTTGAAGTGTACAAGAGGCAGAAAGACACCTCAAACCATGGCTATCAAGAGGGGGCTTTGAAACCAGCTGTTGGATGTTGTGGCATGACTTTTACCCAAGAGTTGACCCTTTATAGTGTTGAGTGTCCACTATCGTGTGAATCCTGTTGCTGAACTGCAGATGTCAACCACTATTATTACTTTTACATTTATTCATTTATCTGGTGCTTTTCTCCAAGCCAACATATAATGTCAAGCTACTTACAATTATTTACCTCTGTAATTTTTTTTTTGAGCAATATAGTGTAAGTACATTGTTAAAAGGCTAGAGGCGGGATTCGAGCCTGCGATCGTTGGGTCCAAAAGCAGAAGTTCTAACCACTATGCTAACAGCTATCCCACTCTTTCTTCATTCTTCCCCTTCCCCATCTTCTGTTTAATTTGTGTTCTGTTTGTCTGTTGCTGACTTATGCCTCTAGTACCTGCAGTACCCTGCCCATAGTTCTCGTGTTTAAATCAAATCATTTTCATGGTCTCTGTGAATGAAGCTTGTTGCGTTACGTGCCGACCTCAGTGATTGCAGTGGCTGCTGTGGCCTGTTGGCCGTCGTAATTAAGAAGCACCATTACATCCCCAGCGTGACAAAATGACCTGTCAGCTTAAATGCCTAGCATGAAATCAGAGGTCTCTAATAGTGCCCCGGTGCCGGGGATCAGAACGCGCCGCATTTGTTGAAGGGTTGAACTCATCCCAGATCAGGAGTTCTGCTGGCATGAAGCAGGATTTCACTGCCACTGTGTGTCCTGGCCTGAGCGGCAGCAGATGGCTTCAAATGTCAGGTTCGCAGCTTCAGATCCACTATAAAGTGTGACAGCTGAAAGCGGGGGTGTCCGTCTTCCGCAGGAATTTGGTCAGAGCATGAAGTCACGTTCCTCTCCCTGCACAGCAGTCTCAGCTCTAACAGTAAAACCCTTTCTTTAGCCCATTGTTGTCGACATTAACGTCTTTCTTCTGATAGGAGAATGAGGGAAATGTGAAGTCAGTGTGAGAAATTTGTAGCAGTTTTTATGTATTGTCTTTGTTCTATGCACTTTGTGCTTTTGGGTCTATTTTTCATTCAGATGTCATGACCAGTAGTCTCTATTTCCAGGTCCTGCTGGCACCCACTGGTCTCTTATTCTTTTTTCTTTCACAATGTGACACGTGTTCACTGTAGGTGAAGACGCTCTCTGAGGAGGCCAGCAACAGGAAGGCGTTCATCGAGTCTCTGAAGCGTAGACTGAGCGTGGCCACCAAGGAGAAGAATGAGTATGAGCTGTCCAGCAGGAAGCTGCGCGAGGACCTGGAGCGCAAGGTATGGAGTTTTGTGGGAATCCACAGCCGAAGTGGTCAACGTGCCTTGCCGCTTGGTGACTGCAAGTTCGGTATTTGTTGAGTACAGCTAATGTGGAAATTGGAAACACTTGCGATTCATTGAAATTGCATTGTCTAACTTAACTAATTCTGTTCATTCCCTGTATTTATTATCCAGTGTGTTGAAATCTAGCAAATATCCTGTTCAGTGGTGCTTTGATTATGCTGTGACCCCTCTGCAGGAGCGGCAGATAGAGGCCCTGCAAGCCCGTCTGGCTGGGAGCGAACGAGCCCTTGCAGAGCTAGAGGAGGAGGCGCAGCGGCACATGCGTGGCCTGGCAGAGCAGAGCACGGGTGTCATGGAGGCCCTGCAGAGGAAGCTGGGCCAGGCGAACGCACAGCTGGAGCAGCTGGGCGCCATGGTCAAGGTGGGCTGAGGCGCTGACGAAAGCGCCGTTCTCAGGTGCACTTTTTGAGAGGGTTCTTGTGGGGGCTACCCCTGTCCCACACCTGACAGATGACATTCTGAGACCACGCTACACACAGCCAGCAGCCCGAAGGTGGAACTTGCCATGTATTGCTTTTCCACCTGACTCACGCAGTTCACTTCATCAGAAGACTTAATTTACTCCCTTGTGTTTTAAATTCCTCATTTCTAAATTCCTGGTTTTATGGATGTTGGGTGTTTGGACTGGCTGTTCGTATCATGCCAGAGGCTATAGATTGCAGCTTTATTGCCCAAAATAGAAGGCCCTTTATTTATTATTTGTACATAGATGTGAGTAGTATCAGTATCAGTGAATTCTGCAGGGTATGTCTGTGTGTTTTTGCCCACAAAATGGATAAAGGCTTGTCTTCTTTGAGATCGTATAAAGCGTGGCACTGTGGGCTGTGTAGCAAAGCTCACTTCCAGCGCTCCATCGTCTGGGAACAAGCAGATTCTTCTGTCTCTTCCAAGGACAAATACTGTATGGCGAAGCTCTCCACCTCTCTGCAAGGAGCTGTGTTAAAAAAAGAGTTTATGAATGCAAAAATGCATTGATTTCCATAAACATAAGTTGCTTTCTTGCCTGTTGTGTATGTATTTTTTAAGCTCACACCCTCAGTGCTGCACATTGTTCTAGTCCTTCTTCACACTCCATCTGCAACAATTCCAACTTGAAGTCCTCCTTCACAAGGGCTGTTCCCACATGGGCATCACAGGCCAGCCTAGTTAAATGTTTCTGAATCAGCTTCATGAAATAAATAAGAGGCATGAACATTCGGGGCATGTTTTGTTCTGAACCACGTGCGATTAAGCTTGGCTATATAGACACACGCACACTGTGAGCACATTGTGTTGCAGAGCAGCAGGCAAAAGTATTTCTCCACTGACTTGTCCATCTCAAGGTCAGGTATTCATTAGAATTACAGCAAATGATACCGAGGATTATTACCGCGATCAATAAAGTTCAAATGGAGCAGAAGGGAGTTTGTTTTATTGACTTTCTCACGTGCAGTGGCGGCCTCAGCGTTTAATTGTCCTTCTGCGAGCAGGATGCGCTCTCGATGTGCTGCGCCCTCCTTTGCACCAGGAACCAGACAGGAGGCTTGGCTTCTCTTTCCATTCACATGGGCAATGTTTTAAATGCTCTTCATAGCTCAATTATTTATACTGTTATGGAGGACGGAGGTGATGTGCACTACACAAACACAAATAAATAAATAACGCCACCCGGGTTTTTGGCAGCGCTCTCTTGTGCACAATTCTTTCGTCAGCTCAGAGGTTTGAAACTTGGCAAGCTTAATTTTAGAGAGTAAACTTTGGGTTTCATTGCTCTAGTCTGACATTGAGAAAGGCACAGAGCAACCCCCTCCCGAATCCCCGAAAATCCAGAAACTAAAGTGCCGAAAAAGGGAATCTGACAACTCTTTAAAAAAGTGCATTCAAAATGCAAGGCACTGTAGGCACTGTAGCTTGTTGATGAAACTGGATACATGTATATGTGCAGTACAATGTGTCTGCTGTATTGACAGGGCAGCAACTTCACCTTAACCGTATGGTCCGCTTGTAGGTCATGGCCAGTGAAATTCTCAGGGACACACAGGATGTGAAAATGCAGCTGCGCCGAGTGAAGAAGAGGAGAAACAGGAGGAAGAGGCTAAAATCAAGCAAGCTGTCCAGGGAGTCCCTAGTACGTGCACAGTCCGTTGCGGCCTCCATCCTCAACATGTCGCAGACGGACCTGGAGGACATGCTGGACACCGATGAGGTGAGGAGCAGGTCTCCAGAGTCCCGTTTTGCACCACTGCCTTCCTGGGTTACATGGCTTGCCCTGGGTAGCCCGTTTCTGTGGTTGGTGCTCATACAGCAAAGGCCTGGTCATAGAGTCCAGTGTCCAGGTCTGTCCTCCTCTGTTCAGCACTGAGTACTAGCTGCCAGTATAGCTCTGCAGACACCCGAGACAGAGGCAGGATGAGGCATCGAGCACAGTGCAACATCTGCAGAGGCTGGACATGGGTTTCCCTCCAAAATGTCCTCTTGAGCCTCAGGTATATCGTCCCACCTCCTCCTTGGGTCTTGCAGGACGCTGAAGATGTTCAGATGGACATGAAGAAGGACCAGGACTGGCTGGACCAGGTGATGAAGATCCTTCATCAGCAGGTTAGACTCTTGTCTGGATGGTCTTAATGATACTTAATTTGTTGTTGATGGATTCATTTTGTGAACGAGAGACCAACTTGAACTGAGGTCCCCATGTGGTGAGGGGATCACGTGATGTCCTCCGATTTCATACCTGTTCCGCTGTGGTGTCCATAGCCCATGTCAGCCTGTATGAGCCTGCTTTGCTCTGCCTGCATAGCCTCCGTAGAATGTTCACCTACACAGGTACCTGAAAAGGTAAGTCACTTTGGACAAAGTTCTATTATAATAATAATAAGAAGAAGAAGAAGAGTTATAGTCTGGTTGTATGACCTGCAACCAAAATCAAGCTGAAATATGAACCCAAAGCGTAGGTCTGTGAGAAGGCAGAGTGAGGAGAGAATCTGGTGCCGCACCCCACACTTTGGCGCCTCGTTTCAGCCCAGGACTCGCCAGAGGCGCTGCGCAGACCGCCAGCGACCTCCGACCCTTCTCCCGCGGCCCTGCTTCCAGTCAATCTCTGTTTTCCTGCCGGTCGGACAGCTCCCGGGCCGCTGCGCTGCGCGCTCTGAACAGGCCCACAGGCAGCTTGTTAGTGGGAGCCCGGTATTGATTCGGCAGCCTGTCGATGGCAGGAGAATGAGAAAACGCCCACCAGAGACCCCCTCAAACATATTCCTATCGACATTCCGCGAGCAGAGTGCAGGGCTGCTCGGTGCATGACAAGGCTGAGACGATCCGCCGTCCCAGAGGAAGCCATTGAGACCGCCGCGGTGACCCGGGTGGTACTTTTTCTTCTCTTTCAAGTCCCCCCCCTTAATAAACAGGCCGTCTGCAGGGGCAGAGCTGCACATGTAAGTGATGAAGGGCGGCTTATTGTCAGGTGAGATTTTTTTGTATGAAACAGGAAACAGTGGGGGGCAGGGACTTGAGCTTTTGTTGCCTGTGGTGATTGTCTCTCTGTGTTTACGCTGGGGGGGTGTGTGGAGTGTGTTTGCACCTCTGCTCTAATTACATTTATTCATCTATCTGACGTTCTAATCCAAAACAACTTAGTTTTAAGTGTTTTACTTGTTTATATAGCAGGCTAATTTCTACTCTCTCAATTCAGGGTCAGTACCTTGCTCAAGGGTACAACAGTAAGAGATGGGACAGGAACTCAGGTGATGCCTCTGACCACAGTGGCTCTACTCTTTTTGCCATCTAGCTGTTCTTCTCTCATGTGCCAGAATTATGGTGAAATTTATGCAAACGTTACCAGTGGGAAGGTTGTGCAATGTTCTCTTCCAGTGCTTTTCCCTTCTGAATGTGTATTTGGTTTTCACAGCTTGCGAAGAGAGCGTTTGTCTATATGCTCGCTTGTGTGAGACGAGCGCAGGTAGAGAGGGCCGCGAAACGCCGTCTAGCTGCAGCGCTTTCCTCACACGCGTCAGCTTGTTAGGCCCAACACTCGTGGGAGTGAGTTTCTCATAAGACCCGCGAGGAGTGAGGCAAAAGCACAGTGGGCATGAATGATTCACAGCGCTGATGTTTGCATTATTTTCGAAGGAGGCCTGCGCAAGACGAGTGGATCCCTGTCGTCGGTCTGAGACTGTGTACGCGGTGGCAGCCAGGGCCCGGAGGACAGTCGTCTCCGACTGGGACTCTTTCTCTTTGTTTGGACACTTTGAGCAACGACGAGTGAGACGGGTCGCAGGAGAATGAGAACGCCCACGGTTGCGCTCACCTCTATCCTCGTGTTGCTGGCAGCTGAGAGTCCTGTCCCCAGCCTCCACTTAATGGTCCTGCCTGAAGGAACTCGCTTTATTACCCAAGTGGCGCTGTCGATAAAGGACCAATCAGTCAGAGCGCCTCGTGGCCTCGCCGCACTCCATGTCAGTCTGCCACACATCAGGATAACAAGGGCGCCTTGGCTAGCTTACCTGTCACTGCTGTACACCCCTCTGTGTGTGTGCGTGTGTGTGTGCGTGTGTGCGCGCGCACGTGTTCATGGGGGATGGCGGGGCACTTTGGGTCCCATCAACATTATCTATTGCTGTGGCTGATTGTTCGCGGTCTGTCCGACTCCCCCATCTTCTCCGCAACAGCATCCCTGTGGCCCACATGGGTGCTAAAACCTGGATGATAAATCGCATTAATTTTAATAGCACCCCCCATCCCCAGGCTTTGTTCAGTGGCTTTTAATTAAATAAGTAGATGGTTACTCAGTTTAGGGACACAAGCCTTTTCAGTGAGGCACCTCAGGCAGCCCCAGGTCTCATTATTACCTGTAGGAGAGGGGTCCACGGAGTTGTCGCATCAGGCAGCGACCCCACACATCCCCCCCGTGGCTCAGGAAGCTAATAGCCTGGCAGTACTGGTTTAATTGCCTGGGTTTATTTGTGGATTCCTAATTATTGACTGGAGGTAAATTTAATCTGTCCGTCTTTTATGAACCCTGTTAAATGACCGTTGTGTCTCCTGTTAGACGTAATGAACTGCACACCATCCCTTTAGATCATCTCTCAGATTCATTTTATTCCACCTTGACAGCACAGCAGCGTTTCTGAATTCATTGGTTCTTTGGTCGTTACCAGCGGAGCACCAGGGTGGGAGAGCCAGGCTCCTTTCACTGAGCTCTCTGTGGTTCTGATGAGAGGGACTCTTTTCTCCGGCTCTTTTTGCACTGAGTCCACTTTGAGCTCTTCGGAGGCCGATGACAAGTGTTTGACTGCGTTGCGCCGCTTTATCCTTGCTGTGACTAAAGCAAACACTTCAGGTGTTCCTCCACACATGTACAAAAATCTACCAATCCATTAATTGACAATAGCATCTTGTCCGGTGCAGGTCGCGGTGGTCCAGAGCCTTTCCTGGAAGCAAGGGACGTGAGGCAGGGTACCCCTAGATGGGACAGCAGCCCATCACAGGGCAATTACATGCCCTCATTAACACACAGACACACACACATTGAGGGCAATTTAGGGTCACCAGTCCACCTCAGACACGTCTTTTTTACCATGGGAGAAAAGCAGAGCACCTGAAGGAAGTTTGACGGATGGTGAAGCGTATAAAGCGTGACTGTTCTTAAGGGTTCGGTTCTGCAGGTTTGCTGTTCGCATGGTGTGAACAAAATCACCATTACTGTTCAGTCACTTTCCTGATGCTTTTATCCAAAGCAACTTAGAGTATTTGATCCATTTGCACAGCAAGGTAATTTTACTGTATCTGTTTAGGATCAGTACCTTGATCAAGGGTACTACAGCAGATGGTAATCGAACCTGCAACCTTCAGGTCCAAAGGCAGTAGATCTAACCACACCACCACCCGCTACCCTTGATCTGGATCACTTCTGTGAAGCCAGGGAATGGTGGCTAGAACCAGCAACCTGCAGGTCCTTGAAACATGCTCTGCGCGTGTGTGCGCGTGCGCTTTATTTGCGTTTTACATGCATGAGAAGACAATGAGTGCAAGAGAAACAAAACAACACTGCAAGGTCCTGCATTTGATCTGGCGTGTATTTAGGTCAGAGCTCACGCTGCCGCTTTCACAAGCCAAAGGAAATTAAATAAATAAAAATAGACGCGTTTAATTGCGGCGTTCGCGATCCCCAGCGGTCCCGCTCCTGTTTCATATCCCCCTGCTGCGGCTCACAGGTGGGAGTTGCAGGAACACCTTGGCTGCTGCGTAATTACGGCGCGGAAGAACAGATCTGGGTGAGTCTTTCACCTGAATGTATTTATTTATGCGACATGTTAATTACTCTTTAATTAGGCTCCCAATCCAGAAGGTGTGGGGTCCTTTTGTGCTCGCTGTTGTTTTTTAGTGGCCTTGATTTCTAACAACAGTGAAAAGATGAAAGACGGATGGAACAGACTTGCTGTGCACTTGAGCCAGGGGTGTGCGTCGCTGACGGGCCAGCGGAGCGCGGTAAACTTTAGGGAGACGGAGGAGGTACAAGGCAAAACGTGTTGGGGGGGGGGGGGTCAGTGCCAACCCTGCACGGTTTTCCCGGTTTTCGTTCTGACACAAGGTGTCAGTGACAGCAAGTCGTGTCCCTCGAGGGGTCCAGTTAGACCTGGTCGGTCCGATACTCTGCTCCCAGGGTTACTTTCCAGAGTCAACATCCTGCTGTCTTCATCACCCTTCGTCCTGCATGGAGCCGCAACCTGGACCAGAACTTTGTTCTGAAATCTCCTGACTGCAATCCTTTACGGCTCCTTTTGTTAAGAAGCTCTTTGCTCTTCTCTCTCAGGGCACGTTGCGGTGAATTAGGGTACCGTTCATGGTCTCCGAACACTGTTTAAGCTTCAGTAAGGTACTCTCAGTGTACCGGTCGGATGCGATGGTACCGGTCCAGGTGGAGCCCGGACATCCGTGGTGCATCATCGCTCCATGCTGGGAATGACAGATGACTGTTCATCTGGCTGCACTGGAGAAAAGTTGTTTCCTCGGCAGGAAGTAGCAACAGCGCACAAGTGGGTAGGAAAGCCCTCTGCTTCAGTCCACACTGATGCTAAATTAGTTTTCAGCACAAGGAAGGGATGCAAAGTTTATCTGAATATTTATATGCAACATATGCCTTTGATCCCCAGTGCCAATTACCATAATGTCCTTGTGCCTCTTGTGCAGCACTGCGGAGAGCCAGAACTAGCCGGAGGTTAACGCACTCATCTTGGGTGACCAACACAGCACCCCACTGGCCCCCGAGGGTCCGCTATGGCGGGATGCCCTCTTTCCGCTTCCTCTGGGCTTTATTTGCTGCCCTGCATTTGCTTCACTTGCTTTTTACCACGGTTCCTATGCAGCGTGTTCTCACGTGGTAGTGTCCTTGAGGATTCGCACAGTCAGGCCTTTCTGAAGCCCGCGGCTCTGCAGCTCACTTTTTAACTGTTTCGCGGTGCAGCCGTTAGCCCTCCTCGGACAGTCTGGGATCCGCCTGCTCGGGGGGGACCACGAAAGAAACATGTTGTTTGTTGCTCCCGCAGAGCCCGTCCGCAGCTCTGCTAGCAGACCTGATTCGGGCAAAGATGAAGGAGAGGAGACTGTTGACGGAGGAACTGGCTTCGTTCGGGGACAACGTCGCTCAATCTCCCTGACCTGCCGGCCCACCCAAGAGCAACCACATCCCGCCCCTCCCGGCTCCCGCTGCCCCCCCTTGCCACTGAAGCACAGGGGAACAGCAGCATTGTCTCCGGTTTAGCGACGCTCCCGCTGCCTGCGGAGCCCCAGCTAAGGAGGCAAACGCTCCCTTCACCGATGAAGGTCGGGCTCCTCATGGTTTCACCTTCTGCTCTGCGAACAGGATAGAAGGAAGTATAAGGAGTTTGTGTGACACCTTGAGGCTCCTTTCAGATGTGCTGCTCCTGTTTGTACCTCAGCACACGTGCGCTCACTTTTCACACACGAAATGAGCCTATTCCTCTGCTACAAACAAGACAACGGCATGGAATTATATTTGTTTTTTAGTTTGCTCCTTTGCAGATTCTCCTGTACATGTTACTTTTGCTGAGATAACACTGTTAGTGTTTAAGATCATGTGCCACATGCATGTCAGTGTTTAATATTGTTTTTGTAATAACGTAGTGTCTGTTTTTTTAATTGGCTTTTTTATCATAGTGTACAATCGTGATGTCTGTACAGATCTGGACATAGCCAAGTGGTCATGTAAATATTTAATTAAATCTGGTTATATACAAGTAACCTGGGTTCTCTTTTTGATTTATCAATGTGATTGGGTTTGTGTTATAAAACCAAAGGAAGATGAAATGTGTAACTTTGCTGCACAAGTAATTTAAGCGGGTAAAAAATTGATTCAGGATATTTGATATTTTTACAGTCGTAAGAAATCTGTTCTATAGAACATCACTAAAGGGCTCCCAGTGGCCAGATGTTGTGTGAAGGCACAGTGGACACCATCACTTCCTCAGAGCCTCTGAGCTGTCTGTCCCGGGTGGAGCACTGGCACAGTGGTGAGTAAGGTCACCACTGTGTATGGATCATGGTAGTTGCAGCTGATTCTCCGTGGTGACCGATGATTGACATCTGATGGTAAAATTCTGTAGGTTTCTGTGTCCAGCAGTGAGTCACATCTTTGAGGTCTCCTTGTGCAGAAGGTGGTTGGATCATGTAGGTATCCATGTCCACAAATGGTTCATGACCAGTTATAATGCTGTTTGGAATTTTATACGTACAACTCAATCATTATGTACTGATTCTCTGAATATGTATTAAATCAGTGGATTAAGGTTTGGTCATCTCACACACACACACACGAACTCTTTCCGGAAAGCTTGTTGTCCTTTGCCATGTGAGCAGTTGGAGACATTTCTGATCACAGCTTACTTTCCATTTATGGTTTCTTTCTTTTTCTCTTTTTGTTTTTCCTCCTTTGCCCATTTTTTCCATGTACAATTAACAACCTTGTGTAAAATTATCCGTTCAAGAATTAACGAGAATAATTCAACTTTTTATCTCATCAGATTTATGCTAATGACGTCGTTTTCCTTTATCTTTTTATAATAAAGGATTAGCCCAAGACTGTCTCCCGCGCAACTCAGGGACCAATTTATCTAGGATCCAGGAGAAGGAAGCCCTGGTGGTTAATTATCATTAATTAACATAGTTTGCATCTTTTCTTCTCTGAATACCCAGGAGTGGCCTATTGTCAATATTTGTCCCATATAAAATAACACTTTCTAGTCACTGTCCTCAAGCACAGAGCGGCTAATGACGAGTGTTAATACAGCTTCTGTGTGTGGTGCGGAAGGGGGCAGGGCATTGTGGGTGGAGTCAGAGCAGCACCTCCTCTCCATTAGCACTGAATGAAAGGTAGTCATTTGCGCACAGCACCCGTTCACCATGTTTACTGACCTCGGTGTCCAGCTGCCACCTGCACTATTTATGTGACCCTTTGAGAAGCGCCGTCCCCGCAGGTTTCATTAACCTGGCCTGACACCGCCGTGTCGTGCAGATGCTACAAGATACCGCAGGAACACTTGAACTCCATGGTAATACCAAATATAATCACATATGCTCTATAGGAATGGAGAATGAGACTAATCCACCCCCCGCCCCCGACAATCTCATTAAAGGCATCTCTTCTGGGAGTCACTTTGATCCACAGCTCCCAGTGAGAAGTTTCTCCCTTTTCCTTTTTTGGTTCAGACGCAGATCATCGCTGGGTCTTTTTTTTTTTTTTTTTAATCCATCTGTCCCAGTTTCCCACACTTCTCAGGGGTTCCTGCAGAGGTCAAGAGTTCGGGTTGAAGGCGATCGAAGGAGAGGAGGGCCAGGTGGCTTGACGGTGCCTCCGAGATGACGATTCTTCTCCTGCAGTGACATGTGCAGACACCTGACCCAGTACTACAGTGTGGTTCTGGTTTGTTACAGAACCCTTGCTGACCCAGGTTCCCTTCTCAAACCCAAACCCAAACCCACCGCATGCAAGGATTGCAGAGTCAAATGTGTAAATCCTGCTCCAGAACCACAGTACAGCGTGGGCAGTCACTTCCTTGAGGTAAAAGTCAGGCTGATCTTCCCTACTATCAGTGACTTCCACATCTTCATGTTTCTCAGTTACTGGCCCTGCTTTGTCTCCCTGGAGGGGGGGGTCTCCCTGCAAAGCCTCATATTCTGCGATTGCTGTGGGAGTGGGGGGTGGGGAGTCCTCACTCCAGCTTTGATGTTCCTGAACGTGTGAGGAGGTGAGCTGCCCCAGGCTGACTGCGCACGGTGGTCCGGTCAGACAACCAGCCAGTACTCCCAGCCAGCGTTCCACCTGCTCTCAAAAGCCCAGCGGGCCTTTGTCGACCCAACACGTCAGACGCCAATGGGGGCGACGACTGATCCTTCCAATGATCCTCTTCAGAGCAACGGAAAGGCTTTGTGGAGTAATTAACAGTGACAGACACTGACACTTTTCCCAGGATCGTGGTATATGGGGTTCTGTTGACAAACACATCCGTACATCTCTGGCATGTTGTCTCAGAAAGACGGATTGTTCCTGGTGCGCAAAGTCCTAATGTTTGATTGTGGGAGCTACGGTCAAAGCCGGGGAACAGACAGGCTCTACCCCCAGGCAACGGTCTATTCTAGAAAAAGTGGTCCCCAATTTTAAAAAAGTATATTCCCACGTGTTGTACTAACGCGCGAAGCCAAGCGGAAGTGCCTTCCTTTTAAAATGTGTTTTTCCTTTTTCTCACCACACGATGGCGCCAAACGCAAAGCTTTCCAGTCACAACAGCTAGAAATTCAGCGTTTGAATTTCTCTTAAAATATTTGTTGCATATCTGAAGAATGTTTTTAAATAATTTAAATTGCTAACAAATTGTTTGTCGTCTTTGTCACTACCTCTCTCTATATCCGACGTGGAATCGTGTATCGCTCTTAGTTATTTAATTTATTTCGTATTTTAAAATGAAACACGCCTGTCCCTATCATGACACGTGCAGGGCACATTTTTGGCCACGTGTGTAACTAAATCCGGAAGAATCCCGGGGCACTTGAATTTCGCGGCGCCTGTCGGGATGTGCGTTTCGCACGCGTGACCGCCAGGGGGCGACATTCCCCCACGAGTCGCCCTCGCGACAGACTGACCATTTCGTGGAAATAAACTCGAATTGATCTCGTCATACACGCCTGCGCTGGTTGAGCCTTTCCAGGTGTAATCAGCGCTCGATGTAACAAACCACGTGCACGTCCACGTGCTGGTACTGCTGCGAGTCACGTGCGACACGGAAGGCGCCCCGGACCCCGGGTTCCCTGTGAGCCGCTGCGGGCTTCGCGCGTCTCCTCCGCACCGAAACAAAACGTCGCGTTTACTGCGAACAAGGTTGAAAATGTCCTACGAGGAAAAGAGCCGTAAACAGGGGGCGCGCGCGGTGCTTCCTGAGTCGTGACGAAGCGAACGTAACGTCTCCTGCGAAGTGTTGCGGTGCGCGCGGCCGTGAGGGGGCGGGGCCTCGGGGGCGGGGCTGTCCGTGGTGCTGAACGCTGGTGGCGCGCGGAGTTGCTGCTGGAAGTGACACTCTGTCCTCTGTTGTCTCCTCGGTGCATTCTGGGGTCACGAACGTCTCCGTTTCGCATCGCGTACGAAATTATATTTATTGTAAGCGTGAAAAGGAGAAGAAATGTAATTAAAGGTCTACTCTTAATATCGCGGCCGTTTAATAAGGAATTGTCGGGATCCCCGCGCCTTCCCGCTTCTCCTTTAAGGGGCCGGTCACGTCACGAGCGTGTCACCGTTGCGGGGGCGGGAGCTCACAGCGCGCTTGGTCGGTGTGGGAAAGCGCGAGGACAGCGCGAGGACAGCGCAGGACGCTCAGAGGGACCCCCAGCAGACACACGCAGCGCACGCACCGCATCCGTCCGCGCGGCCCATCGGAAGCATCATGTCTGTCGCGGGACTCAAGAAGCAGTTCCACAAAGCCACTCAGGTGGGTCTCACCGCGGTCCGCACCTGCGGCTCGCCAAGGACGCCTGCAGGACAAGCTGCTGCTGCTGGTGACAGTGTCAGTGTGTGTCAGTGAGTGTGTGTCAGTGTGGACCAAGCCTTGTCCTCCTCGGGCCGCATGAGCTCTGCTTTATACTGCTCTTAATTCGACGTGGATCACTGATATTAAAAAGCCCCCCGGGGGGTAATATTTCCATAAATTACCAATATGTTAATTGAATGATCGTGTTACAGCGCTGCCCCTCCTCCGACTCTCGTTACCTCATTTTTAATGTCACTCACTGTGTTGCTGCGCTGCTCTCAACGGTGGGACGTTGTTGGTTTTTTAAGTCTTTTCTGGCGCTGCGAAGTCGTGACGGCGGAGCCCCCCCCCACCCCTCCACCGGAGCCCGCGTGAGCGCGTACCCTTCGCGTGACATTCGCGGGCCGGTGTCTCCACTCGCTGCGCATCTGCCCTCGAACTGCTTCAGGTGGACGGTGGATGTGCGCTCTGGTGGACAGGGAGACAAGTGTCCCGTGTGTGTGTGTGTGTGTGTGTGTGTGTGTGTGTGTGGTGTCGGTCTCACCGCCCGCGCTGCTGTGTTTTCTCCCTCAATAAATCCAGCTTTGCGCCTATTATTGATGACTTTAATATAACGCAGAGCGCGTGTCTGCGCGGAACATTAATGGATTGTCTGTCTGTCTTCATGATGGATTATTTATGATATGATGTTACTGGGGGGAGGGGCGCTGAAAAGGCCAGCAGTGCGTGTGCTGTGGTGAATTTATAACGGGAAATATACAGTGTGCAGCCTTCCTGTATCATTATTAATCAAGTCCTCAATCAGCAAGGGATCGATGGGCTGGTAGCAGTAACAGTACGGTAAAGCACAGTACCACTGAGTAAATCATAGTGGCTGTGTGGTATGCAAATGAAGTGGCCTCTTCCTGCAGATTTTCAGGGAATTATTGCGGAGAGAGACGTGCTCTCGGTACCGCGGCGGTCGTACTGCGGTCTGCCGACGGCCTCCTGCGAGCTCCGCTTGGCTGGAATTGCGCTCGAAGACGCTCTGCGGCGAATCCCCCCCATCCCCCAGGTGTACCGTGGTACAAGGGGCTAGAACAGATTCCCGGGACACTCGAGGGTGACTGCAGTATCACTAAGAGCGTTTAACGTGAAGGATTATTTTTAAACCAGACTCCAGATGGAGATGGCAAAGGCTAGAGGAGTGAGCGCCCCCAAGCAGAGTCCTTTACCGCTGTCTTTTACCACCTCACAGCGACAGGCCTTCAGTCGCTGTGTCCCTCTGGCTCTCTGAAGCTTTGTGTTGGACCGCAGTGGAACAGGGGCCCTCACTGTGATGCGTGCTCTCCTCAGCCCAATATCACCCACCCTGTGATGACATGCTCCGCCCACCTCGCCCTGGCAGAAGGGTTTCCTGTGGCCCTCGAGCTCCTAATCCCCCTGAATCGCAGCTTCAGTCCCAGGAGCTCAGCTCTCAAATTTGGCTCTTTAATCTGTTGCCGGCGGCGACAGACTCACGTTTATTGCCTCGCATATTTTGAAATATTCTGGAAACGTCCGAACCTGGGGCGAAGCAGCTCTTCCGTCAGACAGGGCGGGATCCTCCGTGGAGCGCCGTGATTGTTCTGGAACATGTGTTGTCCTCAACCTCAACTGAAAATTATGTCATCGGTTCGGGACTCTCTAGCGTGTTCACAGCGGTTTGCGTCACGTGTTTATTTCCCAGCTCAAGTTCGAGGGCTGCGCGGGGTAACAGCGGGTAGCACTGGTGCTTCACACATCCTGAACTGTGGGTTTGGAGATGGGTTTCGAATCCAGCCGTGTGTGTGTAGTTTGCATGTTCTCCCCCAGTTTGCATGGGTTTCTTCAAGGTGCTCTGGTTTCCTCCCACAGTCTAAAAGCATGTGTTTCAGGTGGATTGGTCACTCTCAGTTGCCCGTGGTGTGTGTGTGTGTGAGTAAATGAGAGTGTGTTGCATTCCCCTGTGATGGACTTGCATCCCATCCAAGGTGTATCCTCCTTCACACTCTATACTTCCAGGATGGACTCAGGACCTCCATGACCCTGTAGTGGACAAGCAAATACTGACAGTGGATGGATGAGGATCATCTCTGTTTACTTTTCTGTTACCGCAGATGAGCTCTGAACTCTTACTGCCGCTCACGGTGTTCAGTGCTCTCTTATTGTCACCGTACATCACATTAATCGGACAGCGATGTCGCATGTTCCTTGAGGTTGTGTTGTGGGTGTGTGTGGGATCCTGCGCTGGTAACGAGGAACCCGAGACCATTTAAGGTTCCTTTCCAAGAACAGAAACCTGTCCACAAAGTGTATTTAAAGACACCTGTGGGAGTGGAACTGTCCACCATGTGGTCGAGCTTCCTGCTGCTGCTCTAGATCAGCTCAAAGAAACAGGAAGAGCACAGAGCAGTGGGAGGGAGGGCTGCGCATGTGTGTGTGTGTGTGTGTGTGTGTGTGTGTGTGTGTGTGTGTGTGTGTGTGTGTGTGTACTGCCTTTCAGTGGTGGAAATGTTGGTCTGTGTAGGCACTTGTCCAGCTTGTTCATCCATCCCAGTTTGGCTTGAGTATGGTTTGACCGGTAAGCCTGAATAACCGCTGTGCGGTCCATGGATGGTCGATTGCATAAAGCGGTCATCACTGGAGGTGAAAACCTTTTCCCCTCAATGGTCTCCCAGCGCTTGGTTGCCCCCACTATCGAACGACCGTGCCGTCCTTTTCGGTTAGTCTCCATCTCAGGAGCTCTCGTTCTCCTGCAGCCGAGCTGTTGACCGCTGTCGGTCATATCCGCCAGGGGAAAACGGAGTCCCGATGTCACGTAACGTGGTCCAGAAGGCATAAGGAAATGATCAGCAGACGACAAGAGGCAACAAACAAGTAAACCCAGAGCCGTTGAACAAACACCAGGCTCCACAGCTGCGCAGCCCTGCACCACGGCCGTGTGCAGATCCTGCAGCTGTAGAAGGTGCGGCGTTCGCTCCTTCTGCTCTCGATTCCCTCTCGGCCCTCAAAGTCTCGACTCAGCAGAGAGAAAATGTTGCTCACGTGTGGAAAAAGAGAGAAGATCTTGTTTTCCATCCACGGTCTGCTGCACATCTCCGTTAGGAGTGAGAACGAAGGACCGGGACGCTTACTAAAAATAAACCGCAACCTGAGATGATCTCAAGGTCGTGAGTAGGTTGTGCTCAGGAATATGACGCAGCATCATGGCAGTAAACGGGTGGCAGTGCAGCTTGGAGAAGGAAGTTGAGCAAACTCATTTTGTAGGGTAAAGCATGGTTCTTTCTCAGTAGCACAGTGTGATAAGGTCCAAAAAGTGGTGGTTAGACTTATCAGCCACAAGATAATTACACAGGTTGAAATCTCTGCCCTGCTGTAGTACTATTGACTAAGGGGTTTACCCTGAATTGATACAGTAAAAATTACCCTGCTGTATAAATGGGTAAATCAGTTTAACAAGCTTAATATGCAATACTCATTGGAGAAAAGCATTAGTTAAGTGGATGGATAATAATAATAATAATAATAATAATAATAACAATAATAATAGTAATAATAATAATCTCATGTTTGTCTAGGAGAAGTGAAGAGTGTGAAGATGGTAGCCGTTCCATTATCAGGCTCTTCTGCGTGGGGATGCCACAAAGGTCTAACACGCTGTTTTTGATTGAGGGTTTGCTCCTCTTCGTGTAAATTTAGAATAAACCTGTCGAGGTGAAATCCACTTACGCTGTAATTACCGCTGCCAGATGCCGGCTGGTTGTCGTCGCCGTAATTGCGTAACCGCGACTGGGTTCGATCGGGCCGTCGCGGGCCAGCTTTCCCTCCGTCCGTGAGCCTCGCACTCACATTTCGGGTTCGCGCCTCTGACCGTTTCGGCCCGCGATCTCCGCTGGTTCCACCTGGCGCCTCGGCCGCCTCCCACGCAGCCTGTATTTTCTGGGCAGGCGACAGCATGTCAGTTTGATCGCAGGGTTTGAATCGTCTACTCCCACACACCCCTCGGAGCCAAAAAGCTGCTGGCTGAGAACCCGTCCTCTTGTCAGCAAGAGGATTCACACAAGCCTGTAATCTTGGTCAGAATTAGGCCCCAGCCTGTAAACACTTCCCCATATGCTGGGCTTTGAACCCCACTCATAGTGGAGACTTTTGTTACTTACTTCGTCACCCGCTTGTACTGTACTGTCTCACCTAATATCAACTGCCAGATGTTTGCAGTGGCACGTCTCGAAATTGTTGCGCACCGAACGGCAGGGGTTCGAATCCCCACGGCCGCCATCTATAATGGAGGAGCAAGGCAGTCTGGCCCATGTTCCCCAGGAGGGTGACATTGGTGGCTGAGTTTTAAACCACACCTGTGGGGGTAGTCTGTTGTGCAGCTTTTTGGAAAAATACCCTCCTGGACCAACATATGCAGGTAGCATGGTAAGATCAAGAGTGAGGCACCATCATACAAATGTGGTAAACCTGTCATGTACTGGTATGTGAAAAAACATCCCAGGTGTTACAAATACTGCTGTTTTCAGAACCTTAATTGTCCTCATTTCGTTGTTCGTTCATTTTCAGTTTTTTTTCCCTCATGGCAATTTACAAGCTCCTTACACCAATTTACCCATTTTTAGGGCAGGGTAATTGTTACTGCATCAGTTCAGGGTCAAAACCTTGGTCAAGGGCACTGCAGCAACAGCAGAGATTCAAACCCAAGACTCCTGGTTGCTAGGCAACAGCTCTGACCCCTACACCTTTTTGCTTTTGAACCCTAAGGCCATAGGTTTGAATCCCACCTCTATCTGTAGTACCCTTGAGCAAGGTACTTACCCTAAATTGCTCCAGTAAAAATACCCAGCTGAATAAATGGGTAAACAATTTGTCGCTTAACATTGTAAGCCACTTTGGAAAAAGTATCAGATAAATGAATAAATACTGTTTTAAGCAGCGTTAGCACTCAGCGTTAGCTTTTAGCGCTGCGTTAGCGATTAGCTAGTTCCACAACAAACACGCAATGAACCGGCACCCTCGGTGTGTGAAACTCTCCCTAGGCATCCGAAGACGAAACGTGCGGCGAAATGGTTGCATCGCACCGGAGGCCCCACGCGCGAAGGGCAACGGGGCTCAGACCGGTGTCCGTGAGCGCGGGCCGCTATCGTTTACCGCAGTGCCGAGGCCGCGCTTTGCTGAGCGGCGTGGGCCGAGATGAGGGGCGTAGCCGACAACCCCGGCGAAGCGCCCCCGTCAGACGAGCCCCCCGGTGTCCATCGGACCCCCCGGGGAGGGAAGGTGTTGGGCCGCTTCACCGCTGAGCTTTACGCTCATAAAGCAAATATGTCTCCATAAGCATAGCGTTCAGATGAGCGTTCAAAGAAACTCTTCTGTCAGAGTAAACTTGGATGTGCGTGGAATTAAATATGGATCATTTTTACACGGCGAGCGCGAGCCGCGGCGTCACTCAGCGCTGCTCGTTTCTCGTCCATCAGCTGAACCACGTGGTCTCGGGTGCGTGATGAAGCGTGTCGACGGACAGCGTCGGCTTTTTTACACGCTTCTCGTCTTACTCGAGTCGGATGCGGAATTCTCTCTGTCGAGTTTTGTGGTCGGTTAGCAAGAGGCTAGCAAACGATTAGCGGACGGTTAGATAGAGGATGATTAGCAGAGAGTTAGCAAACGGTTAGCAGAAGGTTAGCAAATGATTAGCGGGCGGTGGGACAGTTAGCAGACAGTTAGCAAACAGTTAGCAAATGGTTAGCAAACGATTAGCGGGCGGTTAGATAGAGGATGATTAGCAGACAGTTAGCCAGCGGTTAGCAGAGAGTTAGCAAACAGTTAGCGGATGGTTAGTAACTGGTTAGCGGGCGGTGGGATAGTTAGCGGACAGTTAGCCAGCGGTTAGCAGATGGTTAGCAAATGATTAGCGGGCAGTGGGAGTGTTAGCAGACAGTTAGCAGATGGTTAGTAACTGGTTAGCGGGTGGTGGGACAGTTAGCGGACAGTTAGCCAGCGGTTAGAAGATGGTTAGCAAATGATTAGCGGGCGGTGGGAGTGTTAGCAAACAGTTAGCAGATGGTTAGTAACTGGTTAGCGGGCGGTGGGACAGTTAGCAAACAGTTAGCGAACAGGTAGCAGAAAGTTAGTGGCCGGTTAGCAAATGGTTGCGAGCGGTAGATAGTACACAGTACAGTTAGCAGGTGGTTAGCGGATAGCTGGCAAATGGTTAGTAGACAGTTAACGGACAGTTTGTAAATGGTCAGCGCACTATTAGACAGTTAAGGGATGGTTAGCAAACAGTTAGCGGGTGGTTAATGGACAGTTGCCAAATGGTTAGCGAACCGCAAGGGTCCGGCTGGAAACGGTGCAGGGTCTGCAGTGGCTTGGATTAGCTCCCCGCTACTTTCCACGTCTTCACATCAGTTTTAGTGTTTGCCGCTCTTCCAGTTGTCACGGCTTCTTTTTTCGTCAGATTTAATTGTAGATATTTTTCTCCCCCCACCTTGACTTTTTTTTTAACTGTTGTGTTCATCCTCTGCTACTCGTCCGTTGTCCTCAGCACTGCTGATGTTCACTCTACTAATTTTAATTCCTTTTTTGTCTTCTTCTAGTCCAGCTTTTCTTATATTGTGTTCCGCCGAAGATGGGCTGAAGTGTGCGCGCTCCTACGTCCTTTCTCCCCATGTGTTTTAACTGGCTTCCTGTCACACATTCTAGTTCGTCATCGGGATGGTCAGATGTTCTGGGGCCCCCATTTTTGAACATGGTCTGCAGTCAGTTCAGTGAAGCACATCTGGATCTCCTTTGATACCTTCTTTCAGACATCCATCTCACAGCAGCACTGGGGTCCCCTGCTCCACGTCTTTTTCTTGCTGCATCAGAGCTGGAAGGCAGTTCTCCTCTAGATGCGGCTGCAGTCTGCACTGAATGACCTTGACCTTGACCTTGACGCCGTGTGAAATTATTGATACCGTGCAATCGTTTTTTCATGTTCTCTCAGACCCGCTTCCTTCGGAACTGGGATGTGAACTGTCAGCCGACGTGTGGTTTTCCAGATTTGCTCTTGTAGATTGATTATTATTAATACTACTACTAATAATTATAATGATCATAATAATAATCGTGCTGCTAATGATAGTCACTACTGTCAGAAAACTTTTTAAGCCCCATTTTATGGTCTGTGGCATCGCTGTGTAAATAGGGCGAGGAGCGAAGACCCGTAATGGCGAGTGTGTCCGTGAAGGACACACCAGCACGTGTGAAGCTCGTTCATTGGACCCGGAGTCGGGACGCAGGAGGCGCTTGGCATTTATAGGCCTCCGCTCTCGTTAGGCGGGGCTGCTGGTGCTCGGCATGACTAATCGGCTCGCGGTCCCTCAACGCTGCAGAGTGACGCATCGTGTGAGTCTGCCTCTTTTTGACCGAGGGTGCAGGCGCAAAAAAACACACGGTGTACCTGTCGGGAGGATATTGGGCATTTGGCTGGAAGGCCGGCAGTGTGGCATCAGCACAGACACCCTGCAGGAGACAAACAAGGCAGATGGAGTAAAGACGGTGCTGGATCAGGCATTTGAAGATCATCGGCGCTTGTGTTCTGCATTTTTTTTACGCGTCTTACCAAGATTTATTGAATTATATATTATTCTGTTGTAATTAACATGAGTGCTCTTGATGTTGTCTTCGCAGATGTCACTTCCATGTAGTGTGTTATTTTTGTCATGTGCACCATCCACTCACTGTAAGGAACCACCTGATCGTACCCTGTCACGATAGATAGAGATCAAAAGCTGCACAATAATGATTCCAGCAATCAGCCCAACTAGAAATAAGATTCATTTATGCGAAGCTTTTCTCCAAAGTGACCTATAATCTTAAAGTTATTTACAATCATTTTCCCATTTATTTACTCTGTGAAATTTTACTTGCTCAAGGGTACTGCACACGGAGATGGGATTCAAACCTATGACCTTTGGGTCCAAAGGCAGCAGCTCTAACCACTGTCCCTGATACACTAAGTTAAGGTATTAACCAAACTGTCCGCTGAGCATCATCACACAATGTCTGCTGGAGGCGGTGAGAAAAAAGAGGTGCAGTAACTCAGCGCTGTCCTGGGCCCAGTGTCTCATGTCCTGCATCAGGGCATCAAACAGATATTGGGGCTCCGTGGTTCAACCCAGTGAGCGTTTAAGGTCTTTGGAACGTCTGTGTGTGTCAAGTGCCCTAAACACATGGTACTGGGAGCTGGACATAGTGCAGCCACCTCAGTACAGCTGAATGAGCTCATCCTCAGAAGGAGCTCAGTACTGCAGGCCTCGCTCGTACCCGGGAGGGAAACTGCCCCCAAGGAGCAGCTGCTCTCGCCATTCAGCCACCTCGTCAGAATGACCCTCTCTTCTGTGTTATACTTTAACATGTGTTTTACTTTGATAAGTATCCTATATTTTTTCTTAGTCATTACCATTGGGGCATCACGGTGACACAGCAGCTAGTGCTGGAGCCTCACGGCTCCTGGCTAGCGGGTTTGGATGTGGGTTTGATCCCCCACTCAGTCTGTGTGGAGTTTCTATGTTCTCACTGTCTTCATGTGGGTTTCCTCCAGGTGCTCTGGTTTCCTCCCACAGGCCAAAGGTGTATTTCAGGCTATTTGGCAGCACTAAAATGCCCGTAGTGTGTGTATGTGAGTGTGTATGTGATTGTCCTGTGATGGACAGGCATCCTGTCCCAGGGTGCACCCTGCCTCACTCCCTCTGTTTCCAAGAGTCTCTGGGCCTCCACTAGCTGCACTGGCCAAGCGTTATTGATGATGGGTGGGTGTTACAATGGGCTGATGACCCTGTACTCCACTCACAGCCACCTGACAGCATCCTGTATGAAAGCCAGATGGTCATTTCTACCGTATGGTCCTTTGACCCTGACCACGAGAGGTCGCACTCTGGACGCCGTGGTCCACGCGGCTGGGTCGGCGCCTTCGGGGAGCTTTCTGAGCAAAGGTCCCTCGCACACGTGAAAGGCTCACTTGTTTGGTATAATTTATAATTCACCCTCCTGAGGCAAATTCCTCGGTGCCACACGGCACACGGCACAGAGAGACAAGCGCCCCGGGTTCGCAGCCATGTGCCGAGGAGGAACAGAGAGACACTTTCGGTTCAACTCGCCGGTGTGATGTGCTGCTCTGTCGCACTGCCCTGTTTAAAGGTTCGAATGCGACTTACCATTTTAGTTATTAAATTAGTAAAGAGTTTCTCTTCCCCCCGCGGTGCACTTCTCTACAACGAGTGACGTAAAAATGTCCCGGTAGAGGAGACTGGCATTCCGCGTGCAGCTCGGCTGTTCCTGTGTACGAGATCCAGGACCTCGGGTCTTTAGTGTGCCTGGGACCGAGGCGCTGTCATTGTGGGAGCATCCTGCCCCCCCCCCCCCCCCAATCTTCCCTGCTGGGCGCAGGCCATGCCAGCTGGCTCGCCCCTCCCCCCACCTCCCAGCATCCCGGCGGCACGTGGGCGCAGAGGAATGCGCACAAGGAAGAGCACGCTCCACTGGCGCCCCTGCCTTACATAAGAGGCGCACAAGCTTACACACGGGATTAGGTGCGTCACGGGCGCGAGTGACGCGGCGGCGCCGGCTTCCGTTAGCGGCTCGCCGGGGGCTTGACACGAGGCCCCGGGTGACTGACCCCTTACTAAGCTCATCGCTTCGGCAGGATAAGAAGACGAGCAAAAAGCCTTTGGAGTTGTCCCTGTTCTCCTTGTAAATGCGGTTGCCACGGAGACTGTTAACATTTAATATCTACATTACAGGTGTTTTTCCCTGTAGAAAATTGTATAGTGGGAAAGAACAGGCTCCAGTGTAAATGATTCCACCTTTGTTTCGTGTTCGCTGCGCAGCGGTAGCTTCCTGTGCCCCTCGGGATCGTCGTCATGCAAACAGCACATGCATCATATGGCAGGAAGTGACCGCACGCGTTCGCCTTGTACGGTCGAACGCCCGCTCTGACCGACGACGGGTCCGTGCCATAATTAAATGGGTCCGTTCGAAAGAGCTCGGCCGCGTCGGCTCACAGCGAATCCCGTCGGCCCGGCAATTTCGCCGTATTAACGCGATCGATTATTCCGTGGACCCGAATGTTTACCGCGTCGTTCTCCAGGAAAGCCTTTGTTAATCTAAGCACGCACATTAATTTTTATCAAATACGTAAACAGTTGAGGAGATTAATAGGCAGGTGAAAGCTGTCCGAAATGTCCAGAGAGAGATTAATTTTCCATCTTTCTTAATGAAATGTATGTGTAATGGGGTGCCGGAGGATTACGGGCGTCTCCGGTTAGTCCTGTCCCCTTGTTTCTGTGTAACCCGAAGCCGCTTGTGTTTCGTACCCGTGTGGCGCTACAGGAGGCCACGCCGCGCGGTCCATGAAGGAGCCGAACGAAGGCGGTCGGGTCGCGTCGAACACGGCGCGTCGTGGGCCGGAGGACTCCCTCCCCCCCAGATGGACGGATAGGCTCTCGCCCAGGGCCCCGCGGCCTCGGCACGCACACCTGGGGCTGGGATTAGGTCACGGGGACTTTCCCAGGGGCCGGCCCACGTGTGTGTCACGCAAGCGTACATGTGATCGTGCCGGAAAGGGGTTTACCGCACAGTCCCGCCTTCCCAGCTCCTCCCGCTGCACAGATGGGTGTTTTTCCCAGAACGGGCAGCAAGAGGTGAAAGCGGGTGAGAGATGAGATGAGATGAGATGAGATCCCTTCCCTAGGCGCCTGTGGCTGCGCGAAGCGGTGCCTCGGCCGCTCCGAACACTTGATTATGCAGCGACGGCTGAAACACATCAGATGTATAGAGCGGGGCGCGAAGCGGCTCACGTGGCGCCAGTTGCCGCAAACCCACGGCGCGTTTCACCGCACGCTAAATGGAAGTGTGTATAACGGTGAGAAGAGAGAGGCTTTAGCTCTGTGCGTAGCACCTGCTTCATTGCAAGTACAACATGGATGTGATTCTGAGCGCACTTCCCGAGGCAGCTCTGTCTGCGTGCAGCTTGCGTGTTCCCCCCCCCCCCCGTGTTCCTGTGGGTTTCGTCCCACGGTCCAAAGACGTGTGTTTCGGGTGAAGCGGTGACTAAATTTCCCCCGTGTGCGTGTGTGTTCACGCGAGCGTGTAAGAGATTACGCTGTGAAAGGGTGTACGTTACCTCACACCCCGTGTTTCCAGGATAGACTCTAGACCTCCATGACCCTGCACTGGAAAAGTGGTTATTGATGATATGTGGGCGGATGTCTATTAATTACACATTGGACCTCGATCCGCTGAGGTCAGGATCCACTGGGTGCGGCGCTGAACAATTCGCATGCCGATGTCTTGTTCGAACCTTGATCCGCTTACAGCGCTCGACCGCGGTGCGATTCCGGTACAGTCGGATGTGCTTAAGGAAGATTCTGGCACTAGTTCGGTCACCGGCTTTGGGACCGTCCTGGTCTTAGCGAGCGCTGCAGGTCTTAGCTGCTCTATTTATATCCTTTAATGCATCTAAAGTGTCTTCTCTCTTTCTCGGTGAGCCTTTTTTTAAACGTGACGTCTTCGGTGCCGCCGCGCGTAACGCGGCCCGCGTGCGGTGCGTGTCGTCTCCCTCCGGGCCACAGCGCCGTAACAGGACGCGGAGCGTGCGGTCGTGGAGTCGGCGACCAATGAATCGAAGTGCTTCATACCTGTACATAAACACAGCAACGTGTCCAAGCAGCGGTACGTCACCGCGCTCCGTAACTGGGAAACGCACACTGCGGGGGTTCGTATCCTTGGGGTCGTGCTCATCGGGATTAGGGGGCCTGCGAAGCACTGGATTGCTTTGCAAACAACACTATATAACTAAACGAATAATGAATGAAATGTAAATATATAGTGCATAATGAAATATAACCGAAGAAATAATGAAGATTATGCCACTGTCCGAATAGTTACGGACCTATAAGTGATAAATTATTTCACATATAGTAATAGTGCAATCATATAAATTATGTTAATGATATGTTATACCAAGGGGTCTGTGGCCTAGAAGGGTTAAGAACCTCTGACGTAGAGCAAGATCCTACGACCCCCGGGGCTTGTGGGATATTCCGCTACAACTGTGACCCCAAAGCATAAGAATGGACGATAGCAGACCCTGCTCACAGTTTTCCTTTTACGAATGTTTAATTGCTGTGGGTCCGAGGGTTCGAGTCCCCAGCACGCGACACTAATCAGGCCCGGAAACGGAAAATGCTCAATCAGCAGGGGGGTCGAGGTGGCGGGTGGCACTCCGTGCCAGGACCGTTACGTCGGCCGATCGATGGCCCAGGGGGCGCAGGAGGACCGGCGAGGACCGCAGGCTAGAAGGGACCTGTTCCTTCCGCTCACACGCACTCCTCCCTCGCTGCAGATCCACACCGGTGCAACCGCGGGGCGGTTTACTCGGCCGAGGGCCAGCGGTCGCACCACGTTCCTCACCATACGGGTCCTTGAACGCCGTGTGTGGACCAGGAACAGGAGGAGTGTGACCGCAGCTCGTTTGTATCCGCGACTTGGTTGCACCTGCCTTGACTCACCCTCTGAGTGCCACCGAGCCAGGCGTACCATATTTACCACACCTTCAGGCAAGGGTTCCAGTGCCGACCGCGTTACACCATGCTGTCCTAACTGTCAGTCGGAGTTTTTTTGACGTGACTCTTCTCATCTTCAGTCATCAGTTCACTGACGATCGCTTCCTTAATTCCAGATCCACTGATCTGACCGTATATGTATTTTTGCCTCGGGTACGACTCCTTCCACGTTTGAATAATCAACCTGTATTTAGAAGCGGTTTAAGCGCGGTGATAACCGTGTGCTCTAAGTCCGGTATTTACTGACGTCGGCCTCTGACGGTCGAGGACAAATTTGCGGCTGTGAAATTTTTCGCTCCTTTTTTAAAATGTTTTCCTTTGTTTTGCTCCGAAATGTGTTTATTACCAAAGCGCAGATGGCGTTCATATCTGAAGAGACCGCCGACGGATGCGTTCATGATGCGCCTAATTAATACCTCCTGCCTCTCTCTCTGTCGGGGGAAGCGCTTGATGATCTGCGTCGTGCTGGTGCGCTGCGCTAATCGCGTCCCCAATTTCCAGCGATTACCCCCCAGGTGGCCGCTGCTCCCGCTGCCGAGCCGTCTCCTCCACCGTGATGACCGCCTGTCTCTATGATGACCGAGACATGACCATCGGCTTTATCTCCCCTGAAGAAATTCATCACAACGAGGTTTCGGACCGGAGTGGAAATGTTGGAGGGATGCTGCCGTCTTGCAGCCGTCTCAAGGGAAATCGTGAATCATACGGAGTAGAAACGTGGTAACAGCAGTGAGGTAAATGAGGATCTGGAGTGTCGTGTCGTCCCAGGCAGGGACCTGCGACTACAGCCCACAGCTAACTGCTTACCCCAAAATCTTCAGTAAAATCAGTCACTCATAATGATAGGCTCCCTCCGTGGCCTCTTCTGAACGCGCTGTGAAACGTGGTAAGAACCCGGTTCGACACGTGCTGCAGTGTCGTGCTGGCCTCTCTTGGCCTCTGTTAACCCCTGCTGCCAATCACTAATCCATCCGGTTCTCCTTCCAGCTGATGCCTCCACGAGATCAGTGGTGCTCAGAAAGGTCTAGGAGGGATAAACATGGCAGTAAAAAATAGTAATAATGTAAAAAATGAAAAAAACCTGAAAGGTTTAGAGTGTTTTTTTTTTCCATCATCACCCCCCAAGGGTGATTATCCCAAATCCCCGAGAGGATCAGTCTTAGCCAGTGATTTGGAGCCGGAGGCCCACGTCCTCTGCTGAGAGGGAGAGGGTCCCCGTTTCTATGACGACGGGCTTCTTCCAGACATTAAAAAAATCCATGTGATGCTAAGACGACGGTGCTAAAGAGCAGCTGACAGCAATGCGGGGGGAGAGGGGGCACGAGGCCTGTAACGGGAGCCGGAAACGGAGGGTCGGCAATCCCACATCACTCATCTTATCGTGATCCGTGATCCTTCTCTCGAGCGTCTTGTCACAGAGGAGAGCGCTTCCAAAGAAAGCAGTTAGTCTCGCTTAATTACCTGGTTTACTACAGTAACTCAGCTGTTTACTAAGCAGGGAGGCTGAGCTCCCTGCCCTCACTGCCGGTGGGAGTAACGCGCACATGGAGATATTTCCTGCTCTTCGGAGTCACGGAGTCAGTCCTGAATATGAGTAAAGGGCACTTTCTGCAGCCGGTGCACTGGAGCTGAGCTGCGGCACAACCGGAGAGCATCAGCGGGACCGGAGCGGAACTTGTACCGCCATCATGCTTTTGGGATGAGATGCCCGCGAGGTTCGCACGTGGGTCGCCCTCCCTTCAGACAGAGTTAGTTTCAACGCGGACCGACCGGGTTCTCTGACCGCCACTCTCACCAGCCTGCCCCGGGACCGACTGGACATCCTGTCAGGCGACATTACATCAGGAGATGAGTCTCCAAATGCCGCCGGTCCGGTGCGACCGCCAGACAAGACTGCCCGGTCGCACGAAATTACCCTTAACCACTTTTGGACGGGGACGGTCGAGGATGTGAACGGCTCTTCTCTCACCGGGTTTAAATCAAGACGCAGGGTTGGACCTTTAGCGAGTGTCCAAACAGGATGACTTCCAGCCAAAAGACACACGGGACACTGCACCGCCCTTACATATTTCAGTTTTTTGCAAAAAAAAAGGTGAACGTGTGTTCAGATTATAGAAGTGTCCCGTTATGTTGCAATCACACACATTTGGCATTGACGATGCAATCGGTATTCGGTGATAATGATGCTGGTTCATCCTGCATGATAATGAAAGTGGATTTTGGAGCATTTGGTCTCCTATTTGCAACTCCAAGGCCACAGTCCGTGTTACGTATCAGTGTGTGTTGGTGTTTTCCCGCTGTGTTGTTTCGTTGTTGTTTGTGTACCAGTTCTATTATGTTGCGTTTTGCTGTTCATTAAATGGCAAAAAATAACAGTGGTGCTGGTTGGATCTGTTATTATGATACTACACACACACACACACACACACACACACACACACACACACACACACACACACATTTTCAGAACCGCTTGTCCCTTACGGGGTCACGGGGAACCGGAGCCTACCCGGCAACACAGGGCGTAAGGCCGGAGGGGGAAGGGGACACACCCAGGACGGGACGCCAGTCTGCCGCAAGGCACCCCAAGCGGGACTTGAACCCCAGACCCACCGGAGAGCAGGACTGCGGTCCAACCCACTGCGCCACCGCACCCCCTCCTATTATGATACTAATTATTGTTTAAAAAAGAAAAAAGAATTTTGACGCTGCTCAGCCCTTGTGCAGCTCAGGGAGTGTCACTTGTCTCCATCCGCACAATTTTACCAGTTGTTTTTTACCTTCCAGAGAGTGAGCGAGAAGGTGGGGGGAGTGGAGGGGACCAAGCTGGATGAGGACTTCTTGGAGATGGAGAAGGTAGGAGCTCCGTTACATCCTCTGCTCACATCCCCGGTGAAGTGCAGAGGCGAAAAACCTCTTAGCAAGACCCAAGACGGAGCTCATGTTCGAACCCTCGCTTCCACCTAAACAACAATGGATGGATCATTTCATTAGAGCTCATCTAAGGGGTAGCAGGAAGCATAGTGGTCACAGGTTTGAATCCCACCTATTGCCGAAGAAGCCTTGATCAAGGTCCTAACCCTAGAAATTAGCCAGATGTATAAATGGTTAAATCGCTGTAAGTAGCTTAACATAGTAAGATGTGAGTAAGATGTGAGTTAAATGAGTAAGTAAAGGCAGAATATGCGTGTAGCTGTTTGGTGGTGAATGTCATTTCTGAAGGTTTCTGGGACTTACACTCTTCCTCATACTTGTTTGCAGAAAGTGGACATCACCACCAGGGCGGTGCTGGACATAATGACCAAGACGGTAGAGTACCTCCAGCCCAACCCTGGTGAGTAGCCTAGTATGTAGAGCCTGAATACCCAGGTCCACCCTGAGACAGCCAGCTAATGGAAGTGAGGGACAGAGTGACACGTTGGACGTGAACTGGACACTGAGCGCTCGCTGTCTCCTCCCTTCACAGCAACCAGAGCCAGGATGAGCATGATGAACTCCATGTCCAAGATCCGTGGGCAGGAGAAGGGCCCCGGCTACACGCAGGCCGAGACCGTGCTGGGGGAGTCCATGCAGAAGTTTGGCAGGGAGCTCGGGGAAGAGTCCAGCTTTGGTACAGTTACATGGTAGATTCTTCTGGAACATGTTAGAGTATTGTTGCATCTTGCTTTAAAGGTGGCCGCTTGTGAGTCTACATCAAAAATTCTAAAGGTGTTCGTGCTCCCGATGAGTGGATTGTGTGATGATGGTGAAGAGCGGCATCACGGGACATTGTTCTCACCAGGCCTGGCACTCATCGATGCTGGGGAGGCCATGCGAGAGCTCGGGGAAGTTAAGGACGCTCTGGATATGGAGGTGAAGCAGAACTTCATTGACCCCCTGCAGAACCTGCATGACAAAGACCTCAAGGAGATACAGGTGAAGAACAGGGGGACCTTTCTGGGTTTTTCTGAACCACTTGTAAGGTATTTACGTTAATTTTCAAAAAAAGCACGGTTAACCCTACGATGCTGAAAAGGAGGTCAATTAAAACTTGAATACAAACAAGCACTAATCCCTTGACGAGATGAAGAGCACGGGAGATCTCACTCGCCTGTCCCTGCTCTTCCAGCATCATCTCAAGAAGCTGGAAGGTCGACGGCTGGACTTTGATTACAAGAAGAAGAGGCAGGGCAAGGTTCAGGATGAGGAGATCAAGCAGGCGCTGGAGAAGTTTGACGATTCCAAGGAGATCGCTGAGCAGAGCATGTTCAACTTGCTGGAAAGTGATGTAAGGACAGTGTGTTTTTGTAGACATTTCCTTTAACATTGCCTTTATTTCTGTCTTTGGGTCACGTGCGCCTCCAGCCGATACCGGCATGTGCGTGACCTTTCCCCGACATCTCCGTCTTGAGCTCAGTGCTAACACACTAACAGTCTCTGTGTTCCCCTTCCTTTCACGTGTCCTGATTCCAGACTGGGCAATGTTTCCTTCTCCCATCTCTCCTGAAACCATGGCAACCACATTGTAGTGATTTTTCTCAGGACCGAAGTGAAGAAAGCTGAGGTCACTGGTCGGACGTGCCAAGCGACCTCCACCTTCGCGCTGATCACCTGTCCATAAGCACTGAGGTGCAGTTAAGCCGAGACCTTGCTGAGCATCATCTTCACCATGTTGCTGTGGTGCTCAGATATCCAGATGGACACAAAGTATCTGCTGATGTTGCTTGAACCTAGAGTTCCTCTTCCATCACCATACATACCCTTCCATCACGACCGCCACCATCTCCACCTGCCGTACCCCAACCATAAGGCTCCTCCCCTTCGTGTTTCCGTGCCAGCAGATCGAGCAGGTGAGCCAGCTGGCCTCCCTGGTGCAGGCACAGGTCGAGTACCACCGGCAGGCCACCGAGATCCTGCAGCAGCTCTCTGGCAAGATGGAGGACAGGTCAGTGCGCGAGGATGGGGCATGGTGGTGGGGGACTAAGTGTAAGATCCCTGGTTCTCACCACACACACACACGTTGTTCTCTTGTGAAAGGGGGCGTCCCCAGGGGACAAGAGAAAAGAAGGGGAAACGTACTTCTGTCTGACAGCTGACGGTACCGCGGTCTCCTGTCTGCAGGATAAGGGAGGCCTCCACGAAGCCCAGGAAAGAGTTCATGCCCAAACCCCGGACCTCCATGGACTTCAGCTCGAGCGAGAACCATAACGGAGGGATCAGTCACGGCGCTCCAGCCCGTTCTCCAGGCAGATCCCCAGGTTAGACCAGCGGAGACATGAGGAAGCTTACTGCTGGACATGTATGAATGTGTCTGAAGGGCCCATATGTGGATCCATAGTGGATCCTTTTTCCGAATTTAAAAAGAAGATTATTTATATATGACATTTTTATTATTTTTCACCTTGGATCTGAACACATAACCACCCCCAGGATAGAGCTCATGCTCTATCCCTCCATTATGGCTCCGTTTATCCCCCTCTCACGCTGCTGTCTTCTCAGTGCCGATGGACCAGCCGTGCTGCCGCGCCCTGTACGACTTTGACCCCGAGAACGAAGGCGAACTTGGGTTCAAGGAGGGCGACATCATCACCCTGACCAACAAGATCGACGAGAACTGGTACGAGGGCATGCTGCACGGCCAGTCCGGCTTCTTCCCCGTCAACTACGTGGACATCCTGGTGGCGCTGCCGCACTAGGCCCGCCCGGGAAACGCGTCCTCGTAGCGCCGCCGCTCCGGCTCCCGAAGAGGACGACCGCCACCGGACAGGGTTTCGCCTCTTTCCAGAGCAACAGAGAATTTCAAAAGAAAACACCTTTTATTCCATTATGAACATTGTGATCAAATCAGAGCACATGAAGTGTGTAAACCGGTGTTTCATTTCGTTCCGTGGACGTTCTCTCTTTCGTCTCAGAAGTCGACTTGCCCCCCCTCCCCCAACCCCACGGCCCCGAGGCTCTCGCTTTGACTCTCTTTGATTGGTTCATTGTGTGCAGCAGGAGATCGACAGCCGCACATCGACAAAATTTCCGGAGTGGTCTCTGGAGGCCTCCTGTAGACCCCACGCTCCGAGGGCAGGTATCCCGCCCTGACGCGACAGGTTCCGCACCTGAGAAACACGTCCGTGACGCATTGTTTTTTCCAACAGTCATTAGCTCTACGCAGCCAGTCTTTAAGCAATACTCCCGAGAAATTCTAGCATCATTCATGCGTTCTCACGTACCCAGAAGAGTGGAAAAAAAAGGAAATGGAGGAGCTTTCGGGGGAGCATCTCCACCCCGTGGCCCGTGCGTTTGTTAGAAAGTGCGCTATTTGGTAGGTGCACGCGGCGTGGTTGAGCCCACAGCGTCACACCTGTGTTACGACCAGGTGTACCAGCGTGGCGCAGGTTCTCGACTCGCACCGAGGGTGGGAGGCAGCACTGGGTGGAGAGACCCTCCCTCCTCACCTGCATGCTCGCAGTTCGGTTGGCTCTTCACGTATCTCCCAACGACGCGCCGGTGCACCGGGCCGCCGAAAATCGCTCACGAATCCTTCTTGAATATTATCCGCCAAGAGACCAGTTTTACTGTGCGAGAGATGCAGACATATTTAAGAAGCACTGTCGTAACACACCATAGCAAAACGAGAAAATACAAGTAAGTCTGTATTCAAAGATGATGTTGAACTACTCGTGAAATTGGTCAGTGTGTTGTGTTATAGAGTATTTTTTTTGCTTGTCGATGTAAACTGTACGGTGCATCAGCTGTATGTTCGTAGAGTCAAATACTAGATCTCTGTAGGATAGCAGTCGACTTTCTGGATCATGACTAGGTGCACATGAGTTTTATTACAGTAAAGTACCGATTCGGTTCTGGATGTACTGAAAAGGAGCTACAAAGGAAGAAAACATTCCTGCGATGGTTTGCGGAAGAGACGTTTCCAGTTAGTCATCGCTTTAAATTGTCGGAGACAATAAGCACGTGATTCACTTTGCTAAATTTAGATGCTCTATTCACGTGTGTCATCCTGAGACCCAGTCATTCATTTTGTCCACTGTAGAGGACGTATGCGTTTGAGTGTGTCTACCAAACTGACCGTCCAGTAGTGCTGAGGCCTCGTGCATTTCAAAGAAGAAATCCTGTGCTTTTAGAGTATATCGCGATTGGGGTGGGACTTGGAAAACTTGACAGAAATCTTTTGATGGGTCTCAGTATGACACATGGTTGCATTTTAAAATATCCATCGGGATGGCGCTCCGAGTGCCCTCGATGAGTGCGGTGCTGCCCACGTGGGAGGCACGCGGTTCCACGACCCTGCGGCACGTTGCCGTTGGAGGCCTGTCCTGTCCTCGAGCGAATTTCGCCGCTCTTCCCCGGAGTTGAAACCGAGGAGAACCGAGAAAGCGTGTGTCTCAGGACACTCCGGTGTCTTTAGAGCCATAGCAAAGCAGTGTGTGTAGCGAGGCAATGACGTGGGTAAGAAGTGGGGAAATCAATTCTGGAGCGGAAATGGGACGAGACGTCGCGTTATTTTCATTTTGTGCGTTTCCGGATAACAGCGGGAGTTTTCATTTGGAATTAGCGCGAGTGCCGCTGGATCGCCATGGGGTTTAGCAGCAGCGGACCGTGAATTCGGCTCAAAAGTGACATCTCCACCCTTTCGTTCTCTTTTTTTGATTTGTGAAACAATTTCTGTGTATTTTTGCCCTCAATGAGGACTGTACAGCTGTTCTCTCCCTGTAGCAGTGCATTTATTGTATTTTATTTTTGTACCAGTGACAAAGTTTATATGTAGATAGCGTCCGTATAGACACACAAGGAAAGAACATGTAAAGGAAGAGACTGTAATTGCTCTCTTTGGATAATCCTTGGTTGTTTCTTGTCTTCTTCCTGAGACAGAGTGCAGGTAAAAATGATGCTCAGTGTAACAAATATCTATATGTCATTTATTGAAATAAACACCGAGACACCGTGACTGAGCTGCATGATCCTGTGGCCCGACTGCACTCTTTTATTTGTATATATGTGTTTGCAGATTAATTCACACTGGAAATGAGGAGCAGCTGGTTTCATAGCGCTTACAACTGCTGCCCTTGGACTATAGGCCTATGGTCGTAGGTTTGAATCCCACCTCCAGCTGTAGTACCCTTGAGCAAGGTCCTCACCATAACTTACTCTAGTAAAATGCTGTGTAAATGGGTAAATAATTGTAACTTAACATTATAAGTCACTAGAGAAAAGCATCAGATAAATAAACGTTAGGAAAGCACTTTTTTTCAAAACATTGTACATGCGCTGAAACAGTGACGGATAGTAGAAGATGACAGCAGACAAGCCCATGGCATGTATAAAAAAAAATCCCAAACAACAACCATCCGAGCTTTAACACACCGACGGTTATCCGCTAAATGAAACAAAAACGGAAATCTAATTTTCAAAAATTACATGAGTAGCAGCAGAGAAGTAAGCGAGACAAGGACAGTACTGAGATGTTAAAATATCTTTATGTGTATGAAATGACCATTCTCGCACAGATACACACAAATGAAACGCTCGCGCGTTTCCCTGAGGCGAGAACCCAAGCGCCACGCGCGCGAGCAGGCGTCTGAACTCACGTGCGTGGGGGCAGGCGGGCGCACGCGCGCGCGCTAACGACGATGGGAAGCGTACGGCGCTCACACCGTGAAGACCAACATGGAAGCAGCGGTCCGGAGGGTCGCCATTTCTCACACGGCCGGGCATCTCCTCCACTTGCACAGGTAGGTCGGCCATGGACCCGCTTTCACCGTATTTCGCCCTACTTCACCTGTGCGCCCAAACGGTGAGGTAGGTGCCGCGAAGCGACCGCTGAGGCGAATTGCAGTGTCATGGGGAACCGCTGGGTGGCGCGCTCAGCGCACACTGACACTGGCGCTGGCACGGGCTCTGTGTGTGTGTGCGCGCGCGCGCGCGACTTTGTGTGTGTCGATTAGAGAAAGAGCGCGAACGGCCGAGCTGCTTGTTGATTCACTGTATTAAAAAGTCTTATTGATTGTCTTGCTTATGAAATAAAGGCACTGAATCGGGGAGCAGTTTAATCTCTGAAGATCCCCTCAACAAACGATGTTGTAAAATTTTGTGTAAAAACTTCTTGAGAATTAAAAGCATTCTCCGATTATTTAATTTTAGTGCGCTTTTTTTTTTGAAAGACTGTGTGTGTTATTTCGAATAACTTAAGGCTATTTTATTTATTCACTTTATTAAAGGATCTTATTTATTCATGTTATCAAGTAAAACGCAACGAACGGGAGAACAGCTGAACTGCTCGTGAGGATTTTTCACCAGAAAAACATGAAATTATTATAATATAAACGCGTTGAGAAAACCTCTTCAACTTCGTTTAGCATCAACGAAATATATTTAATTACATATCAGCAGCTGCTTTTATTAACTAACAATAATAAACAGCTTTGCCGGGAAACAAAACTATGGCCCATGGCGTTTCGAATTAAAAATTGATTAAATCAACTGACGTCGCGTTCCGAATAAAAAGAAGAATTCCTACTGTCATTCTCTTCAGGTATCATAATGTTCGTTAGAAATATTGTTTTACATTTTCTGTGAATTTTTTTTTTTTCGTTGAAATGAGATGCAGCCAGCTAATACAGAAACCCTTTAGCCTAGGTGTAATTGTACTGGATTCCTAACGTGACTATAATCATTTCTATTATATATACAGTATAATATATGATATTACAGATCATGTATATAAATCCATACTGTGGTGGATTTGTAATGTGGTTGTGATGATTTGGAGAATGAATTAATGAATATATTGTGTGTATATATATATATATATATATATATATATATATATATATATATATATATATAAAATGAATGTGTAATAGCATGTGTGGTATTTTCTTGTACTTTAATGTAACATCATAATGTTAATGAGCTCATTGCTTTCCTACTGTGTATATGATACAATGAATTCTTCTGTTCATAGCACACTATATATTTTCCTGTCATGCTCTAGTTGTTTTAATAAGTTCAGGCATATCTGAGTTGTGCGTTGCTCTTTTCAGGTGCAGATTTCTCACAGACCCTGAAACAATCGCAGGGCGTTGCAGTCTGTGGCAGTCGCACCGTGGTAAGTAGCCTGTTACTCAACCGCTCTGAGGCAAAGGCCCCGTCAGTCCGGAACACAGAGAGATGCGAGCCTCTGATGGAAGACCTGTACTTCTCACATCGGGAGGACGTGATTGATCACTTAAGCCCCGTCCTCCTGTAGAAGGCGCTCAGGGTTTGTGCGGCGGGGCGGGAGCAGCGCTCTCTGAAACCTGCTGACCTGACAGGGTGCGGAGAGAAGGGCAGATTAAGTGTTACTAATACCACAAAGCCTCCCTGATTTCGAACCGTGTTTCGACACGAACATGTGTGTTGAAAGGCCCGTCTGATGCTCAAGGGAAATAAAGTGTTCTGTCAAACAAAGTGCACGGCGTGAGCGCCTGCATTGCCGAGGGGGCAGTCGGGCGGCCTCGTGCCATTTAAAGACACGAGGACGGGGCCGCTTGCCAGAGCTCCGATGAGGTCTGGGACATTCCACCTTGTGAGGCCCCCCTTTGTTTAGGAAGAGGGTTAGAAATATTTTAATGTAAATAATGGCATGCCATTTTTTAAATTCATATAAAGGATGATGGTGTAATGCACTCTGCCTCAACTAATTTGTTCATTATACTATAATGCACCGTGGGTGAGGGGAGGCCCTGTTGACTCTCCGTAAGACCTGTTTTGGGGCATTTCTGGTACCGTTTGTGCTCCTTTTGTGACCCTTCAGTTTATCAGCTGAGATGTTCAGGAGCTTCTGCTGCACAATTTGCGGGTTGCGCAGGTGCGAGAGGGATTATGGCATTGAGTCCGTTTTCTCAGTAGAATCCCGTTCAATAGCGAGATTAAACTGGATACATTTCTGCATTTGGGCTCTTCGCTGGGTGTCTTTTCATTACTGCACAGCGATAATGGCTCTACGGTGGAAGTCAGCACCTTTCAAAATTACACGAGGCCACCGGATCGTCGAGCACGGCTTTCCCACAAGGCACTTCCACCAATCCAGGATTTCTTTGGTTTAAGCAGGAGATGAAATGCTTGAAAAATCATGTTTTTTAGACTTTTCTGCAAGAAGGTCAGTAACAGCCCTAAAGTATCAGTATATTGTGTGATTTCATAAATGTTAAAATTAAACCCACTGATTAAAAAGCAGCACTTATGAACTGGGTTGTTCACTTTTTTTATTATTTTTTAAATAAATTCTAACCTTTTTATAAGGATCACAGGAACAGCTTGAACAGCATAATATTTTTGATTTTATTTTAGTAGATTTGTTTTAATTGGAGCTACTCTTTATTTAAAAAGATGATATTGCCAGGTGTTGCAGCTGCGTTTATTTCATTGCAGATGGGTGATTAATTTATACCGCACAGGATGCTTGTTTCCACAAAAACCCCTCCACGTGATGGGCATGTTCTCACACCCTCTCATCGTGACACGAATTCCAGAATGTTCCCCCTGGAGTTGTCATGGAGGTGGGCTATGACACATCTTCCACTGACTCATCCTCCTCCGCGGCGCAGCGATCTGTATCCATGGAGCATCTGTCACTTCAGGGCGCTGACCGCTGCCCTCTGCTTCTGTCTCAACTAGCGCAGCTCAGTGACACTTGTTTGAAACCCATACACTCGCTTCTTCCTACAAATATTCCATTTTGGCAGATAAAGGAATATGAAGAACTGGATGAGGGTGGGGATTTGCACTATTATAATTCATAGAACATATTGTTTTTGAATGCGCCTGTGGTGTTTCCCAGCCATGGCCTTGATGTACTCCTTTGTATGCCTTTTAAATTTTTTATTGTGTTTATTATATTTTATATATATATTTTTATATTTGGCTGGCACCCAATCTCAATTTTGCTTCACCACGCTATTGACTCAATGCATCATACAGCTCCTTGTCAGTTTCTAACAGCTGGTCAAGTGTGTTGTTTTAGGAACAGCTGTAATAATAAAACAGAAGCTCTACCAAGGTGCTATTATTTTTGATTACTATAATATAACATATCTGACACAGCAGCAGACAAAGTTGCCTTGCCGAGATGGCCTGGGTCACATGACCCTAAACTGTCCTGTAATGCCATGTGTTCATAGTCTTTGCAGTCCTTTGGTAGCTGGTGATGGTCAGCTCCGTGTGCTTTCATGTGGAGTCCTTTCCCTGCACGTTGCCCGTTAAATGTTGGCCCTGCATGACCAGGCTGCACTGCTGCTGACTGCAGGGCTAATGATGGATATACGCTGGACTGGAAGGAGGGCAAAAAGCCCCCGCAGACCTGCCGCGTGGCCAGTGCGCCGGTCGAACTGCAGCAGGGTATCCGAAACACCCCGGGCGACAGGACTGTTGTGTGCTAACACTTGGCTGACTTGCCCTTCTTGTTTTTTCTTCCTTCGATGTGGAGTGAACACAAGGGGCGGGACATGGTCACGGGGGGGCAGAGCTGGCAGGAAGCCACTGGCAGCAGCAGCGGAGCAGAGCGGAGCTCAATCTCTCTCTCTTGACTCATACACCAGAAGGTGCAGCGCTTTGTCTCGCTTCTGTCAGTTGACACACTGCAAGAGAACTAGTGCAGTATGGGCTCCATTCTCACCCAGCTTCTGTGTGTGTGTGTGTGTGTGTGTGTGTGTGTGCGCGGAGAGGGTGGGTCGATATATGGATGGATGGGTTTTTCTTTTCCCTTTTCCTCCAGAGCCCGCCATCAAGCCACGGTCCATCCGACTTGTCGTTGTGAGCAGGGTGCAAGGGTGCTGCCGCTGAGGGCCCAGCTGCGCGGGCCGTGCGCCAGGCCGTGTCGCTGCGTGTTCCTCCGCATACTTTCACCATTCAGTGGCGAGGCCTTGCTCTCAACACCGAGCGCGGTTCCCTAATGCCACGTCTTTCAGCGCCTCCAAAACAGACAATAATTAGAGATGACAAATGAAGCAGAAAGACAGGTCAAACCGCTGCTGAGTCGCAGGGCAAATCCTGGTGGCGGAGGAGAGCAAATGCGAAAGCGCTTCTCTCCCATCTTCACGGGCTGCTTTTTGACTTGCCGCATTCTTCTTGTCGGGGGCCGAGTTGTCGGAGTGTCAGGAAGGACTTGTTACCATTACCCCATATACCTGGCTGCAAGCCAAAGGCTTGTCTTTGACTCCCTGTCCCTTTTGCACCAGAACACGTGTCAGTCTCTGCTGTGGAGGTCTTTGTCAGCGAAGCCTGGGGCTCGTCGTGTGGGGCGGGAAGCTGGAAGGTCCTCAAGGTGGTCGCAGCATTCCACATTCGGGGTGGTAAATGGGAGCGTCAGTAATGTGGGTCGAGTACCAAGAGTGACTGTGTCAGCAACACTGATGCCGGGTAATTTGCAGACTGCTCAGCACTGACGTTCTATTAGGGCTAAAGTAATTAATTTGTGGGGTTTCCCGTCATGGTGGCTCAGCACGTGACCCTTGTAGACCAGGGCTGTTGGTTCAGATACAGAGTGTGAGCCAGACTCGAACCAGTATTTTCCATATTCTTCCTGTTTTTCTGTAGGTTTCCTTCCTGTGCTCTGGTTTCCTCCCACACTTGGAAGATGCGTTTCAGGTGAACTGCTGGCTCTGTCATCCTTAGTGTGTGTATGTCCCGTGATGGACTGCCATCCTGTCCCAGGTCTACCTAGCCTCACACCCTGACTCTGAACCACCGCAGCTCTGCACTGAACTTCTGCTTATTGATAACTGATTGGTTATTTTACCATCATTAGCAAGAGGACAGGACTATTTGTACCTATTGTAAACCTGAGAGTGCTGGGATACATAGAGATCCGCGACGGTCGACACTGGCATGACTTCCCCACTGACGACATGCTAAGCGCCCGGCGCATGACATGTAAATAGTCTTGATGGGTATTTGTTGAGCAAATCTGTTTGGCCATTCAAACAAAGTGCCACACATGCGTCCCCAGCGAGGCGAGGAATGCAAACGACCGAACGCACAGAAAGTAAACAGTGCGCCGCCAAACGTGCCCATCGGGAGCGGTGGACTTGTCATTTGGACGCAAAACGAGCAGGTGCAAATGGTGCCTATTAATGGGTTGCAGGGTTGTTTTTTTGGTTGTTTGTGTGTGTGTGTGTCTGCCAGCTGATACCATCTTCTGAACAGTCCAGCTCAGTTGAAACGTTCTCTCAAGAACATATATATTGGGAATTGACAATCACTCCTGCTCATTTCGGTGAGTGAAGTGCGTGTTGCTGTGCGTAAGTTCACACACTGCTATTTGTTCAAATACCCTGGGAAACACTTGAAAGGAAAACCTGACCATTTCAAAATGTCACCGACATGTCTACCGTGCCAAGCTTGCTTAACCCATCTGTCATTGCGACGGAGCGCTCGTACTCGGCCTGCATTTTTCTCCCTCCTATGCACAATAAAAGGCCACGCTTCAGCGGTTGTCCTTAGCTCTTACAGAGCCTCATTCCTTCTGCACCTGTAGGCCTGCTGTCATGAAGGTCTTCCTCCACTCCTTGCCTCCTTACCGAGCCTGAGTTTCCTCCTCTGCTGCCGCTGCCACCGCCGGTGTCTTCTGGGCCGTTCTCCACAGTAATCCTTGCAGGAGCTCCCACTCATGAGCCTCCATTGTCTGCAGACAGTTGGCCTCCTAGCATGACTTCCTTCCAGGCCTCCTGTCCATCTCGCTCACAGGAGCTGGGGAAAGGTTACTTTTCAGCCTTCCTGAAGTGGCCTCGTGGTCCCAGCAGTGCAGCCACATGTAAAACGCGAGGTGGGACCGCTTCACGGTGGCTCCCGACCTCGCGGCCGCCATTACTCTTCACCGCAACGCACCGCTTCTTTGGTCATCTGCCATTATTCCGAGCACATTATACACCTTTTGGTGCTGCACGTGTGTCTGTTTTTTCTTCTCTTACTGAAGGTATAGGCGATCACAGGCCTTGGTTACGTCTTTTGTTTTTTCATATTTATTTATTTATTTATTTTGCAGCAACAGCAGAAAAGCAAAGGCAGCTGCTCAGAGAAATGTTTGGAACAACGGCAAATATGTAACAAAAATAACAAATAAATCCTCTTATAGTATATAATTATATAGACACCCTGAATGATAAGTGAACAGGAACTGTTTTACTTGACAATAAAAACAATATAATTTCAGTAGTTTTTTTTTTTTTTAAATAAACCACTACCTCCATCTGGTGCCCTGAAATATGACAAATACATGGCCGGTGGTGCAGTTATTCTATTATGTTCAGAATTCACCCTCAGACTTCAATCAGCTCCTTTATCTCCCAGAGATCTGTGCTAATTTTGTTTTATAATGGAGTTGAATGCAAAATCCAACTATAATTACTGGCACAGAGAGACGTTAACTCACTCTGCCCCCCCCCAACGCTGGGATTCCCTTCTTTCTGAGCACACTCTGGGATGGCGGCCTTTTGGTTCCAGACCTGCTCTGTCTGAAAGGGACTGCTGCGACGTTACCTGCTGCACCTGTGTACACTTGGGGGGTGGAGGGTGAGCGTGTGGCTAGAAGCAGGGAGGCCGGACGTCGTCTCGATCTGCAGCTTTCGCTCATTGTTGGGCAGCTTCCTCTTCCGTCTGACAGTGGTCTTGAGCAGACAAAGGCTCACCTTTTCACTCTGTTTTCTTACACCGTGTGCAGATTTTCCAGGCGTGGTGTTTTGGTGCGATCCCGCAGCGCCTCACTCACCCCATCTCTGTCCCGAGCGTCCTGCTCCGTGGGGAGGCACCTCAAGGCAATTCCCACGTGTGGGGCAGCCGACTCGTCAGAATGGGACCTGAAACGGATGGCTCTGACAATGAGGGGACTCTCGGAGAGCGAGTCGAGGAGGGAATGGAGCACGCTGCTGAACGCCTGCATATTTGCACACAAGATGTGGCATGCACCAGCTTTCGACTTAAGCTCACATAATCCATAAGTGTCAGTGATTGAAGAGGTACAAATCCCAGACCAGCAGGCTTGCAGGTGGTAATAAAGGCCTTCATACCTCAGTTCTCCCCGTCTTTCCCCTGAAGTGCTCCGCTCCCCCGATGCACACATTCTGGGTGTGTAGCCCAACTCGCTGCCAAGCGTTACCCATAGGCCTTTATGTCTCCCATGTAGCCTCTTGTGACAGACTGCCTACGTGTTCTACGTATCGCTGATCCCTTCTGCGTCCTGCTGGCAGTCGGAGGTGGCCACACCATGGCACAACAGGTAGCGCCGGTGCCTGACAGCCCCCCGGCTTCGCGTTTGAATCCAGCTCAGCTCGTGTGGAGTTTACGAGTTCTCCCAATTTTCACGTGGATTTTTGTCCAGGTGCTCTAGTTTCCTCCCACAGTCCAAACACATGTTTCAGGACTCTACCCTGGGTGTGTGTGAGTGGATGGATATGTGTGAGTATATTGTAATAGACAGGCATCCCTTCCAGGGAGTACCCTGCCTCATGCCCTGTGTTTCTGGATTAAGCTACGGATCATGAGGGTGATGGGAGAGAAATGCAGAATTACCATAATCGTTAATACTGCTATTTTGCCCAACTCTATTGTTGTTATTCGTGTGAAATTGGTTTTTATACACTTGGGTGTTTCACTAGTCACACGTGTTGGTCACTGTCCACCACAACTTACTGTATTTAATTAAGACATTGTGCTCATGTGAGATACGATATGTGCAAGGACTGGTCCTTCAGTTTGAGCTTCTTTTCTTGCGCTGTTCTCTAAATTGAATTCCTCCCGACACCCCAGTGACACGCGGAGACTCGTGACTGACAGCGACATCAATTTACCTGTCCCTCCTGGAGTCTGACACGCAGCCAGAGAAAGGCGAGCCCCCTGGGAGGGAAATGTGAGACTAATGTGACCACAAGCATCGGTTTTCCCGGCGCAGGTACACGACGGCAGGCGCGCCACATCGCCTACATGGAGCCTTGAGTGGCTGCACTTTGCATTTTGAACAGACACACTATTGTCAAAATACCAGAGTACTGAATATCGGAGGGTACTGCTACATCCTGTGTGTATGTGCTTTAGAGCAAAGTTTTTAAAATAATTATTCCACATATAATGTGTAATAGTAGCTAGAGTGAAGGTTTGATTGATGTTGAAACATGACCAAGTGCACAATAATACGTACATGATGTTTTGTGTATAAATCTCACGTACAATCCATTGATAACTACCTGTCAGCTGTTTGTCATCACTCTGGATTGAGACAAACTGACATGTTTGATCTTTTTCTTACGGATACACTGTAAGGTTTTCCTGCGTGTTTCAGTGCCAGCGAGTGACTGCTCACGTTTTAATGCAGACGAGAGGCTTCTCTTGTTCTCCTTGGTGCACTGCAGTAACAGCATGAATTTTATTTGGGGGATATTTTGTCATGATTTGGAATCCCATCATCAAGATCACTTACACGCCTTTAACGCGGCCGTGCGCGGATGGTGGGACATGTGAAGAACTCTGTTTGCACTAATTAAGGCCTATTATGAGATTGTTTGGATAGTGATGGATATGCCGTGTGGATCGTGAGCGAGGGCTGCTAAATACCTGTCATCGCCGTCTGCCCGAGCGCGGGATGTGTGCTCACTTGACGGCCGTGCGCAAAGTCAACTTCCTCCCCATTTGGCCGTTCCCAGGTACGGCACCAGCAGAATGCCATGTGATGCCAGGACAGTTGGTATCAACAGCTGTCCACAGGTTCCGCTTCATGTGAAGTTACCAGTTTGCGAAATAAAGGCAAGAAAATGTTGTCACTTGTAACAGGCTGTGTCTTGTTTAAGTAACCTTTTACCGTGGTTGTAACAGTATCTCTTTTGGAATGTGGCAAAGACTTGTACTGGAATGGATTAAAGACCCCTGATGCTAAACCGGGCCTCTCTGTTGTGGGTCTAGGAATGGGGGTGGGGGCAAAGGAGCATCAATCACGCTGATGGGTGCGTTTCGGCCGAATTAAGGCAATGGCGCCGGGCTTGTCGGAGCTGCTGCGGTGGTCTCTGCCATCAGACGGCAGACAAGCGCGATTAATCAGTTCTAATGGACAAGAATTTCAGTGGCGTAGCACTGTAGTACAGGCACTTCTTCTGCACACGTCCCATTGTGCAACACATCAGCTATTCGGGTCCAGGAAGGGCAGAGTGACGACCAGACAGGTAGGGGATTGCAGCGGGAGCCCGTGGTACGTGGTGAGCAGGTGTTGAGACACGCGTGTGCGTAGAGCAGGAGTTATGCAAACGTGGACACCTGCAATAAGGCACCGCGGTGATTGTGAGTAACCACACACTGCACCGAAATGCTTTGAATATTGGCTTTTGGCACATTGGAGTGGAATATGTGTGATTGGTGGAAAAGGAGGTAGCAGGAGAGGTGTGAAGGTGTAAGGTGTTGTACAGAAATACCGGTGTGGGGGGGGACCATGACAAAAAAAAAACTTGTAGCAACAACGCCCTGTTTGGTGTGGTTCTTCTGATAAGCATCAGCGGTGAGCAAAATGGAAACACTTGGCGCCTATTTTAAGGACTTCTTCTGAGTTCGAGCCAGATTCTGTGGAACAGATGAGCTCCTCAGAACAATGGATCTTCGGCTGAAAGTCTCAAATGTCTTCCAATGTTCTCTCTTAAAATTGCATAGTTTTTTTTAGCATTTTTTTAAAATTCAAATGTTATATCAGGTACTTAATTGCAATAATCACCAGGAATTAAAAACGTCATATGATGAACAGATGAAGTCCCGATGCAGGCATCCTTTGATTTATGAACTCTTCATTTATCTGAAATTTTGATATAATGACCCCTGGCTTCGGAGTGCGGTGGCGCAGCAGGCTTGGCTGGGTCCCGCTCTCTGGCAGATCTGGGGTTCAAGTCCCACTTGGTGTGCTGTCCTGGGTGTGTCCCTTCCCCCTCCAGCCTTATGCCCTGTGTTGCCAGGTTAGGCTCCGGTTTCCTGCGACCCCGCTCAGGACAAGCAGTTTCAGACAGTGTGTGTGACCCCTGTCTTTTGTTACCCAATTTTTCAATTTGCAGAGCAAAAATCAAGTGTAACAATTACTCATTTAGCTGAAGCTTTTGTCCAAAGCAACATACAATGTTAAGTTACTTACCCATTTATACAATTGGGTAATTTTAAAGTAAGTACCTTGCTCCAGGGTACTACAGCCAGAGGTGGGAATTGAACCTGCAACCTTTATGTGTAAAGCAGCAGTTCTAACCACTACACTACCAGCTGTCCCACAAAATTTATCCAAAGCCTGTCCAAAAAAAGGAATGAAATTTACATGTTGCGTGAGTGATGTACTCTAGTAGTCTGTTAGTGTGAGAGTGTTGTTTTAAGAGGGTTTAGGCATTAAGGGAAGTGTATGAAATTCCACAGGAGTGTCTGTTGGCCATATTGACTGTTTTTTAATTGAATGGTTGCGGAGACAGCAGAGGAATTAGCAGGAAAATTTTAACTGAGTGTTTTTCAGGTATGTATCTGCACTTTAGCAGCAGCACACAGTTTTAGGAAGTTGTTCACAACAAACATCACATGCTCAATGGATCCTTGTTTGGTTAATTGTTCATCCTGTGGAGAACTGACCAGTTAGAACCAAAAGTAGGAAATACCTTGGAGCAGTAAGTGTGTAAATGTAAGCGTTTTATAATACTCTGAAATCATAGGTTGATGGTTATATAGGTGTTTCACAGTGTTTTAGTGATATTTGGGAAAGATTTGCTTGGTATTTTTGGATGGGAACACGTGATTTTTTTTCCTCATTTAATATAATGGGAAATAGGCTTTCAGTATCAAATTTTTATATCCACACTGCTTTCAGGAACGAATTCATTTTGTAAATCAAGGGATGCCTGCACTGGAACGTGACTTCTTAGGTGATAGATTGTAAAATGCACTCTATTTCTTAATCTTTATGTCAAACTACAATTGAATAAAAAGTGAATACTGCAAAAAAATCATGAATAAAAAACTAAGCACATTGTTAATGAAATTTAGTCACTCAAAGATGGAATTTGTCTTGCTGAGCAATGAGTGTATTAGTCTTGGATCATCCCAGCCCTCAATTTATTCATTTGTTGGCCACTTGAAATCGTGTATCAATACTGTTATTGCCTGAAATAGTGAGGATAACTGATATTTCTTCTGTGCAGCAGGTAATGTAGGGAAAGGATTCTTTGGAAGTGTTTGGACTGTGTGTTCTTTTAACAGCAGGGTTTTACATGTGTATGTAGGGGCTCCAGGGGTCGGTGCTCGTTTTTGTTGGGAGACAATTAACGGCGATCTCGCGGTAGCGTGGTGCTTCAGTTATGTAAACTGCAGAGACCAGGGAACAAGCCAGCCGTCACAGGGAGTTTGCATGTAGCACAAGACCCTGAGTGGCAATGCAAACAAGGAGCCACACACGAACACACACACACTCACACTTACAAGACCTGCTCATCTGTCAGCCAGGGAACTGACCCACACTTCAGTGCAAAAACATGATTCCTAACCCTTTCCCATCAAAATCGCAAAAAACGTAAACACCTGATAGTAATCCAAGTTTTGGGGGTAGTATTAAATTTTGAGAGGAAATGCATTTTAATTTGTAGAGAGGTTCCCATAAGGTCTTTGTGCCTACAATGGAAAAAATCCCAGAGCGTTTTCCTGCAAATTGCCAACACAATATTAGTTAAAAACCCACACACACACAAAGCACCCAAGCGTTACCTCGGCAGGATGGGCTGCTTTCAGCTCTAAGGCTGCTTGGAGAGCCCCCGGCGCCCATGTCCACATAAGGTGGGCTCTTCTAAAGGGCCCCTGCCACACACGGCGCCATTCACGTCCGCACAAGCCCTTGTCTCGGCCCGTCCAAGGGGGAACACAGGGTTAAAGGTGTCCGGTTCCAGGAGCGCCTGGCCTGATTTGCTTCCCTTTGTTTGAGAAGAGCAGTCTCTCTGGCCGTGGAGCCGGGGATTACGCTTCATTTGCCTCTCGGAGCTGCACCGATGCACAGCTGCACTCATTCTTAAGGGCTTCATTTGCCTCTTGGAGCTGCACCGACGTGCAGCTGCGCTCATTCTTTAGACCTTTTCCTCAAAGTCTAATTTCTACAGCTAGGAAAAGAAAAGAGGTGAGCATGTGCACACACACACACACACACACCCAGCCACACACTCTTACTCAGATGTATGTCAAGAAAGAATTAATTCTCTATATTTGTCGAAGAATGTCTGAGCAATTAGTCAGTGTTGTGTTTTCATTGAGCGCCAGGTGGGCCGTACATCACCAGCATAACGTGTCTCTCACCAGCAGAGGAGCCCTGTCATGAGTGTGAGCGATACACAATAGCCGTGCATTCCGCCGCCGACGCAAGGGACACTTCGAGCTCAGAAGGAGCACCTCAGAAATGTTTATTGGCCTGCTTAGCAAAGCAACGAGAGAGAAGACTGGAATTCCTCCCAGAGAGGATCCTGTGCAAGGTTCTGCTTGAAGTTGCAGTGATGGGTGGGGTGGGGTGGGGTGGGGTGGTTGGACGGCTGGGCCTTTTGCATACGGTTAGCGATTTCCCCCATCGCCAAGATGGGTCCTCGCACACGGGGTGCCTGTGTTGTTTGCATCATCTATCAACAAATAGTCCTCCTTTACATACTGCGGCACCGGAGAGCCTCGGGTTCACAAGAAAACCATACACTTTAGGTCTTGTCTTACTGAAGCTCACCTCAGCATCTTGGGAGGAAACTGCTTACTAAGTGGGGGAAACTTTGCAGTAAGCACCATAGCATCTGGTAGGGACAGAAGTCTTTTCAAAATCAAAGCCTGATGTTTCTCAGTTCTGGCCCTAACTTGTTGGAAAGAGCTCCCTAACCCACTCAGAACTGCTGAATCCTTTTCGATGTTCACATAGAGTCTCAAAACACATCTCTTTCGGACCCACTTCTTTCTTGATCCCATATCTGCTCCATATGTTCACACTATCTGACAGAAAACTCTATCAGTGTTAAATACAGGTATTCGTTGTAATATATGATGGTAAAAACAGTTTGTAATTGAACTAAGTGACTGTATTTAGAGAATCACATGTCTGCACCTGCATTTCTTGGCCTCTTGCTGAAGTGCACTTTATTTTACTTTGAGTTGTATATTGCTTTCGAGAAAAGCTTCTGCTCAGTGGATAAATGTAAATTATTATACTTTGATTTAGAGTTTGCAGTAGGGTCTGCCATCCTCAGTTTTGAACATCAAGACATATGGACACTTGCAGTACTTTATCAAGGAGTCACAGAACTGTGATCTAAATAGTTTAATGCTGCATGTTTATCTTGGCTGAAATAGCTCTGTCTTGACTACTACTTCTGCGTCTTACTTTTACCATGAAACAGAAGATGAGTCACTCCGTGTGTCTCAGTTCCTTAGATTAACCAGATTTTTCTTTTTAGAAATTACCATTGTAACTTTTTCAGCAAACCATCCAATGTCATCCAGGATTTTTAGTATACTCTTGGCCATGCTTTACAAGTACCTGAGCAAGGAGATGGTCAGGGAGAACAAGGTTTGTGCTTGGAAGAGCTATAAAAAAATTCTCCAAAATACAAGAGGTCAACCGAGCAGATGTGTATTGTAATTCCTCTTCCATCTGAATTGGACCCTTCTGTGAGCCATGATGCACACCGAATGTTAGTAAGATTTTTAACAAGCTGTTGTCTCACTGAACCTTTTTGTTGAACCCCATTTGATTCTGCTGCATCTCCCCCATTGGTACTTGTAGGCACTTGGCTGGTGACCGACCAGTGTTGATCACTGCGGCTGCAGTGTGAACAGGGAGCACCTCGGTTTGCATGCCGCTAAAACACATCAGAGCCAGTTTAGGGACACATTTACATGTCTGTGCACAGCTGGGCCCTGCAGACATTGCCTCAAAACAAACATGCTAAGACAGCGGTGGTTTGCTACACCACTAAAGAGGGCTATTATTATTAAAAGGTCTCATTTTGGTGCCAGTAACTGTCCTCATACCTGATGTTACACAAATTAACTTCTGGGAACCCCAAAGTCTGGAAATGTGCCATTCCTAGGCAATCATGAAAATCATCTATTCATTGATCAGAGAAAAAACTCAGGGAAATGTCTCTGCTTTCCAGAATTTTTTTCATCCATTACTTTCTTTTGCTTTATACACTATTTTCTCTATATTTTTTGCGAGATCTTCTCTAAAGGTAATGTCAGTTGTAGTACATGTGGGAAAAGGAGCTTGTCATTTTGGTTTCACGTCTTAAATTGTCACTGGTGAGGAATTGAAATGTCAAGACAAAATACGGCTGCGGTGCTAAGACGCTCAGTGAAAAGACTGAGTCTTAACCCAGATGAATTTGACATTGTGTGTATCCCTTTAAACATGTAGCACGTTTCTGTGGGTGTGGCTGGTTTCTACACAGGTAGATCTCATGTAACACGTTCTGGTCCTCCAGTATTCCCCTGGTTCTCACCTGGGAGGATCTTCTGTGCTGTTTATGCGGTTTTTTTTTTCCTCCTCATTTTCATAAACCCCAGTCGAACTTCAGAAGACTTTCAACATTTGGAGTACATTGTATGGTTTGGTTTGCGAGCCTTTCTTTGGATGTGGGACTCGTACCTCGGTAATTATGGAGTTCCCTTTAGCGCAACAAATCAGCTGAAAGTGACGTTTGTTGCTCTTGCTGTGCCGCTGGAGCTCCTTGTGGGAACACCGGAGGCATTAAGTCGCGACAGCCACTTGACCTCGGAGGAGTTCTTCAGTTAGCTGGTAGACTTGAGAAGAGTCTAGACACAATGCCTGTGGTCAAAGTGGAGAAGGACTCCCCCTCAGATGTCTCGCTGTCCGCCACCCAGGTTGCCATTGAGGAGCCTCCGAGGGGTCGTCGGAGGAAAAGACCCCTGCAGCGCGGCAAACCTCCCTACAGCTATATCGCCCTCATCTCCATGGCCATCGCGAATGCCCCGGACCGCAAGCTGACTCTCGGGGGCATTTACAAATTTATCATGGAGCGCTTCCCCTTCTACAGAGACAACTCCAAGAAATGGCAGAACTCCATCCGCCACAATTTGACGCTCAATGACTGCTTCATCAAGATCCCGCGAGAGCCCGGCCGGCCCGGCAAGGGCAACTACTGGGCCCTGGACCCCAACGCTGAGGACATGTTTGAGAGTGGCAGTTTCCTCCGGCGCAGGAAGAGGTTCAAGCGATGCGACTTCACCACCTACTCAGCATATGTCCATGAGTCGCCCGCTTTCGCCCAAATGCAGATCTCACGATCGGCCTATGGCAACCCAATGTACTCGAACGTGACCGTTAGTCCGCCATATAGCCAGCAGATAGCACCCGCCTACTACCCCTCGTCCTCGCCCAGCTTCAGCTCGGGCCAGTCTCGAATGTTCAGCATCAACACCATCATCGGTCACCACAACGGGCTGGGCGCTGGCACCGAGCTCATCCAGCAGCCGGTCCGCAGCTTCAGCCCTGACTTGGGGTCAACAGGCACCTCGTGCGGTCTGAATGGCGCCAGCTTCCAGGCCCAGTCCTGCGGCGGAGCCGTGCTGTCGCGTTCCGCTGGTCACATGACTTTCCCATATTCCGTCCCCAATGGACACCTGCAGGTGCAGAGCGCCTATCCCCAGGGCAACAGTCAAATCTACGGGGCACCCAGCCGACTGGGGATCACCAGCTCTCCTTCCGTTGCCGGGGAAACTATGGACCCCTACAGTAAAATGTCCCCTGGACAGCTGCCCTCTATAGCCCAATATAATGGTTCTAGCGCCATACCTGCTGCTAGTAGCTACCTGAGGCACCCGCCGTACTCTGGTAACGTGGAGAGGTTTGTGTCCGCAATGTGACTCATTTTGACAAGGAAGGACAGTTCTGGATTTTGGGTTGTTACTTTGAGAAACGGGTTCCTTCACTTCTAACACCCCATGTGTTTCATGCCGTATTTTGTGTGTGTGTGTCTGTGTGTGTGTATATAGGCAGAATATTATCTGGGCGGTTTACTCTGTAATTTTCTTTACTGTTTAATAGCCACTTTGAATAGTTTTCCCTCTTTACTTTTGTCATTTATAATTGTCAATCAGGTGGCAAAATATTTTTAGACTGGCAAACCACTGATTTGTAGAGACTGGTCCAAGATGCCTGTGGTTGTGCCTGTGATCACAAATGCTCAGGTATTATGATTGATTGTCTCTACAAGGCAGGGAAAAAATGTGGTTTTCTTACCTATTTGAGTTCAGTTGTTCCATCACCTCCGAGTGCATCAGTTTGTAAGCATTTTTCTGGTATGTGGTTAGATAACTAACACACCTCTGTGATGAAACTAGGTCTGGGAATTTCGTTTAAAATCCATTAATAGGTACATGCAGTTCAGTCACCTTCCATAAATGTTCCTCTCATGTACCTTTATGTACAAATTTCTCTATAACAAAACTGTGTAAATTATTGTAATTGTTTACTTGTATTTTATAAAATTGTTAAAAAAAAAATTACACCTCTTTCCCTTACAATAACAATGATTAACACATTGCGCTAATAACTAAAAGCCACAAAATCAATTGTCATCTGTCTTTAAGCCACTGCAAAAATGCATCTTTAAGGGTTTGGATCCTGGAGGTTTTTACCTCAGCTAATAATTATATTTTTTGGTTAAAAACTGTAAATACTTCGTAAATTATAAAATTAAGTGAATACAGTTTATCAGCACCATATATTTTGTACTCTCGGTGAACCATAAAGTACAGTGAAGGTCTCTCCATTCCAGAAGAAACATTGACGACATTTATATGGTCAGAAACACTTATTTTCTTTAGTGGAACAGAATGAGCTCAAGATTATTTCTGTACCTCGTTTGCTGACCTTCGCAACGATGCTTCATACTACCAAGTAAACATTTGAAATGACTGTTTTCTCCTTAATTTTCTTGACACCTTTGTCTCGCTGAAAATGTCAGGGCTGCTGCAGCGCTGCAAACGACTCACTTATTGTACTTTGTTCGATCTGCGGCCTGCAAGAGTTTGCTTTCTTTCTGTCTGAAAACGTCCTTGAGTACTTTGTACAGTCATTTATTAATCTGCATTCATCTTCACAGTGTAGATCTTTGCTTTATTTTTATTCCCCTTACCTGGCCACGATCACCACCTTTCTCGTGTTTGGACACATGTGAAAAGTTCTCTGCTGCCATGTGCCGGTTTATTAGAAGACGAGTGTAAACGGAAACTTGGAGCGAATGCGTAAAACTGATGTTGCAGAATGAGAATGATTTTATTTCAGGTTTGCAGGTTGTTGGAACATTGTAGAAATGGACGAGACTGTCCAGGACCCACGATCAGTGGATTTGTAGGAATTCATTAAAATATACATGAAAATCAGAACATAAATATTTCAAATTAATGTGTGGTATGAGGAAAAAGTTTTTTCCAGAAATAATTCACATCATTGGCATATAAAGGAACAAAGCTTGACCAAGGTTGTCATTCACATTTGGGATACGTGTGTAACAGCGTAACGACGGAAAGGTTCGTTATCTGGATGTTTGTACTGAAAGAAGAGTCAAAAATATTTGTCTTGTGAATTTGTTTTTAATTCATTATGTTTTAATGAAGGTTTACTAGCCAGTGATGGAATGGTACAATGGGACTAACACTCCTGGCCACTGATGGACTGCAGCGCACAGTAAAATATTCCCCAAGAAAGAAAGATGCACATTGTGGCCATAGGTTTCAGTAAAAATATGGTTATATGTTTCCTAAATATTCTGCTTTCGAGTGGTGCCTTTGACAATGTTGTCCTAGAAATATAGACATAGTTTTCAGTAACTGTTTAATAACACAGGACTAATTTAATTGAAAGGGAAATAATTTGTACCAACAGAAATTTGACAGCAGAAAAAACAAAATCTGATGCTTTCTTTACATGAAGCTTATAAGCCTAAATGTTTTTGGCAAATTAAAAAGGTCTAAATGATGTTTAAATTGCGTGGATAGAGATTGAAATGAAGTGGAAATATAGTATTGAGTATTTTATAATGTGGGTGTTGTGATGTAGGTGTTGATTTCTTTTATATTTCTTATAAACAACCATGATTATAAGTGACTTTATCATGATTTGGGTTCATGGCTCCAATTATAATGAAGCTGCGCTGGCAGAATCTCTAACAGGTTGCAGCGTTTTTGTCGATTTGTTGACAAATCTTGTGTGTAAACTTGCGTGTATCGTATGACCGCGGTCCTCTGGGGTCGCAAGGTTTGCTGGTTTCTGCTCAGTCTCGCATTTTCAATGCATTCTTACTCAATATTATCAAATGTTTAATATTTATGCATATAATGCAGCTTTTGAGCTATTTGTGTTAGTTTTTTAAACACATAAATGTGTTTAGCATTATTTGAATTTTGAAAGGACTCAGCCAGAATTACATTTACATTTATTTCTTTAACAGGTTTCATGTTAAATGAAGGAATGACTCTTTAATTAAAATGGTGCAGTGCATATTTTTTTATAATATCCTTCTGTCTATGCAGTTTCAGTTGCTATTCTTAGGAAGGTCCCAGTAATCCGGAGCCTATTTCTGAATCATTGGGTGTAAGGCTGAGAGGGGTACACCCTGGACAGGACGACAGTCCGTCGCAGAGTAGCCACACACACACACACACTCAATCATTCACATGCTGTAGGCAATTTAGAGTCACCAATTCACCGGAACTGCATGTCTTTGGACTTTGGTAGGAAACCAGAGCACCCGGAGGAAACCTACACATACATGGGGAGAACATGCAAACTCCATACAGACTGAGTGGGAACAAACAAATGTCTACACCGCTGCACCATGGTGGCACCCCTTTGAATATCAATATATGAAAATTACCTTTGTAAACGTGTAGTCTTAGGCATCTGTCATTTTTCTCTAAGCCGTTTGAACTGCTTGTTCTGCAGCTGAGTCTGAAACTTTTCCAAGTGACTTCCCTTTCCTTTCACCAAAGTGAAAACTTTGCTTTCCCACTCACAGCAGAGTAACACCGTAGAACCGGTGTGCAGTAGGTGAGCGATAGGTGCGCAGTCCCGAAGAACTCCTTGACTTGAGGCTAAAACGGGAAAAGTAATATAAAGCACAGCTAAGCTATCAATATCAGACTCTTCTAATTTGAGGACTTCTTCTGCTCAGCTGGGAGGAGTAAATTGCTGCCCTTGGACACCATATCCAAAAATATTGAGTCCTTTTCACTAAACGGCAGCTGCTTCCATACCTTCAGCGTTTGTACGTCTGGTTACTGTTGTTAGCTGCTCTGTCTGGTCAACAAGCAGAAATGGCAAACTAAAATGTCCTAATCTGTTAAATTTAATACATTTACACTTTATTCTTACACTGTACAGGCGCCATGTCACTTGGTGCCTTTTTTTCCTGAGATGTCCAGTAGGAAGAAAGGCGGTGTGTGGTGGCATCTGACAGGGGAGGTTAAGAAAACGCAGCTAAAAATCAGAGCAGTGCTGAAAAGGGGCCTCGCTTCTATAGTTTTTCATTCATTTAGCAGCTGCTTTTCTCCAAAGCAGTCTACAATGTTTTTACCCATTTACACAGCTTGGTAATTTTATTGGAGAAATTTTTTTAAGGGTAAGTAAGTACCTTGCTGAAGGGTACCACAGCTGAAGATGGGAATCAAACCTGTGACTTTTGGGTCCAAAGGCACTAGCTTTAACCACTATGGTGCCAGCTGTTTGTTTGTTCAGAAACTGACAGATGCCCCTGTTGAGGAAGACGCACTCAATGTACCTTGGTTTTACAGTGTTGAACATGTAGGACTCTGCTCCAAAAACACAACTAGTGCTTGGACCCATGAGGGATGTTTGTCAGATACGTGAAATATTGCAGCTGGTCCAAGCAGAGTCTCTGCAGTCTGTTCATTTCCATTTAACCTCAAAAGGACTTTGAATTGAATAACGGAACGCTCGTTTTTAAATACGGAAGCACTCGTGACCTTCCATCAATTTGAGTTCTCGACTCACTCAAGCCTCCTTTCTCATTACCAGCAGGACATCTGTCATCATTAGACTTGGTGCAGTTTACTTTGCCGGTGCCATCATCTCCTACAGTTTGACTTTGTACTGTACATGTGTTCCTGCGTTCATCTGCGCACATACACCGTCATCACAGTTATTCCAGTAAAAACAAACTGGTACATAGGATAGCGCACAGTGAGTTGTACTAAGTGCTAGATTCCCTTAACTGCATCTCACATTGTTGATACCTCCCAATCTATCAAATTCAGCACATTAATTGTCCATTAACGTGCAAAAATGTCACATTAAAGTTCTTCCCTCTTTAGCCATTGTGTTCCTTTCACTGGGAAAACAAACAAAACATGTAATCTGACCAGGGCTGCCCACGACTGTAAACAGGTAAATAACTGTAGATCCCTTTGGAGAACAGAGCAGCTAAATGAGAAAGCCGTGTGCGCGCGCGCACATTACAGTGGCTGCAGTAGCACAAACGCCACCCCGTGGTGACAATGTATTTATCAAAACGCACCCGAGTTCTGCAATTGAAGGAAACCTGCCATCAGTGAGTACCAGTTAACTTTTAATTTGTCTTTAAATATAAAAAAACAATTAAGACATTATTTTAAACAAAACTTAACATTGAAAACCTTTATATGGGATCTGTAAAATGGGAGCCTGGACACGGTCCAGTGTTGGCAGGACTACCCCAGGTACGTCACGAGCTTCTGCAGCTCCTCGCAGTTCTGCACCACGGCTGGGATGGATGACAGCGTCTGTGGAGCAAGAGACGAACAGCAGTGCTCAGGTGAGAGCAGCAGTGCGGCGACCGACTTTTGTCACCCAGATTTTTCCAGGGTATGGAGGGTTACCTGCCGTACGGTGTCGATCATTTTATCTAACAGATGCAGCTCCCTTTCCGATTTCTTCTGGTTAGTTTCATGCACTAGTTGCTGGAGGAGAGAAAATACCCCAGTAAATTACAGTAATGAAGCTCTATAAAGAATTCAACAGGTATGACGTAAGCACAGGTCGATCCGGTCGTGCGCCACTTACGTGTCTCTTGGCTCGTTCCAGTAACTTCCCCCGACTGTCTTCGACCTCCATGAGGTTCCTCTTCAGCTTTGCCACCTGTTGGCACAGGAAACGGGTTCAAGCACAGCAGCCTCAGGCTGAGCGGATGGCGAGACGCCTGTGACAGTGCTCACCTCCTTGCGCAGCTCAAGCCTCTCATTGAGGGTCTCGAGCTCAGAATGAGCCCCTGTTGTGGAGAGCTCCTCTCTGAGCACCTGCGCTTCGAGCTCCGCCTGCTGCAGGGAGTGTCGCAGTCCAGTCAGCTCCCGACGCAGGTCCTACAACACACACACGGTCATCCATGCAGAGCACAAAGCTTCAGTGTATTAGTCGTATTCACAATGCAGGCCATTTAACAAATGATGCCTCACGCTGTTTTCACTTCGATACTGCTGCAGGAGCTCTCTGCTCTGATCCAGTTCGCTGCATAGTTTCTTCAAAGTTCTCTCCTCCTGAGAGGGTTTTTAATAAACAAACAAACACACACAAAAGGCCATTCATGTTGAGCTGTGCAAATTGTGCATGGCCATGATTGTGTTTATTCAGCAGCACTGAGAGTATGGGCTCTAACTTTAAATTTTGAATGGTCTACTGAAAACCAGCCAACTGCATCTCACTGGTTCTCAGGAGACCATTCAAAAGTTTAACATTTAATTCAAACTATTTTTAGAATATGGAGTCATATTAGGAGAAAGACAGCACGGTAAATACAATGGAACGTGAGTAAGTATAGAGTACGACCTCTACTTGGCTTCTGCTAAACCAGGCGGACCTCGGCTCACCTGGGCTTTGTGCTGCAGCACCTCTGCATCCTTATCCACCCGCGCCTGGAGTCGTTGCATCTGCACCCTGAGGTCCGCAACTTCAGAGCTGTGTTTGATTGTGAGCACCTGGAGCTCCCCCCGTAGGCTGCAGCTGGAACAACCGGCAGGGATGAGTGTTACTGGGGGTCTCATCCACATTACGCCCCAGTGGTCCCGCTCCCTTTAACCCTACGTAAAGTATTACACTGGGTCCTCATGAGCACTTGGAGTTACAACTTTTCAAATACCCTATTTTTTTTTTTAAACTGTATTTTCTTCCTATTTTCAGAAATTTGTTTCTGCAAGTTGCATTTCTGCATCCAGACATTATTGGGCAGTAAAACACACCCAAACAGTGTTTTAACATGGCCGTCTTGTAACGTACTCTGTGTGCACTCTGTTTTCAGGGTGGAATGGAACCCAGTGACCCGAGAACAGATGAGTGAGTGTTGAAAATGGAATAAATCATCATCTTACAAATGTTTCATTACGTATAGCCTTCACAGGGTTGATGTAAACTTGGCCCATGAATAAATCAAGGGATGTCAGTATTAAGATTTTTTCAATTGTGATGTAGTTGTTGGATTTACCAGCAGATCAAGTTATGAACAGGCTTTCACTCCCAGCTGCTGTATGTTCATAAGCTGAGGACTCAGTGTAAAGTATCTCCCTTCCCCCAAAGTAAGTGTCCTCTTCAAAGCAAAGCAGATGGATTCTTGTCCCAAAACTAACTAACTAGTTGTGCACACAACATGTTCCAGGAATATTCGCAATAACACTCCATGTTAGACTTACACAGTGTGCTCCAGCTCCCGCTGCTCTGTGTCCTTCACCTCCCGCAGCTGGGTGATGGTGGAGATGAGCTCTGAAAGGGCGTCTCCCAGACCCGAGAGCAGCTCCACTACATTGCTCCGTTCCTCCTCAAGGGGAGCATCTGTAAAGCCCACAAGTTACTAGCTATTCCGATAGCAATGAAGTACGAGGTTGGGGTGTGCGTGTATGTGTGCGAGACTGTGATGGGATACCTTGCTGCTTCTTTGGTGTGATGGAGGCAATGCGAGAGAAAGCACTGTTTCCACCACCCATTCCGTCCTCATGACCCTCCTCCAGACCTAGTAACAAAAGTTAACTAAAATAAAAATTAAAAAATGATCGTGATCCCTGCAGGTGGGCAGAGCTTTAGGTCCTCACCCGTCTCACAGCCCTCTTCCTCCTCAGTGGAGATGGCCACCATGACGGTGTCCAGGAAGGACCCGGCTGCACGGCGAGGCGTCTGAGTGGGAAGCTGGGGGATCGCACTTTGGTTGGAAGCATCTGGCTTCTATATTCAGACCAAAAAAAAAAATCAATTTCACATAGGAGCACCTGCAGCAGTATCCAGGGACAAACTGAATAACTGAACTCAACATAAATGTGTAGTAAGTACCGTACAGCTTTGCAAACACAAACATAAGATATACTGTACGTAGACATCCGCAATGCAGTTAGGTTTGATATGTTTTGTTTTATATATCATACGTATATAAATAAATACTTCTACATTTAGCTGATGCTTTTCTCCAAAGTGACTTACAATTACAGGTGGAGATCAAACCTACAACCTTTTGGATCCAAAAGTGATTATAACCACTACGCTACCAGTAGTCCAGCTGTAAATAAAGCATAACATATACTGCAGTGTTGGTGCTCGCAGTTTCTGGGTTTAAATGGGGTTCATGAAGTTCAGTCTTTGTGCAGTGTGCATGTATTTCCTCCCAAAGTCCAAAGATGGTTGTTTTGGGTGAATTCTAAATTAACCTCTCTCTCTCTCTCTCTCTTTCTGCCAGGTGATTGTCTGGCATCCAGGACAGGCTCTGGGCCACCGTGACCCTGCATAATGAATGAACAAATCAGGCTCTTGTATGTCAGGCTCTTATGCAGGGTGGGAGCAGAGCAGAAGGTCCTACCTCCGGGTGGAGCGCGCTCTGTAGGGCGGAGGTGAGACCGTGGACACGGTGATGCAACACGGCCACATCCACGGATGCCTGGCTCAGCTGCTCGCCCATGTCCAGCAGCATGGCGCGCGCTTTGGACCGCGTGCTGTCCAGCTCTTCCAGCAGACATTCCCTCTCCTGCCTGCAGGTGGCGTGCTGCTGTTAAGCGTGCTATTGCAATACTGGGTGTTCGGAGCGAACGGTCGTCTCCGACTGCTCACCTGAGCTCGGAGAGGAGCCGCTTAAGGTCCTCGCACTCCAGATTCCTCTCCCTCAGACCCTGCAGATGAGATTTGAGCAGCCCCTCGCTCTCCGCCACCTGCTCCTGCGACAGCTCGTTCTCGGCCTGCAGGTACTGCCGAGGTGAAGCCAGCACATCAGTTAGCTCTCGCTGCTCCCGTCGTTCCCAATATAGCCAAAGTCTCCCTTGGCGGGGGGAGGGGGGGGTCACTCACCTCGTTCATCTCCTTCAAAGCCGCAAGCTGCTCCTGGACTTCATGCAGCTGCTCCAGCTGCTGGATGTGGACCTGGGCCTGGCTGCGCAGCTCTGTCAGCATCTGCTCTCTCTCAGCTAGCATGTGTGCCTGCTCTTCCAGCTGCCAGCAGGACTCCTTGAGCTCAGCTTCCAAGCTAAAGGGAACACAGGGGACACGCATTGGGTCCGGGTGCAAGGTATCTTGAAAGTTCAAAGTAAAACTGACAGTCTAAATACGTACATCTTTAATGCTAAAGAATGTTTGAAACATATTAGTAAGAAACAAATAAATAAATGAGCAGCAGGTGGGAACTGGTTAGAGCCATCACCTTGCACCCAGAAGACCTCAAATCCAGCTGCAGGACCCTTTTCATCCTGAGCCGATGCCATAACAATTGACTCTGATGTGTAAACAGGTAAATTGCTACATGCTGTGAAATACAAACATACTGATGACCGCTTCTCCCATTTTTTTTTTTTTCTTCAAGGCATACAAACATAACCAAAGAAACCAAACAACACTTGTCAGACTGTATTGCACCAAATTTCACACGGAAGTACAGACTAGAAATTTTTGAATGTGGCAATAATACTACAGTGTAGCTGCCAGTTTGATGGTAGTGTCTGACACCAACACAGCCACACACGCTCCAGTGTGCTCCGCTACCGCCACGGCGTAGGAGATCCAGGGTGGAAACCAACCTGTGCACTCGCTCAGTCGCCTCCCTGGCCTCTTCGGACGATTGCTGCAACCTGCAGGTGGAGCAAATGTCAAACTTGAGGACTAGAGCTGCCCGAGGTGGCAACTCTGCACTTGAAACAGTTATACAGGTATAGGGAGAACGACCATGTTTCAGTGTACTGTACATACATACAACCCAGCAAGAAAGGGAATATGAAGGCGGCGGCACGGGTGGCGGGAGAAGGACATACTTGCGGGTCTCGTCAGCAAGGGCCTGCTGCAGGAAAGCGTAGGAGGCCTGGATGGAGGACACTGTAGCAGACAGCTCTGTGTTCTTCATGTGCAGCTGTGTGCGCTCCTCCTCTGCCTCGCCCAGCTGCTGTCGCAGCACACCGATCTCTGGGGCACACAGAAATACAGGACACCCGGTTGGGCTGAGCTGCGTCTCGACAAAGGGGAATTCTCCACAAAATACTGTTTGTAATGTCTAATGGGTACAACCCTGGTGGCATATGAACAAAGCTCATTAAAGGTCAAGACCTTGGCAGTGCAAGTATCTACCTGAGTTCAAAATGGTTACATGCAGACTGAGATCTGCAGCCTTCTCTGTGGCATCCTGCAGCCTTGACATCGTCTGTGTCAGTTCATCTTGAATCTGAAACATTTGTTTGAAAAATCAATATAATACCAGTATCCTCCTCAAACCTCACTAGATTCTGGATTTTTTCTGTGAAGTTGCCTAAGCCCCACCCCTCCAAACACGTGGCATCATTTAGAATCATAGAAAACTCTATAAAATGCATCTGGACTCTGAATTTAGCTTGTGGGGTTTGGGAGATTAACTTAAAACTATTTGTCCTCTAGAGTGGACGGAAATGTGTGGCTAGTTCTCAGGAGACTATTCGAAATTTAAATCTGCGTTTAGGGTCTAACTGAGCTTCACTGCTAATTATTCAAAGTAAACAATGTGGTAAAAATGTAAGGAAAAATGAAAAACGCGTTAAAGACGTGAACATATAAGACAGCTGGTTCAAGACATATCAAAGGTCCAGCTTTTGCACCCTTCCGCAAGATACTTCAATTTAATAAACATCTATTCACGGGCCTTTAAACAATTCCAGGTAACAACCGTATTATATCCTTAATGGCCGACCTTGTTTTTCTCCTCCACTGCCTGTTTCCTCTCTTCCTCCCGTTTCTTGGCCTCTCCAAGGGCGACTGCCATCTTTTCGTGCACCTTGAGCACCAAAGGGTTGGACCTCTGGAGGAGACATCGAGCCTTGCATAGCTGCAGAAGTAAAATCAAACCATGTTGGTTCACAGCTCACAAGTCCCATTCACACTTCACAGGCTCTCTGTACTGTACTTCCGTTCTTGAAACGTGTCGTTAAAAGCTCTGAAAACAGATCATAGCATAAGTGCCGAAACAAACGGGGAGAAACGTTAACCAACCTCTTTGTACAGATTGGTTTGGTGGGACATGCTCACGTCTAGAAGTTCATTCATAGCTTGTATGGACTCAACATGCTCCTTGTTCAGGGAGGCCTAAAGGACAAAGGAACCAGGTGGGCGGCAGGGGGAACAATCCATTAAAAGTGGGCAGTAGCTACAGACCAGGTTGGGAGTGGTTGTGACCTCCAGGAAGAGCAGAACGCAGCCCAAAGAAATACCTGTTCTAGGTGGGCTTTGGACAGAGCCCCTTTGAGGGTCACATGAGAGCCCACATTCTCCTCCAGCCTCGCCACCTGGATGGCATGTTGAACCCGGAGCTGCTCCATCACACTGAAAGCCTGGATTTGGGGTGAGAGACCAAGATTGTTTAATTCCAAACTGTGTTACGATGCAGCCTCATTACACTAATATATTAACACACTTTCTTAGCAATATATAAATATGAAGAGGAATCAAACTGTCTTCTAACATGTCCTGAGGGATGTCCCAGTGCTCAGAATTCTATGTACTTGAGTGATGTTTCTCCGAAGCCCACGCTGATGAACACCTACCGCTTCCTTTGCCCTCATCGCTTCCTCCATGAGTTGCCTCATGCGGTCGCGCTCCTGCTGGCACTCGCGGGCCTTATCCCCCATCCTTCTCAACGTCTCCCTGCACTTCCTGTACAGTTCCCTCATCTGCTTCATCTGGAAGGACCACGCAGGTGGAGGTGTTAGTGGTCACCATGGAGAGCAGAGTAGGACAGGGCAGCAACACAGAGAGGAGACCTTAATCGCTTTAATTTGCTCCATCAAGGCTGATCATTTGATTGCAACAGAGTATAAAATGTGTCTTTTCAACTTCATGTTCTTCTACAGCATCAGGACAGCTATGAACAGCTCTCAGATTAACACAAAATTTCACTTTTTTGAATGATTTACCTGTATGGAGACCCCATCTTGATCTTCTTTGGTCACACAAGTGATTTCCGTTAACTTAGCAAGAGTTTCCTCCGTTCCTGCACTGACTGCAGCCTGTTGAGAAGAGGAGAAAATGGCTTCAATGAAAAATTACTTCTTGACCAAAGTTTCAGGTAGCAAAACCAAGGAGCAATCAACCCTTGCCAAGCCTGACAGAAAGATCCCTCACCATAGCGGCCCTCGTGTCCTTCACACTATCAAGAAGGTTCCCCATGGTCTCGTGGTCCAGCTCCAGGTGGTGGATCTTCTCCAGGGCTTTCTCATACAGCTCCTTGTAAATCACCACCTGGACAGAAAGTGAATGTCAATGGTGCCATCAAGAGCACAAACAGCACTTTCTGTAAGCACAATGGCAACGTCCATCCAAAACTGCGGATCCACATAAGGCTGGAACATCAGCGTATTATTTCAGTCGAACTACAGCCACTCCCACCTAGCGGTGCGCACATTCAAACCTACGATGGAGTTAATGGTTGCCCAAGCAGCAACTTGTATCTGACCACAGCATGGTGAGGACCAGAGCGCCCCATCCCATCATGAACCATGTCTTGCGGTCCAACCTGGTTGAGCTCGGTGTGGTCTGTCTGGACGAGCTTTTCCCTGAGCTCAGAAGGCCCGGGTCCAGCGCTCTGTTTGTGACCCCGGACGGAGGATAGCTGCTGGGACAGAACCTCCACCATGATGAGCAGAGAGGTCAAACGCTGCTGCAGCTCCTCTCTTGATGCCGATTCCAGGCTTCCAGGAGTCAGACTGATGCACGGAGGACACAGTAACACACACACAACCTTATCGGATGTTCTCACAGAAGGATCGCAAGGTATATTAATGGTTAAAGAACCAAGTTTACATTATTTAAGATCCCAAAAGCAGCTCTGATGTTACATCCTTGAGTAATAAACAAACAATCTGCTTCACATATACAAATGGATGAAATAAATTTTGATAGTAACCCGGTAATGAACCATTCATTAAACCACCAACACAACCAGGTTAATTTTTCTCACAATTCGAAGCTCACTCACGTCCAGAGCAGGGAATCAGTGCTGGTGCTCGCCTCGGCCACAGAGATCTCCCTTTTGAGCTCGAAGAGGCCGGAGGTATTGACGCTACGCTCATTCTGGTGCACCGGGCTCGTCCCGACAGCGACATGCTGGTGCGACGTGGAGCCCCCTGACTTAAGGATGAGCAGCTCCATCATCTTCAAAAGCTGCTGCTGTAGGGGCTCTGACTGGGCAAGAGGGAGATGCAGGGGAGCCACCGACTGTGCAGCGTTGTTCCCCTCGCTGGGCTGAGCTGATCCACAGCTTGGTGGAGAGCTCAGTTCTGTGGAGTTGTGCTGGGGCGAGGGCATGGGGCTCTCGAATTTCTCAGTCCACAAGCTGCTCGCTCGGCCACCCAGGAGAATCTCCTGCCTTTCTGGTGTTTTCGGAGCGGGCTCCATGCAGGCTGGGTTTAGGGTTGGCTCCCCTCCTTTCTGATGGCACTCCACTTCAGCTTGCTGAGGTGCATCAAAGTCCTGATTCATCTCCTTTGGGCAAACATTCTGGATCAGTGAGGTCTGCATCTTAGGGGTCATGGGAATAGATAGCATAGACCTCATCAAATCAGCAGATGTCTCGTCAGAGTGCTTGGAGGTAGAGTCCATGGACACTGACTTCTTAACCAATGGACACTTGTCACTGGGTTCATCAGAGATACTCTGTGCAACACTGATCTCCAAAGACCCATTTGGCAGTCTTGCTGAAAGATCAGCTGGAGATGTTGGCCTCATAACAGGAGTAGAACTTAGGGCAGCAACCACACTTTGGACAGCTGCTTCTTCTTCTGATCTGTGCCAGCGGGAAGAATGTAAGAGTGGGCTGGATGGCACAATGAGTGAGACTTGTGGCATGGATGTGTCAAGGATTATGGAGCATTGATTGGACAGAACCTCAGGTCCTCCATCAGGACCTACAGCCTCAACTGTACAGCTGGGCTCACTAACACCACACAGTGACGGAAAAGACTGCGTGCTTCCTTCTTGGCAATAGCTGTCTCTCTCCAGCTCATAATCATGAGCAACATCTCCCAAGTTCTCACTAGGGAACTCTGAGGGATTCTCAGAAGAAATTTCCACCCTGTTCTCTGGAGCATTTGCTTCAGACTCATTCAAATCAGGTAGGGGTTCAAACCCTAACTGGCTACTTTCTGCATTGATCATGAACTTTTCCACTTGACCATAATTGTGATCTTCATGCTTCATGCTGTTGGAAGAAAGGATGAAGTCCTCAAAGTTCCCAAGGTTTTCACTTTCAAGCGCAGAAGACCAATGATTTTCAGCAGCATGGTCTTCAGCCAACAGTATGACAGTGTCCTCGGAAAACCTGGTATTATCGGGAATTTCAATATCAACTCCGGTGCAAATGAAGGATTTTAACGTGATGTGGCCGACCCCATCGTTGTCACACCGCCCATCAGTGCTATCTTCAGACACTGCACTTTCTTCGTCGGTCATGCCATCTGAACGTTCAGCCTCACCACCTTGTTCCCTTTCACCATCTTGTCCCCCTGCCATCACGCAAACACCATCATGAGACAATGCCAGCTTCTTCAAACTCAGACACTCCAGGATGACTTTCTGGACATCAGGAACATTTTCCTTGAAATGGTCCTCATCTTCTCCAGGAATCACAGTGCCATTCACAACCATTGGATCCAGTGTGTGTTTTCCCATTTCAGCCTGTTTGGAGGAAAACAATCAATCAATCAACCTCATTTCTTACCCACATCACAGGGCAGCAGATGGTGAAGAAATCAAACCAGAGGTGAAGGGAGCAAAGTGTCACCTTCATGTTGACACCGCATGAGAGCAGTTCGGTCCCAGGTGAGAGCGACACCTGCACGGCCGCAGGCCCGCAGCGCAGGGGACGCAGGGGGGTCCTGTCGGGCAATCGGACTGCGGGCACAGCCTGGGCACAAAGAGACACCGTGACAATGACAACAGCAGGTCATTCCCGAGCAAAGATGCTCATCATCACTGTTTTTTCATCAGGAGAGGACAAACAAAGTCAGAGCCTTACATGATTACTCTCCTGGTGGTGTGGTCCTCTTCTGGCCGACATTGTGAAATCTGTGAAGAAAGAAGTAGCTTCAATTACTCAGAAATTACTAAGAAACAAAAATAGAGTTGCACAACTTTACTTTCAAAATAAGAAAAACGTACAAAATATAATGAATTATCTGACGTGAACCGACGACGCGTGAAGCAGGGCGAGACTAACCTCCAGCTGTGAAATAACAAACACAATTTTACGCTAAGACGTGTCCAAAGGCGGCGGACAGACGTTACGAACACTTGCTGAGGGATCGATCTGATGTAAGTTGTATTGTTATTATATTACAGAGAAATGTTAATAAGACAAAACATACCACATTTCACGTCCCGCCCGGATTTCAAACACACGTAACATTGATGCGATTGGCTAGAACACCGCTCCCCTAAACGTGTTTGTTACGTTATCTACGTCATCACGTACGCGCCGACGCATTTCAAAGGAACGTAGAGCGCGGGAAACAAAACAGTCGTTGAGTCTTGGGCAGCGTGTGGCAGGCACTAGGTGGTGTTGTTTTGTGGTATTTGTCTCATGTTTTTAATACATGCGATAATAAAATCGAACTGACTTGATGTGTGTAACGGATGAAAAACAGAACTATGAATACCAATATCATAACAGCAGCAGTATGAATTCTTCTTGAATGAATGAATGCTTCTCCAGGCAAAACAATTGAATAGAATAGAATACTGCACAAAACAAGAATGAAAATGAGTAATGCTAATATAATAACAGTAGTCAGCCAGAGAAATCAGAACATGATGAGAATGCTTAAGTGACAGTGTAATCTACCAGTGCCTGGAAGGAGCAGTCCAGCTCTAGTTACTACAGGTGGCATATTATTATTAGTGAGTGTTGTATACTCTTACAGCAGTGGGGTAAAAGCTGTTCCTCTACCTAGCAGTGCGGGTTCGAATAGATCTGAGCCGCTTTCCAGACGGCAGAGAAGAGAAAAGTGCCCGTGCGGGGTGACCATGATCTTTCATGATGCGCATCGCCTTTCTGAGCCAGCTTGTGGTGTAGGTGTCCTGGATTGCTGGTAGCTGCGTGCAGATGATTCCCTGAGCCGTTTTGACCACCCTCTGTAGGGCTTTTTTTGTCCTGTATGAAGCAGCTGCCACCCCAGGATGTAATACACCCTGTGAGGATGGACTCCACCGCACACCTGTAGAAAGTAGTGAGGACTGTAGTGGACGTCCTGGCTTTCTTCAGACGCCTGAGGAAGTGGAGACGTTGATGGGCCTTTTTGATTGTCGATGCTGTGTGCTCAGTCTATGTGAGTTTGACAGTGAGGGTGACCCCTAGGAATCTGAAGCTGTTGACCCTCTCTACCATGTCCCCTCCTACATAGATGGGTGCCTGAACCGTATCCTGTTTCCTGAAGTCAGTCACCAGCTCCTTAGTCTTACTGACATTTAGAGACAGGTTGTTGTCCTGGCACCACTCTGCCAGGAGCCTCACCTCCTCTCTGCAGGCCGTCTCATTGTTATTCATGATCAGACCCACAACGGTGGCATCGTCAGCAAACTTTATGATGGTGTTGGAGCTGTGCTTGGCTACACAGTAATGTGTGAACAAGGAATACAGTACCGGGCTCAGGACGCTTCCCTGTGGAGTGCCAGTGTTGAGGGTTAATGGGGAGGAGGTATTTCTGCCAATATGCACATGCTGGGGTCTGTTTGTGAGGAAATCCAGGATCCAGTTGCACAGTATGGCACTCAGTCCCAGACCTAGTAGTTTGTGGATCAGCTTGGTCAGGGTGACACTGTTAAATGCCAAGCTATATTCCACAAATAATAGCCTTGCATAGCAGTTTTTATTGTCCAAGTGAGCCAAAATGCTGTGAAGTGTGTGTGACATTACATCTTCAATGGATCTGTTGTGGCAGCAGGCAAACTGCAGTGGGTCCAAAGTGTCTGGGATGGTATCCTTAATATGTCCCAGCACCAGCCTCTCAAAGCATTTCATTGCAATGGGGGTCAGTGCCACTCGGCAATAGCTTAGCTTAACATGGTAAGGTGCTTTAGAGAAAAAAACAGTAGCTAAATGAATAATAAACACAAATGCTTTACTAAAATGGGGGGCGAGGTGGGACAGCAGGTTTGGCTTATGCCCACTCTGGTGGGTCTGGGGTTCAAGTCCCACTTTGGATGCCTTGCAACAGACTGGTGTCCCGTCCTGGGTGTGTCCCCTTCAGCCTTGCACCCTGTATTGCCGGGTTAGGCTCCAGCTTGCCACAACCCCGCTTAGGATAAACGGTTTCAGACAACTTTACTAAAAATTCGCTACATTTGTGAGATCCCGATAAGTTCTATCCTTTTGTATGTATGTTGTAGAGAATCGTACTCCAGCCACACGCAGCAGTATAAAAACACACACACACACACACACACAAAGCAGAGCTGCAGTACACTGTTGTTAGAGGGTCTCTTCTGATATCCTCTCCCTCACCTCCAACACCTACTTTCAGTGTCACTTCATGGAGATTCACAGGAATTTCTCCACCACATGCTACATTCACTGTATTTTTCTCCTTTTTTGAAGTTCATTTTCAAACTTGTCCAGGGCTGCTATTTTGATCCAAAGGTTCAAACACCTCCTGCCCCCCAGGTCTGTATATTAAAACAGTTTTATTTCCATTGTAAAACAAGAGTTTAAGGAAAAAAATATAACACATGCAAAAATGAACAGGTGCTGTGTTACATCCCAAACAAGGTACATAGAGCTAGGCTAACCTCCTCAGCAAAAAGACATTGTAGTGGTGGTAATCAGAGAGAAACCTCACAGTGCAGTCAGACACACACACAAAATGTTCTTTAACCACCTGCAGCCCCTGTCGCATCACAGCTCTGGTTTAACAGCTTGCACTCGAAGCACTTCGGCGAAATTCTTGCCAAACCAACATGTGATGTCAGCTGTGTCCAGGGTGAAAAAGAAGAGCTTGTCCTGGCAGCGGCCACGTCGGTACACAGACCGCGGGTCAGCAGCCAACACCGCCTTGATGGCGGCAGCTGCCTCCTCTGAACTGTGCAAAAACCGGAAACTGGGCTTCCCAAGCACTGCAGGACACCGACAAAGAGGGAAAGTCATCATCCACAGACCTGACATTTGTGACCACTGCTTGTTCTGAAATTTCAGAATACAGTAAACAAGCCAAATTTTATCACCTAACACTGAGTTTTGTAATACAGTAACTAAATACTACCCCCCAGTGGATGTAGACAAGAATACACCCAGAAGTAGGTTTGCTTCCACACTGATCACAAAATACAGTATTTTCAGTTCAGTATCTCATTGGCGGTACCTGCTCTGCCAGGTGGCTGAAACTCTCTCAGTTCCATCTCTGCATGCTGTGTGAATCTTACTGCCAGGCAGTTCACTGGGGGCTTCCGGATCCAGGAGGCTATGGTACTGTAGGACTCCTCTCCATAGCACACCTTCGTACTACATGTGGGCCTCTGGAGAGCTGGTAACTTTGCATCCGCAGAGTCAGTGACTCCAGGGTTTCCTTCTACAGTTTCCAGGGTGAAGTCATCTCTCTGACTGATGTAGTTCTCAACCTCTCTCAGGAGTGAGGCCACCTGCCCCCCTCCTGCAACATCTGGAGCATCACTCGGCCTTGAATCGAAAACCCAAGTGGAAAGCAGTGAAGGAATCACTTCAGCGTGGAGATTCAGTTGCAGCTCCTCCTCGTCCTCCACATCTCCACGAGCATCTGGATGCGTGCACAGACCCTGTTCCTTAGCCTGCTCCTCGACAGAGTGAATCATCTCACCTGATGACATGCAAGCAGAGAGACACTCCTCTCCACCCAAGCCACTTCTGCTCTGGGGACAATCATAGTCTGGAATGTAAGGCTTTATATCCAACACAGGTGTGCCAGAGATCATGTCTATTCCAGACAGGTGGAGTGTATCACCTGCAGGAAAAAAAAAAAAAAAAAAAACTGCAAATGAACTTTTATCCTTATATAACTAAGAAACACTGCAACATTTACTCCCTTCTAAAAATGCTGAAACAAAAAAACAGATTAGCAAAAGCTTTATATTTTATATTTTGAAAAGGCAAAAAGAGTTAATGCATCAGTTCAGCAATGGTATACTGGTGAGCCACTGTATAATTAAATGAACCACAGTACATGGAAAGGAACAATGCTCTTTTCATTCCTCCCTCTCCTTTAGACAAGCATACAAAAGGATACATGTGACAATGTAAAACAGCAGTATCAGAAATGACCAGAAGGGCTTGCTCATCTGACCTCCCCACCCAGCTCCAGTTTTCTGTCCTACTACCTGTGATCTTATCCAGTTTGGCCAAAGTGAGTCCCAGAGCATTGGGCCGATGGGGGCTACGGGTGGAGTACAGCCCAACCCTCTGGCCATTCAGCCGGGGGGGCTTCACCTTGGCTTTGTAGCTCAGGTGTCCATTCTTATGGAACAGGAAGATTATCCTGTAGAGTCACACAGAAGAAACGACAGACCGAACATTGCAGCTGTGTATTATGGTCCTCCAGGAATTACAAACCATCCTGGTTTGTCAGACAGCTGTAACGATATTTACTAATGTCAACCGCAACATTACATTTACACGCACAGGTTAGAGATCAAGGAAAGGTGACTGAACTTCGCACCATATGTGTGAGTAGTGTTCCAGGCCCAGGAGAGCATGCTCTGGGTTATTGAAAGCAGCCTTCCGTATTCGGAGTGTTGCGCGAGAAGACCTGCACACGACAGGTTGACGAGGAGTGCCGTTTTTCGCTGAGAAGCAAGAGCTGATGAATCCAATCGGAACTGTCTCAATAAGACCTGAAATGAAGCAGCGTGTTATAAATGCAGCACAGCCATTCTAGCGTTCAGTAATCGTGTCGGGAGGATCAGGAGGGAGTTACTATACCTTTCGTAATGAAACATTAACAACAACGTTATTTGTGGAAAGGGCTTTATAATTTTTTTTTAAGAATAAACAGTACACCTAGACAGGACACAAAAGCAATCGTGTTACATACATTACTCTAGGGTATAACCACAGTAGTTGGAGAGGACTGCTCCATAACGCACGGCTAACACACCTTGCTCTAAAGAAATGCCCCCAGCCACATGCTCCTTCGGGGTGGTCCGCGCACCCGGTGTCGCCCCCTTCCGATCAGATGCGGTGAAAGCGGCCTGCAGGTGCGACAGGTGCTTCTTGTGGGAGAGGAGGGCGCCTTCCAACTTCTGCCTGAGAGCAGGGCAAGGTTCACAGAGAAAAACAGTTTCACCAACGTGCGACAGCAGACACCGAAACCACGCACGAGTGGAACAGTAGCCTATAGTCCAGGGGTCTCCAACCTTTTTTGTGAGTGGGGGCTCCCTGAAGGGATAAAATAGTCTAGTAGAGGACTACTTGTTTGATATACTCAAAAAAATATATAATTTGTTATAAATATAACCACAATGGTGCTTTTTTTTTTAAACTTTCAACTAACAACATTATGTCAAAGGGATAATAAAATACCTTGATATCCGACCTGGCATGAAAAATACTAATGATTTCTCACAAGCTGTTTTGATATTTTATTAAACAATCAATCCTGGAAAATATTCCAAGAAAATTTATTGAAATATGAACATTTATTTATATGAACATTTAAAACAGTCCAGAGGGGGCTATTTTCGTGCTTCGTCACGTTCGCTGACATACATAGCCGTGACTCGTCTTGTTCGGCCCGAGTTGAACATCGAGAGTGAAGACGTGATTTCATCTCCATGATTCTTGTGATCTTTACAGTCAGTGTTCGCTATCAGTCATTCCTCCCCTGGCTTGACAATTTCACCATGATGGGAGAACGATTTTTTGTGTTTTGTCAAAAAATGAGCAACATGAACTTAGCTTGCTTCGGTTGCAGCCCGTGACTTCTTAGCGAGCCTGGACCTGGTTAAAAAAAAAAAAAAAAATTGCTGCCTGCTTAAGTTAATGTTGCTTTCAACTCGTTAACTTTTTCCTTTTGTACCTGGTGAATAATAACAAACTGCTATTGAACTGAAAGTCGTGGATTGTGGTGAAATCACGTCTCTCCGCGCGTTGTGCCTCCCTGCTAGTCTCTCTCTCTCTCTCTCTCTCTCTCTCTCTCTCTCTCTCTCTCTCCTTCCACTGCCGCGTGAATGGACAGAAATAAACTAAAGGAAGCGGTATCCCCTCACTTTGTAGGTGAGACAGAGGAAATTAAATCCACGAGGAAAGCGAGCTGCGCTGAGACGAGTATAACGACGTTCACGGTTCATTTTACCTCAGGTTCTTGATCTCCTTCCTCATCACTGATATTTGCTCACTGAGTTTCTTCACATGTTGCGCACAGCTGCAGCAGCCCGACATTCTCGGCTCTGAACCCGCTCGCTAATAAAGTTTTTCTCACACGTAAAAAAAATGTATAATAACAAACAAATGCATCTAAGTTCTGCTAAAACTACAACCTAATAAGCGCCTAATGCGCTCGCTAAAAAGTACGGGTACTGTAACCAACTACGCCACCGAAGAGTCTGGGATTCTATTGGTTCTTTTCCATGGTGACGTTCCAGAACGGTGAAATACCCGGATAACAGTTACAAATGCACAGTTTTTAAATAACGATCTAAGCCGCTCAACATTCATCCAATCCATTGGCTGATTTTCATTGTGACGTATGAGAACGTTGGAATACCCGGATAACAAAAAAAATACAACGTACAGCAATCGAAACGGTTCAAATTCAAGACATTCGATTGGCTCTTTTTTTTTGTGACGTATCAGACCTGTGCGATACGTGGATTTCAGCATGTTGGCACCTCTCTTTATATCGTCGTGCCTATGGGCAAAAATTCCAGTTTTAAAGTTACGCGCTATATTGTATGGTTGACATTTTAAGTGGATCTATGTTTTGTTTGGTTAAAATGTCCTGCAATATTAAGCACGTGTGATACAACGACTCCACTTCCTTCCAAACCGGAAGCTGAGCTGCGAGCCTTGCAAATGTTCATTTGATTTGTTTCTCCCTCATAAAAAAAATGAATAAAGAAAGCGGAATTTGCAAGTGAAAGTGCGTATTTATATTAATTAACCGAGTTATTAAAAATGTTCCGCCTTTTGAAATAAACGAAAAGCACAATGAGTGCACACAGTGTACCACTTTATTAGGTAAACCATTCTTGTACAAAGATGTTACATGGGCATTCATAAAAGATAAGGCAATAATATTTAAATCTGCAAATTACGCGAGCATCTAAAAACCTTTTTTAGAGCGTAGAAGGACAGGTCACCAGCACACAACTTCAATCTTCCAGAAAAAAGGCTTGTAAATGATCCAAAAATAAATAACTCTCAGGTTTTTTTGCTTTTTGTTCTTTAAAAGAATTAAACTTAATGCAAAAACAGAATTGCTTAAAATGTAATACATGAAATGTTACACACTGTTGACACAAAGGCTCATCATGAGTTCAATGAGCCCCAGGCTGCACTTCCTCTTTGCCCAAATACTGCGGTATTTCTCTCTCGGAAGGTGTCGCTCTGCAGGTCTCACAACTGTGGTTTCTCAGACGAGACTTCGTGAAAGATTATCTACCTAGGAAGGTAGGGAGGTTGCTGGGATGGAGAACATTTGGTTACTGGCTGTGAAGCAGTCAGATAACTCCTCGATTGTCCCTGCAATACATAGAAAGATTGTTACCCATGTACTTTTCTGCAATACGCAGCACTTTGGTCCATAACAACACTGATGATAGAAAGAGGAGCCCATTCAGTAGCTGTAACTAGAGGAATATACTGTGCATGGAGCCCCATGTCTCCTACCCCGGTCAGAAGGCAGGTCCTCCGGGAGAGGTGGTATGTCCTCGTTCTCATCTGGACCCAGATCCTCGATCAGAACCACCTCCACTGGTTGGCTGCTCTTGGTCTCAAGCCCCAGTGTGTCTGCCAGGGAGGGAATGAGAATCTCCTCTGGCTGGGGCTGAGTGAGAACAGGAGCAAGTGATGGGAGTAAAGGTACAGTTTGGGAGGACATCTGCACTCCCACAGGGCCGGCTTCCAGAGAGGCCGCCGCCCCTGCATTGGAGGCCTCCACAGGGGGTTCCTCCTGGGCCTTCGGCAGCTGGTCTTTGGGGTCCGATTTCCTCGGCCGCCCTATTTTGCCAGAGCTGCTCTTCTCACTCTGAACTCTTTGCCTTTTGCTCTGCCCTCTGGAATCACAGGTTCAAAACAGTATTTTTCAATGCCAACATGATCAACAGCTTTACATACTGTAGTAGTTAAAAAGTTAGAGCTCTTACTGAGAGGTTGTAAGTTCAAGTATTGTGTTCCTACAAGGTGTTGAATAAAGTGACCCCATCACAAAAATTGTTTTACATGTGGAACTCTATGGCAAAATTACCAGTCACTATTTATTAACATTACTATTAACGTCTTAACATGTGTTTCAGGTGAATTAGACTCTAAATGCCCCATAGTGTATGAATGTGTGTGTTACAGTGTGTGTATTCATGCTCTGTGAAGGACTGGCATTTTGTCCAAGGTGTACACTGCCTCAAACCCTGTGCCTCCAGGACAGGCTTCAGACCACCGTGACCTTGCATTGATGCATCGAAGAAACTGTTCTTGATGGATGGATGGATTATTGTTTTATTTATCCAACTGTACTGCAATCATTTTCAGTGGAGCAATTCACATTAAGTACCTTGCTCAAGGGTATTGCAGCGAGGGCTCCCTGGGATTTTAACTAGTGACCTTCAGGGTGCAAATCATTCTCTGTTAGTCCTATAGTCCTAGTCTGCTATGATGTGTCCATGCTGAGGCTTTACAGTACAATATTCTGCCAATGTTACACCAAAGCGCAGGAAATGTTCCCCTTGTCCCTCTTTCGCAACAACCTAGGAACCCAAGTGTGTAGAGGTATGCAAACCTGAACATGTGTTTTTGTAGACAGACCATGCAAACCCTACAGATACCCCCAGTGTGAGCAGCCAGCTCACGGTATGCAGAAGCCCAGCCTGTCGGTACCCTAATACTGCTGACTGGGTCTATTCATCACCTGTTTTGAAAGTCTAATAAAAATGAGTCCCCAAGGAAGAACCTGTAGTGTTCTTAGCCCAAACAATTTCAGTTAAGATGTATAAAATGTTTATTTGCAAAACAAGTGCAGAGTAACATGTCGAGTTTAAGAGCTTCGGTCAGTAACGATAAATATCCTAGATGTTATTTTTTGATACTTACTGTGAGGATGTAAATGCCCCAAAAGTGGGTGTTTATCTATTGTCTTAATTCAGCATTTTCTGCGATAGATAATGCATTTTTGTGTCCCAGTCATAATTTTCATGTGTGGGAGCATTATTTAAGGCCTCGTTCCAGGGAATCGGGGAAGCTCTGAGCCAGCACTGCCCAGGCATGCTTCGCTCTGTGGGATTCTACCTCGACTCGGCAGGGCGAACCTGGGGGCTGCAGGTCTTCAGCCCACTTCTGCGACAGCATGAAGGAGCCGCTGTTATTTCCAGTGCTCCTCATTGCATCCTGTTATGCGAGTGTGCGCGAGCACCGCCTTTTGACCTAAATTTCTGCAGCCGTTAAGGGTAAACACGGAGCGCCTCTGCCTCTGCTCAGGTGTTTGTATGGCTACGGTGTGAAGTTCTGATAAGGTCCCGCGCGTGGTACCCGAGAGCTCAAAGCAGCACGAGGCCTGAGGGATCCGTCCCCTGGTTATGCAAAGGGCTGTAACTGCTCCGAAGGAGAAGCTCTTTGACAAATTACGCTCAGAGACAAGACATCTGAACCGTGTAGGTGTTCAACACCCTTTCTTGCCCGCTTTAAAGACCCATGCCTTAATGTGCCTTTGCCACTTTGTGAAGTGGTTGTTCATATGATATAAGATGCAATATTTACAAATTTACCCATGAACCCACTGGTAAGTTGCTTTCTCTTCTGCCTCTGCCTTCCTCTTCTTCAGGAGCTCTCTGTCCCTCAGTCTTCGGCGAATACCATCTGAACGATTAGGAATTACACACGTGTTTCTTCTTTTGTGGTCAGCATACAAAAACATAACGCGACTATGTGCGACAGAGTAGGTGTTTATTAAATTTCCCCGACCGGTTTATAACATGCAATAAAGGTGAACTTTATTGTAACTTTATTGTTCGTGTTTTACTTACAATAAATATGCATAAGTTAAGGTAATATTGTATGAATGTACTTGTAGACAGCTGACGTAACAAATTCCTCCCTTGAAAAAATAAATCCTAACAACTTTTTTCTTTTTTTTTAAAGTAATGTTGGCACAAGACAAGCGCGTTAAAATATTTGCATAAATTATTTATGACAAGCTATAAGTGAGATATAATCCTTAGCAACACTTTTCAAGGCATTGTCTCTCATAAAGCACGTGCTAAATGCCCTCATTGGTAAGTAGAATTGCAAAGGCTCTTTGAATGAATACAGATCATTTTTACAAATTATTTGTTTTCTCAATAGTTTTAACACTAGGGCACGTACAGTACTGCTGAGTATGCAGGATCATGTAAGGATAAAATGTAAGGAGGTAAGAACTATGTTCAAATCACCAGTGTGGAGTAGCCATATGAATGCAGAATGAGCCCGTGAGCTACACGGCGGGTACAGAATAGACTCAGAGACAGATCTCCTCTGTGTTTAATTATCTCCTACGGCCCCGGGTGAACTTTCTCTCTGCCGCATTCGGTGCCATATTTGCAAACAAGGTTTCGACTCATACCTTGGTTGTCATCTGGTTCCTTATAGTCTTTCTTCAGACCCTCTTTTTCCAGTGTCTCCATACCGAGCCTGTAGGAAAACTGATTTCACTTTCAGGGAAGAGAAATTGTGAAGAATTTCCAAAAAAGATCCAGGAAGTTTAATCCTTAATTCTGTCTATTTGCAGCTCCTGCTCCTTAAAAATAATTATCTGGTTAGACATTAACAGGGCGCTCGCAGTGTTCGGCAGCTTCGCCTTATCGTGTTTGCAAAGGTGGAGGACTTGGCACGGCTCAGTACAGAACAAGGCATGACTGCAACGCAAAAAAAGCATGTCAGCGCCCTAGGTTTCCCGCTTCTTAGCCGGACCTGAGCGTTCTGGTCCACATATGTGCTTCTGGCCTCTTCTCCCAACCCATGGATGTCCCGTGCGGAACCACGACTCCACACTTACTGCACCTGCTGACTCTCTCTGCCAATTTAATCCCTTTTTTATGCAACTGACCCGTGGTGTGGTCCAGACAAAGGAACCCAGTAAAACGAGGGGGAAAAAAAAAAAAACACGTAAAATATAAATTAGTCCTACTGTCCATGTGAGACCTAAGAGCTGCTTTTCAGCCTCACCTGGAGTCCAGTGCGTGATCCCAGCGGTGTGGTGAAACACGGTAGCTGTTCGCAGGCGCAGTGCAGACCAAGAGCAGACTGAGAAAGCACTCGACCCACGGTGTCTGATAGACATGGTACAAACAACCAGGGTCAAGTGCGCCGCCCGTGAGTGGGAACCCATCCTCCGCAGGTGTGTCACACAGATTCGCAGCCAGCGAAAGTACACACGAGGCTGCATGCTCTGTTCCATGCTGTTATACATAAGATATAAAGACATTTTTATTATGACTTGGAGGTGGGAGCAAAATCCTTTGTAGCATTGCCATTGTTGCAGAAGTGCATTATCTGTACCGCACCTCTGGACACTCCTGTCATATAAATTTAGCCCAGATTGTAAACTATATTTTTTATTGTTGAGCCATTACCTTATTATATTGTTTTTTTTTTTCCATGTAGTGTTTTCATCAACCGCTGGTACAGTGCAGGGCTGCGGTGACCCAGAGCCTATCCCAGAAACACAGGGCACAGGCAGGGTACACCCTGTCTGCAGCACCAGTCCATTAGAGTGCAATTATATTATTATAGTTATATATTAGCTCGATGAATCAGGGAACCCAGGGGTCATGTCTGGATCCCTTTGCTTCAAGCTTCCATTCCTGCAAATGCGAAGACAGCGAGTTTCTTAGCTCTGCCGAAAAGCATGTTTTACAGATAGCTTGAATAAATATTTTAAATATTTAACTCTGAAAGCAGTTGAAGCAGAAAGACATTTAAATTCTGCATACTCGATTATTCCCTTTAACGCCTCCTTCTCTAAAACCTTAATGCATTGCTTGTCTATTAAGCGTTGTCTACTAAGCGCAAAAGGAAATTCTTCGATAAAAAACGATTAAGCCACAGTTTGTCTCATCAGACCAAGTTTTGTATTATGATGTTTTGGAAAAGGTCACGAAACAAAGCAAGGCGCCCTGTCCCACCCTGCTCCCGCGACTTGCCCCGTCTTATCTCCCCCCGAAAGGGGGCTTCTTGCATTTTGGGTGTGTTCTCAATCTTCTCCCTGCACATTGAGGCCTGGTGCAAGTCACTCCGGGAGCGAGGGGCCGCCCCACAGACGGGGAGAAAAAAACGACTGTGGCGCTTCTTATCGCTCCAGGGGACATAGCTGTGGATACTGTGTCTAACACCGCAGGAGGCTTGTAGTCCTCTCAACTACATCTTTCGAAAAAGTGTAAAAAATGGCACATTCCCAACAAAACTCGCTGTCAAATGACACAATCGCGGAGCTGCGTATGAGAATGTCGGGGGCAGGAAGGCAGTAGAACTCCAGCCTATAATCTAGGTCTTCCTTACAAGCTGTAGTGCTGCTGTCCTTCATGTAACATCTACACTACATACAGTAAATACTACATCGCAGTGGTATCACTCATAGCACCTCACTTCTGACCACAGAAATCAATAACCCTCCGAAGCCACTATATCCATTTGGGCCACAAATAGGTAAAAATCAGACATTCCAATAGGGCACCCCAGCATCGGTTTCCAAGTGTCCCATATGTGTATGTTCACACATGGGTTAATGATGGGCTCCATATGGAGCAAGGGTAGGCCCTTTCTAGGTGGACATGCCATCTCCATGGGCTACATGTAGGTCTTTTCAGAGCCCGACTTCACCCAGTGGTGGCGTAAACCATGTAAAACGTGTTTACTTAGCTAACTATGCTGCATTTATGATCATTTAAAAATTATAATATGCATGATTATAGAGGACCTGCGCACAGTCTGAAACTACTTGTCCCAAACGGGATCGCGGCAAACCGGAGCCTAACCCAGCAACACAGGACGCGGGGCTGGAGGGGGAGGGGACACACCCAGGACGGGGCGCCAGTCCATCGCATTGCACCCCAAGCAGGGCTCAAACCCCACACCCGCCAGAGAGCAAGCCCCAGCCAAACCCACTGCGTCACCACACCCCCCTTACAGAGGACCATTCTTTATTAAATATACACCTCTGAAGACATTGTCTCCTTTATAAATTTTGGGCAAAGAACCACTTTGCCCGCATAGCTCATCTGAAACAAACCATGTGTTTTGTAATAAATTTAGAGCATTCTTCTAAAATCAAAGGATAAAAAACATTGTATTTCAATATAAAAATTGACTTGTTTGGTTAAAACAAAGTACTTTACATTGAACATTACTGGTATGCTTGGCATGTTGAGCACAAACGCATAGCGCTAAAATATAGTTTTAAAACAGTGTGGAAAATAAGTATGTGATGTTGCCTACGGCACTGAAAACTTTTCAACCACCACCAACTTTACAGTGGTCATTCTGTGTTGCTTTGCACATCTATGTGTAGATGCGACACCGTCTGAGGCAGTTTGCAGATCACGTTTCCCGTGAAAACACCGGTCACAGTAAATGTAGTGTACTTCACTGTACTTGTAAACCCTGCTAAGGTGACACAAAAATCACAGAGCCCTCTTGTGGTGATCACCTCACACTGGATGGACTATTGAACCCTATGCAGGAAATAAAATAATAATATTTAACTAAATATCATTTATACCTTTACTTTCCAGGCCTTTCTATTTGTTTCAGTCAATCAAAGCATTTCAATTTTTCAACTTACTTTCTTCCACATTTTTTTTCCTCAGTCACAGCTGAATTAAAACGCAAAAGCTTCAGTTTTTTTAACAAAGCAATTTACAAAATGTCAGGTTTAGATTTTTGGAAAGAAAAATAAAACATATTTACAGGTTGTTTAATAATTAAATGAAATAACATCTTTAAATTCAACAATGAAAATGAAGAACAAGTTTGACAGAAGTTACTTTGAATGTGCGGATACTTACAGTGTCGGCAATAAAGTTTAGTCTGCAGAATGATTGCTCAGCCATGATAAAATGAGTAGATAGGTTATTTACAAAATATGTTTTTGTAGTCGTAACACAGTGATATTAATGGATTAAAGAGGGTCCAGAGGAAAGAAAAAAATCACATACATCTTACACTTTTCAAGTTAATTTGTAATGGTCAGTAAATTAGTAATTCGTTTAAAGAGAAGGAGAAAGCCATAAATAAATTATTAGAACTGTGATTAAGACATCCGTCCGACTGGTACATTATTTTCAAGAAATGTGTTGGTTTTTGTAAGCTGTGGTGAGTGTTTTCATTTTGAAAGGTGTCACTACATTTCTTTGCAGGGTAAGAAGTGTGAAAGCTTCACATTTCCCAATATTAGGTAGAAATAGCAATTCCTAATGGCAGGATTCCATATTACAAAGATTCCAAAAAGCCAAATGATGAAACCCAAAGCCGAATACCTGAAATACAGACTTGTTAGTGTTCGTGAATACAAGGCAGTCACGGAAAAAACTGGTATCCACACTCCAAGCACAAAAATGTGACTTCTAGGTTAAAGAACCTGTTTAAGCTGGTGATCACATTGCTTTTCACAACTGCCAGGTACAGTAGGACACTATCAACCTGAAGATAGCAAGTCTGCGTCCTGCGGGCAAAGTGTTTGACCCCCAGTGGAGTAAATCACATAAAATACTCCCGCCAGCTTTGGAAATTGATTTTAAAAAGTTCCTCTACATAACAATGTTGGCTATGTGTCATAATAATAACTAGAGGGATGGAACAGTTTCTACACTGTTTTCAAGGTGCTTCCCTCTAGTGTGTCCTCACATCACACAGAAACAGCACGTTTCCTCCAGCATTCAGAATACGCTGATTTGCTGTGTTTCAAGGCATGACAGGAACTACAGCACATTTGCTCAATTTCTAAAGCATAACTTTAGTTTGATGAGAATTAAGGCAATAAAATGGACTAAAATCAGTTTGTTGTTTATTTATATATTTCCCATGTTTTAAAATGTTCACCAATCTACACAATTAAGACACATTACCAAACAAAATTTGTATTTTGTTAAAGGTAGTATTTCAGTCTTTGACTAGATTATTTTGATGTTTACGTAATTAAGATGGACCTATATAATTCCTTAATTATTTCCTGGGACATTGAGTTGGATGAAAAAGAAGGAAAGTAGATGCGTATTGTTGACAATCTGTTGCATTGTCACACAAGTCCACAGCGTTTATTATAAGGATATTGTGATTTTATCATCCTCTGGCAACTGCACTAGGGGGAAACTATAGCAGACGCAATGATTGTGGGATACCTTTATAGTAAATAAATGGTAATCTTTCATGGGTGCTTAGACTTACTGCAATTACTACCATGTAAAATTACATTACAACCTTGTAAAATTACAATCACTAAACAAACCACTGAAAACACTGTGTATAGACACACTATACATATATATAAACGAGGTTTTTAAAATTGAAACTAAAGTAACTGGCTGCAGACAGATCCACTAGGACATGGTAGGCTCTTTACTTTAAAGACATGATGCTTGAAAACGACTCAGAGAATCGCACTGCACAGAAATGAGACGCAAAAAAAAAAAAACAGAACGCAGATGAAAATCAGATAACACAACATGTGCGAAAAGAACAACTTCTCAATTCGCTTTGTGAGAAAGTTTCCTTCACTCAAATGACATGAATGGACAGCCTCATGAGAGCGTCATGTTTAGTAACTGCATTGCCTGTTTAACTGCAGTGGGAGCCTCTGGCCACGGGCGGCGCTGTTGAGTATATATTCGTATCAGTCCCATTTCCCTCCATGGTTTCTCCTCTCCCTGAGTAACTTGGCGTTTGGTTCAGTTCATTATACAGTCCCATTTTCTCCCTCCATTAGGGCATCTCTCTGCCTTTTGGACTGAGTAAGAATCCCACCAAGAAACAAGAAGAACAAGGAGAAAAAACTTTTGCAGGGGAAGATGGACATGAAAAAGAGGATTCACTTGGAGCTTAGAAACAGGACGCCGTCTGATGTAAGTGCTTTTTAAGAAAAGAAAAGAAAAAACGCACCAAACCTTAGTTTTGTTAGCTTAGCTTGCTACTTTTTCTGCTTTCCTGGTGACCCGAGTAGGTAGCTAGCAAGCTAACGGCGGCCACATGGGTTTACTGTGTTTTCCTTCCAGATATTAAAAAAGGCGCAAAAATGCGAGCTGTCCAGACACTGAGCCTCATGGTTGCACAAGTCCTGGAAACAGCCATGTACTTTCGGAAAGCCTTATTCTTTCGGCTGCCGGGCGTTATGATTATTATTATCATTATTGCAGTCTTTTAGCGCTTGTCGGGATCGCGACTCGTTCGTTGCCGTGGTCCGGGCGGCTCGGTGCTCGGAATTATTAAAAAATGCAACTTGTGCGTGTGGCGGAGCGGGGCTGTGTTTTAAATCGCGATGCGTGGGACAGCGAGGGTTTATTTCATTCGAGACCTTGGGTAGCCATGTTTATACCCGCGAATATGGGGCGCCTTTATTACAAAGCACTTTTTATAAATGAAAACCCCCGCTAGACAGCGACACGGGGGCGTCCACCTCCCACTGTTACTTTCAATTTTTTTTTTAATTCTGTATAATTTGTAGATAGCCTGGTAGACGTTACAAAAAGCAAGACGGGCGTAGTCTTGAAAGTCCGTTTTGCATGTTTTTTTTTTCTTTTTTTTTGTATGGACGTCCGTATTGGTACAAAAACTAGTTTTGATATTTTATTCTGCTGTCCAGCTCACCGCTTGGATTAAAGCCCCCCTCTTTCAGGCGTTGGACCGTTTTTACATGTGGCTTCATAGCTAGCTGGTTTACATGCACCGTGGCGGACAAGTACACAATTTTAAACATGATCAAATACTTGTGTAGTAGCCGATTTTTTTAAATGCATCGAGAAACGAGAATAGGTACCGACGCTTTAAAGTGTTATACCGATCGGCAGCAATACTTGACATGTTTGAACTGAGACGGCAGAGTATGTATCACCCAGCGAGGGAGTTACGTTCCCGCCATATTAGCTACGTACACGGTTAACCCAGCTTTATATCGTTAAATAGAAAATGGCGAGATTTAATCGTAAATTTAGCTCGGTGGTGAATAAATTGTTATAGCAGGCCGAATAAAAAGTAGTTTGTCGGCGAGTTTTAACGAAGACGCGGTTGAATCAGGTCGGCGTGCCGAGCGAGTGCTGTTGCTTAGCCAGCTAGCTGGGACATAGCGACATCCGAAAGCAGGCATGCAGAGCTCACTACACCTTTACACGTTCATACCTAACAACGTTTGTCGGAAATTAAAGGGGCTTATTCGGTTTTATCGAATACAGAGACAGTAAAAAGGCATTATCTTGAGTGAATCGAGAGGACGCGGCGCGCCGTGTCTTGCGAGTCGCCATGTTGTCACTCTGCCGTCTTTGGAGCTCTGGAGAAAGGAACTCTCTCCATCTTTGTCTCACTCATTTCCCCTTTCAACGGTTCCTTCGCCATTCCGCCACAGCCTCGAATCATTAGCTCGCTCCTATCTGTGGACTTGTACCGACGACTTACGCGTTTCGATTTTACCCCTTTAACAAGGTGAAATTAAAAATAACAATTTAAAGGAGGGGGGGGAGAAAAAAAAAATCTTTGTGACGCACAGGTGTGTTCCCCCCTCCGATGTCTGTGGCGAGCTAATGGCGGGCTGCGCGAGACTCCTCTTCGACAGCGCTTTGGCCGCGCTGCGCCTCTTAAAAGGGCAACGCCGGCACGAGCGACTGCGAGAGCAAAGGGCGCGTGTGTCGACTAGCGGCCGCGCTCGGGCGGCGCGAGCCCCGCGGGGTCAAGCATCGCGAGCCGCGGCGGCGCTTCTCCTCGTGGCGGCGCGTGCGGCAGAAAATGCGCTTGCGGCTTGGCGCTAACGTGTCCGCGTCTCGTTCCGTCCGGTGAAGCGCATTTTAGATGCAAGTAAAAATAAATTAACAACTCCGATTATGGCTGCCTGAAACTGAAAAGTTAATGGGACTTTTCTGCTTTGAAAATATTACATAGGTGTCCTTTCGCAGTTAGCCACTGAAGAGCTAAATTTATGGCGGGGGTTGCGTTTGGGTTGGGTCACGGGTGAATATGAAGTCGCTGTGAAAAGAAAATAAAAGACACAGAAAAAATGAAAAACCCATTTTGGGGTTACTACATGTGGCTCCAGGTGTGTCATAAAGCAAAGCCTTTGCCAAAGGACGGATAAAGTTTTAAGAATAACCAAGCACAGGATTATCTCACTTTTCTGGGCCAGGTGGCCTTCAGCAGTCCAACAACAGTTCCCTCCATTTAGATTTCTACACCACCCCCTAGTTCTGAAGCACACAAATTATCATTAATTACATAAGAGCCCAATTTTTTATGTCCATGGATTATGGGGTGAGTATTTGGATTAAATTAGGTAGTTCCTTACAGCATCATGTCTAAGTACTATTGATACTTTGTTGTTATTAATGTGGCTTTTCAAAGTAAAACCAATGAGATTGTTCTGGTTTAAACTTTCTATTGCAATATTGTATTGTTAAAATACAAAAGTTTGATGAGTTTGCCTTAGTGTTTCCATCTCATTTGGGAAAAAAGTAGTTGCCAACTGTATTTAATGTATTGTGCAGTTTTAAAGATGGACATTATTGGCTGTCTAGGAGAAAGTAAACTAGAGGAAATACTGAAGCGGGTTCAAATGTGTTAAATGATTTAGATCACATATAAAGCAAGCATTATGTTGGCTGGCCCTTTCATTATAGGAACTCCAACTTTGAACCACAAAGCTCTGTCTTTTTCGTGTATTTTATTGATTGATTGTCTTGGCAGGTACGAGAACTTGTTCTGGACAACTGCAGGTCCAACGAAGGGAAGATCGAAGGCCTCACCCCAGAGTTTGTGAATCTCGAATTTCTTAGCTTGATCAACGTCGGCTTGATCTCAGTTTCTAACCTTCCCAAACTCGGCAAACTAAAAAAGGTGATCCCTTAAATCGTGCTAAACTTTGCGTACTCCTACCAGTCTAAACCAAGGGAAATGTGTCTTAATGTTTTATTTCCTTCCAAATTCTTCTTCAGTTGGAACTCAGCGACAACAGAATTTCTGGTGGACTCGACGTTTTAGCAGAGAAACTCCCAAACCTCACACATCTAAACCTAAGTGGAAACAAACTTAAAGACATCAGCACGTTGGAGCCATTGGTATGTCCACTCAGTCCTGCATACACCAGTGTTGCATTGATTTTGCTCTCTGATTTTACTGCGTCCACTTAATGTATGTAGTGCTCAATCTCACCGTTAAAGTTTGAAGACATCACAGGTTGTATTCCAATATGTTTCCCTGACTCAAAAATCATAATTTTCAATAAACAGATTTTCCCTATACTTAAGTATATAAAGATTCTAAGCCATAAAAGATTGTAAGCTTTTAAAAAAAAAAAAAAGCTTTGGATATTTTCATGATACATATAAAATATGTGTATTATAGAATATATATTGACATTGTAGGAAACAAGTTATTGCTGCATTTGATATATTCCAATATTTGTGATAATTCCATACATTGAAATGCATTATTCAGTTTGCATTCAGTGCAATATTTTTTAAAATGTTGTCTCGTGATTTTTTTTTTTTTTTTTTTTGAAAGAAAATTGTTGAAATGCTTTCTGGGTTTGGTGATGTCTGAAAGCATTTTGCTGGATATTAAAAAGTAATGTTAACCACAAGTTATGTGGTGCCTGTTAATGAAGCTAAATGTTGTGATGTTGTTAGGGTTAGTTTGATACTCTTTTTGTCAGTAAAACAGCAGGATACCTCTGGGGACTTGAGCTGATTACCAGCAGCTTGTGTATTGTCAGCACCACGAGTTAGAACATGACAATGAGTCCGAAGTTCTAACTTCAGTGTTCCCCAGAGGTTATTGATAAGTTTCCTGAGCTTTAGTGGGGTGGTATTGTTCAGGCTATCAGTGCATGTAACTGTTTTAAATCTGTGATACAAACAAAAATTACAGATTGGAATGTGTAGACCTCAACAATACCAATTTATTTTTAGAACGTGCCACGTTTTTCCTATTACACCAACCTTTTTGTGTGGAATACTGTTAAAATACTAAAAATGTTTTGGAGAGGTGAGGCAGTGTTCAGCTTGGAACTGTCCGGTTCATTGTTTTTGTATGTGGCAAACATTGTTTTGAAGTTATAGATTGTCTTCTGTCAGTCCTGGATGGTTCTTGATTGAATCAGTGCTTTGATTGTCACCAAAGAAGTGTAATGGAATTTTGGAGGGCCTGGAGACAGGTGGTCCTCTGTAGCGTTCCCCTATCCTCTACTGATCCTCCATGGTCTGCCTGTTTTCTAGAAAAAACTGGAAAACCTGAAGAGCCTTGATCTTTTCAACTGTGAAGTGACTAACCTCAATGACTATCGGGAGAGTGTGTTCAAGCTCCTGCCTCAGCTCACCTACCTGGATGGCTATGACATAGAGGACCACGAAGCTTCCGACTCGGATGGAGAGGTGGACGGAGATGGTGTAGATGACGAGGAGGATGAGGAGGAAGGTGAGCCTCCAAAGAATTTTTCTTACATTTGTGTTATCCTCCTTTATTTGGATCATCCAGTTTTTTTGTGTTGACCACCTTGGTTGCCTTTACCTGTGGGACAGAAGGAGAGGGTGAGGAGGAGGAGGATGAGGATGGAGAGGATGGGGAAGAGGAGGATTTTGAGGAGGAAGATGATGATGAGGATGATGAGGAGGAAGCTGAAGGAGAGGAAGAAGATGAAGATGTAAGCGGAGAGGATGAGGTAGGATGTTCTGCTTGGTGGTCAAGTAGAGGTGCGACTAACTGTACAGTTTGCTCGGTTTCCTCTTACCAAAACATCTTTTCCAGGAGGAAGACTTTGGCCAGGATGGGGAGGTGGATGATGAAGAGGATGACGAGGATGAGGAAGACGAAGGTATGTTTCAGCTTTTGACACAATGTGAAATTCTGCCACACCCTGGGCCCCGTAGCAGTGAATAAAGCAACATGTCTTGCCTTCCAGAAGAAGAGCAAGGAGGGAAAGGAGAGAAGAGGAAGAGGGAGGCTGACGACGAAGACGACGACGAAGACGACGACTAGAAGCAAATGGCCTAACAGTTACCAACCCCTCGCCCCTCCCCCATGCTATCCCTCTCCTGTCTCCCCCCCTCCCACAACCCCCCCAGGACTCTGCTCTTACAAAGGACTAGACTGTACTGGCTGGACCGGGCCTTTTGAGGTGAGCCCGGGGAGCGTTTGCGAGAGAAGCTCTCCAGCAGTGATCCATTCAGCATTCCACAATCTCACCACCAATCCTTTGTGTAAATCCACTCGAGGACTTTGGGGACTGGTATCTAGTTTTGGTTTTAATGCTTTTAATATTTTGTTGAATATTTTGGGGATTTTTTTTTTTTTGTGTGTGTTTTTTTTTTTTTTTTTTTTCTTTTTTTTTTTGTTTTGTTTTGTCTCCTTGCCCACTCCACCCCAGTAAAATTATTGCTATAGCATCAAGTGGCAATGGCTGAGCCATGATTTTGGAGTGGCCGCCTGTTGCGCAAATCAAGGTTGTAGCTACATTTTTACTTTCTGTATGTCAAAAACAAACTTTGTAAATAAAATCTTAACATTTTGCGCTTTGCTGCCCCCGCTATGCTTTCCTCTGCTGCTGCAGCCGATGTTAAATGTGCTCTTTTTATCTGCATATAGAGGATTTGTTTTCACCTCTTGTGATAAAAAGTGTAAAATTCCACTACGATGTGGGATGTTTAGCAATGATGGTGTGTGTGTGTGTGTGTGTGTGTGTGTTTAAACTGTCTTGGAAGAGTACAGCTTGTTAAACATAAGTTTATTGACAGGAAAGGGGTGGCTGAAGGTGCAGAAGTGGCACAGTGAGATGCTGTCGTTGCTCCTTTTACAAAACTCACTTATGCAAGATGTGTTTCAGCAACTCAAATAGTGACTGATGAGGTTCTACCTCATACAGCATTGCACTGGGGGTAGAAAACCTGTGGGGAAAATCTGGCACATGATGTCTGTGGTCTTGCAGGTTCTGGAGTTACCTTTCAGTATCTGATCTACACCTGGAATACCAGGTGAGACCAAGTGTTGAATAAATGACCAGTAGTGGTCTCCTTGGTCTGGTATGAAACCTCCTTCACATCACTTAACTTTTTGCCAGGAAGGAGGAACCGAGAGTAGAATGGTGCGTGAAGGTTTTTTTGTGGTGTAATCTATTTAAACATCTGAGTAAAATATAATACTGCCACCTGCATTTTATACAGGAATACATGTTTTTTTAAACTGTGACTGTCATTTCTGAGGTTGTTATAATGCTATTAGTTTATCTTGCTATGCAAAATGTTAGTAGTGCTGTACAGAAGTATTTTTTTTTTCTGGAATTGCTAATGACTCAACTGTATGACCGTAAATATAAGTTCTAATAATGTGGGAAAAAAATCAGTATATTTTGTATATCTTGCTGTGTTTACCAACACAGGAAAAAAAAGTCAAAATAGTTTTATATAATTTTATTTTATATACGTTTTTGTATTTCCTGGAATATTTGAATATGACAAATTAAGGTTCTTTAAGTATTTTGTACTTGGGTGTGTATTTGAGTGTGGTACATAATTTTGCTAAGAGATGTATGACTTTATATACAAACTGTAGTTGGACAAGTACTGACATTGCATATGAAAAGACTCCTTTCTACAGACATACACTGGATATGCTCCTGAGACCATGGCATTAATTTTTGTACACTCCAGGGAATAGATTTTAAGTTTCTCCTAAAACTACATACTACAATGCTGAGCCTTAATGGACTTCATAGGGGACACTCTATGCCATGTATGTTTGGGGTGAAGCTTTTTAGAAATCCTAGAAATGCATCCAAAATCTTTTTCCTGGGTCCCAGGAGGATATTCAACATATATGTGGAAAAAAACTTGTGTAAAACATCATTCTGGCAAAGGGGGTCAATTAGTACCATACTACACACACACAAAGGCATCAGGTGCTGTCAGCATGACCACCTCAATTCCAGATACATGCATTGCTTCTTATTGGTATAAAAGCCAGCATGTATTTTGAATGGGCAGCAATTGCACAATACATTCCCAGCCAGCCTGAAGCACAATGTCAGGTGACCCCGATCTCTACAATTCCATTTTAAGAACCCCAGTGAAATTAACGTGCTTTGAATTCAGTTGGGCTTCCTTGCAGACTCCCCTCCAAGTCATTGTCACCATCCTGCTGGGTTACATTGCAGTTGGCAGTGAATGCTAGAGGAATGGACAACTTCTCTGCAGGTGATTTTACAGCTGTGAAACTCTTAGCACTCGCAGCTCTAAGAACCAACAGCAGCAGGAAAGCAAGACACTGTCAGTTATAAATGCATTGAATCCAGTTATGCATTTAGTCACTGCTTTTATATGCACTGGTACACATCTTCACCAGCAACATGGAAAATAAAACTCATTGTGCAGTCACTCCTCACTGTGCACTTAGATTTCCTAACAAACCTGACATTCTTTCTGCAGCATAACAAACCTGCTGTGCATGATGTAATTACTACTTAAGGGACTGGTGTAGTAAAGCAAGTCTGAGCAGGTGTGATGACTGCTATTTGATATTTCACTTTTGAGATGGATTGTTCTGCAACTTGGACCCTAACCGTGTTGAGATTGACGGCAATGATTTACGAAGATGATCGGCCAAAGAGATCGAACCAGACTCAACGAGTCTTCCCCTGTTCACTGATTCAAACTGGTCACATCTTTGACTTCCGTACAACCACACCACTTGTTGATATGTATGACTCAAGATCCTCCCTTTCAGAATTTTGTTTTTTTTTCTTTTTTTTTTTTTTAAAAAATGAGTGTCATGGACTGAAAAAACTTAAAACTGCAAGTGCCCATCACCCATGTCAAGGAAGCCTGCCATTTTCTTGCTACAGTTGTCGGCCTATGGTGAGACGGAAGCTTGAGCAGCTCAGAATTTGGCCGAACTAGCTCGTTGGGATTTGTTTCCTGCTTGGTCAGCGATTATAACGGACAAGAAATGTGATTTGTTCTTGCACATGGAGCAGCGGGGCGCTCAATGACTCAAAGAGCCCACATCGAAGACCAAGAGGTGCGATTCCATCTGCTGAGAATGCATCCCTCGTGCTCCTCTTCCCAACAGACATCTCTACATTCCCTTGAAGCAAAAACACGATCGCCCAACTTGGGTATCTGGATGTTTCTCATCAAATTCTTCACTATCCACAGCCACTGTACAGGCATAGCATCCAGAGGAGGTGGTGGGACCTTCGCTGTAACCGCTGCGTTTTCACATTTTGAAAGAAGTCCGCAGTTCAGTGCTACCTGCAGGTTGAACTGAGATCAATGCCCTTAAAAACAAAAAAACGCCAGTCGCTTTGTGTCACCTCTGAAGACCCCGTCCTACCCATAGTGGAGCAGTGATATCTGAACAAACCGGATGCTTCTCGTCAACACGAGAGAATCCCTTTTCTCTTCTCCTGTGTTCCAGTTTGGTGCTCCTTCTGAAAAGTTGTGATTCTATCAACTCTATCCCATCTAAAAACCAGATGTGTCCATTTGCTCCAGCCTTTGCCCATCATGAGTCTTTGAGAAGTGCTTGGACGCAATCGCAGCGATTGTGTTGGCGCTGCGATCGTGTCCAGGACCGCCTCAGACAAACGTGCAAAACGAGACATTCGTAAAAATGAACGGTCTAAACAAATCGGTGTTGAACCGGGAACCTCAGACGACCGACGGTTGGCTCTTTGCCCTTCCCCCATTTCTCACGGCACGCGGTCGATCCCAGTGAACAAGCGAAGCCGACGAGATGAAGAGCCCACGCCGAGCTGACCGTTCCTGCTCCGCAAATTTCCCAGCAGAGAGCTTCCGTGGCCCTGAGAGCTACATCATGAAGGAGGAAGATGCTGCAAAGCTCTGGGTCTCCCTGAATACTCATGGCAGATATGACAGCACAGCTGTGCTGAGCTGCAGAAGTTCAGAAGTTGTACACAATGATTCATTTGGCTGAGTTATTACCCTAAAATCAAAATAAAATATAAATAAATTGCAATACTAAAAACACTAAAAGAAGCACCTGATATGCACTGGTATAAATTATACCCACTATTAATTTAATTTAAACCCAGTTTATCAACTACAGGAAAAACTAAATCGGCAGTTTAATTGTCAAGAGCAGAATTTCATTCTAATCACCATCATTTAAAAGCAAATCATAATATAAAAAAATTGCGTTTAACTTCTGTCAGCAGGCAGCTGGTGTCAGTCTACTGTCAACGTACCATAATTAAAATATACAAATTAGGAAAACGGGAAAGAAGCAAATTCAGTGTGTCGCAAGGTCAGACATTCAATTGTCCTCGAGCGATTCCCAACAAGGGAAGATCAGCATCGTTCAGCTGCACACAGGTGTAAACAAGTTGATAAAAAAAGCTTTAAAAAAAAAAAAATAATAATACAAGCATTGGGTTTTTAGCACAGCGATGAAGGCTGGAAAAAAAAAAAAAAAGGATGCCGACAGGGGTGTGCTAGGAATGTGCAGCGGTGTACGAGGTGTCTCGTGCAAGGCTCAGCTGGGGCAGCTCTCCACGGAGAAGGTGCTGTTCACAGGTGGAGTCCAGAAGAGCCCAGAAGAGCCCAGAAGAACAGGGCCCTCGTTGCTCAGGAAAAATCCGGAGCGTCGGCCGACGGGGCCACGCCCAGCCCAAGGGGGCGGGGCCAGGACCGGCCATTCAGTAGGGGCCCCGGGAGTTCCTCACGTTCTTGATCTCCAGCTCCAGCTGCTTTATCCGCACGTCCCTCTGTCCCAGCAGCTCCCTGAGGCGCCGGATCTCTTCCTGCTGCCGGTAGAACGTTTGGAGGAGCTGCGGGGTGGACAACGTAGACACACGTCCCTTTAGCACCGATTAGTCCACAGTCCCTGCGTGGCCCATGAGTTCGCGACAAAAACCTCGGGAGAACACCATGGTATCTTTTGTTGGTCGCCACATCTGCCGTCATGATGTTATGTTGGACCGATGGGTCCCTAACTGGAAGCAAGGTGATTCCAGAGCCTGATGCCCTGCAGCAATCGTATTATTATTATTATTAGAATAATAATAAAACACACACACACACGTGCACACAGTCTGAAACCCAAGTGGGGTTGCGGTGAACCGGAGCTTAACCCAGCAACACAGGGCGCAAGGCTGGAGAGGGAGGGGACACACCCAGGACGGGACGCCAGTCTGTTGCAAGGCACCCCAAGCGGGACTTGAACCCCAGACCCACCGGAGAGCAGGACCTGGTCAAACCTGCTGCGCCACCTCGCCCCCATAATAGTAATAATATTCATCTGACACTTTTCCTCAAGGTGACTTACCATGTTGGGTCTCTGCATTACGCTGCTTAGAATGATTTACCCATTTATAAATGAGGGTAATAGTTACCGTGTCAGTTCAGCATAAGTCCCTTGATCACAGGTACTATAGCAGGAGGGGGATTCGAACCCAGAACCTTTGATCGCAAGGCAGATTCTGGAAGTATTGCACTACCCACTGCAGCCAAATTGCACATGGGAGAGCTGACTCCGGAGTGTTACAGCTGCTGTCTTTGGACCCAAATGTTACAGGTTCAAATCCCACCATCTGCTGTAGTACCCTTGAGTAAGGTACTTACCCTGAATTGCTCCAGTAAAATTACCCAGCTGTATAAACTGGTAAATAATTGTAACCTTAACATTGCAAGTTGCTTTGGAGAAAAGCAGTGGGAACATTAATGTACACGTCACCGTTACCAAAATCTACAGCCCATGCGGTGAAAAGGAAAAAAAAAAGTTTGATTTTCCCGGGAAACTTTACAGTTTTACCACATTTATTTATTCATTTAGCTGATGCTATAAAGCACCTTAAAATGTCAAACCACTTAGAGTCATTTACTCGTTTGTACAGCTGGGTAATTTTTACCGGAGCAGTTTAGGGTAAGTACCTTGCTCAAGGGCGCTACAGCACAAGTTGGGATTTGAACCTGCGTTCATCAAGTCCAAAGGCTCTCACCACTACGCCACCTGCTGTTTCCTTTATAAGGCAAGTACAACAGTGCTGGAGAGCAGCACGCAGTAGGAGACGGCGGAGTTGTCTTTCCAGAAGGAGCGGTCGTACCTCGTTCTCCGTCTTAGGAGGAGAGCACTGCAGGAGGTCGCACCCGTTGGACACTCCCGTCACCACTTTGTCTTGAACCTTGTCTTCCGTCCTGCTCTTGAGGTCGCCGAGGGCGTCGGGCATCTTGGACTCTTTGGTATCGAGGTTCCCCCGGATGTAGGAGAGCTCCAGCCGGTCCGGGCGGCTTTGGGAGCGCTGCGGGTTCGGGACGCCGCTCTGGTCTTTGCCCTCCGTGGAGCCCGGGTACGCATCCGGTGGTTTGGCGCCCGGCTTCAGAGACATGAGCACAGGGCCTGGACCGCAACGGGACGGGACAGGACAGCCCGCTGAGAATTACGCACGGCGGTCATCGGTGTCCACAGAGCGTCTCCCGCCGCACAGAGTCTGTCCTGAAAACTGGGCCTCGGAAATACGCTACGGGTGGTCCGGTGCGGTCGACTTAGCACATGCGTCCCATCAACCTTACGGCATTACTTTCGAGTCCCAACATTTGGTCATAATGCGTCGGGACAAGCGCTCCAACATCGGCCGACGGCTCTGCAGCACAGCCGCAATTCTTAGATTCGGAAAGTGTCTATTAGCAACTTTATTTTTTCATTTACAAAAACCTGCTTTGATCCGTAGAGTGTTTTGCTAGCGATTCTATTCAAGTTATTTCTTTATTTTTACAATGTCTAACAAACGAAAATGTGACCGCTCTGAAACGAAAGTGCAAAACAAAAGATTACGGAACGAAAGCGAAAACACCGCACCACAAAAACAACATACCGTACTGCATTTAGATTAATTATTTTGTATTATTATTTTAACATATATAATGTGCGGAATTAGTGAAAAACATAAGAAAGCTCTGTTACGGAGCGTAGCGTTATGTGCATTCAATTTTCATACATCCTTATGGTTTATATAATGATGGTTTATATAATGCTGAAGTGGACTTGCGACGGGGCCGAGGGAACGAACGCTGCAGGAAATCGAGGACCACCTTGGTGACGTTGAACTTCAGTACAGTTTTTCATTCATTCATTTATTCATTCTTGTTACTTTTGGCAAAATATTGCAGAGAAAGGCTCACGTGTGATGAAAAGGTTTTAGCTGAAAGAGAAAATACTAGGAAACCAATTCCACGCGAGTCAAAGGGTAAACCGATGACTGCTTCTCACATCGAATTACACTCATCATCATTCATCTCTGCAAACTCCTGCGACAAACGGTCATTTTTCGCCATTAATTAACCTTCCGTTAACCTCTTCACGCCGGAAATTAGATGCCTTCAGAGGTGGGGTGACAACAAAAACAGACATATATCGTCCATGGGGGGTCACCCTCCTGTGAATCAAAGCAAGACTGGAATTGTGGAATAAACCCTGACAATATTATTCACCATTAATTTATCACTCAGTTGACACTTTACCCAAAGCTGCCAACAATTTACGCTCCAGTATAATAACGGAGATTTTATGACAAGTCAAGCACCTTCTAAGGATGCAGCGGTACTGACTCTCCTGGGACTTGACCCAGCAACCATCTGGTTTCAAGTGTGCGTCTTTATCCATTACTGTGTCTGCTGGCGCTCATTTGAGCATAAAGTCCCGTGTTGCCTTAACATTAATTTTCCGCAGTTATTCCTAATTCTTCGCTCAGCTCATCTCAACAGGATGGGACCCGAGAAGCACGGAAATGCCAGTTTACCAGGAATTACCTGAACACAGAGTAAGTCTTACTGTATGCACCGTCTCATACGAATGAACGTGAAATTTAGGATCAACGGACAATATTAAACGTACAGTTCATGCTCTCATGATAAAATTGTCTGGAATTTAACAAATTTTAATTAAAAAATATTTTTAATTACAATTCTATGCCTGTTAATCTGAATTAAAGGTATGTTTTAGTAAATTGTGTTTTATTTCACCTAATGTCCTGGTAGTGTGGAGAAAAATTAGATGATATTTTTAAAAAATTCTATAATAATTAATCAATATATTATAAATAGATAATTAAAAATTAGTTTAATATAATGGTGAAGAATACACTTCTTTCCAGTTTTAGCTTAGCAAAAAAAGTTATACTGATGTTATGTATTGAAGGCTGTAGGCTTTAAAATTATAATATATATTTTTTGGGTTTCATCTTACTGATTTACCAACCCCTTTCTCCCAGTTACTTTATTTCTTTTTAAATTCCGGAATATACATTTAAAAAATAGTGTTATGCACTGGATTGTTTGGACAGTGTAAAGGGTCCCATTGCACATCTCTGGAGGAAGGGCTCTGACCTTTATCCATCCCAGACAGCCACTCTTCTGCCATCAAGGCAGGTTCACAGCCCGCAGTCATGGGGTAGATGTCCTCCTGGTAGGACTCTGACTGCAGGTGTGAGACAAACAGAAAAGCAAACAAACAGAAGTGTGATTCACAGTTGCGAGTGACCACCGGCGATGCAGGAACGGTGCTGGAGCGGAGCCCCGGACTGGTGCGAGGACGCTACCCACCCTGCGGGGCACGATCATGGCGAGGGGCTCGATGAGGCTCTTGATTGTCACCAGTCTGTAGAACCGGAACACCTCGCAGGAGCTCACATCCAAGCCTCTCTTTGGCATGATCCCTGACGGGGGGGAGGGGTCCGCGTCAAGGGAGATGCATGTGCACGCGCACGCGCGCACGCACACACACAAAAAAAACACTGCCAGTGCAGGTTGTTCACGACAAGATGGGGAGAGAGAGAAAGAGTGAGGGGGGGATAAGAAGGGTAGGTGACCACATTGCAGCGCGCTCACCCATCCCTTTCTGGGGCAGCAGGGAGCGGTACTCGGTGAGGAACTGGATGTAGGGCTTCTCCGAGCTGATCTCGTAGTACCTGATGTTCCCGTCGCCCTGGAATCAAACAGACGGCCCCCTGCAATCACGCCACCATCACGGCTCTGCTCCGACACCTTAACCGCACACGGCTCCGGCGCTCCCTCTCGCCGAGCGCAAGCCTTCATCACGCAAGGATGCTTCCGACCCACATACTGACTTCGGCTCAGCTGCTAAGGGATGCGAGAATGAAAATACCTTCCCGGCGATGTAGAGCATATGGGTGTCAGGGTCGTAGAAAGGGAAGAGCACCCCGGAGGAGCCATCCAGGTCCTCCTCCAACAAAGGCACAGAGAGGTCCTCCTGAAAGACACACACACACACACACACACACACACACACACACACACACACACACACACACGTTGCAGAGAATCAGCTGAACAAAGTAATTCTGCGGGGGAAAAAAATGCCCTAGATCGGGTTTTTTTTTCTTTTTTTTTTTCTTTTCTTTTTAAATTTTTTAAACCTTTCTTATTCCACTGACCCCTTTGGCAGTGTGCTGAAGCCTTTGGGCCCCTTCTCAGAATAATGTATTTCAATGCATGGAATAAAATACATAGGATTACAATAGAAACCAGTTATACTGAAACAGAGTTATCAGAATATTAATATTGCCTACATTCATAACTTAAGGATGCTACAATTTAGACGTTAGGGAAAATAAAGATGCGTGTTTTTCCCCCCCATCCAAGTTCACAGACCCCAAGTTAAGATCCCCTCACACCCTTCATAAATCAGATTTACATTCATTCAACAGACGCCTTTCCCAATAGTGACACGCACTGATTGCCATGCAGCGTTTAAAATACACCTTTATTCAATGGGACTCAAAATGTTAGATATGCTGCACTGAATTCCCTAGAGTCATTCAGTGTAACACACACACACACTGCGGGAAAAACACGAACACTCCCCATAGACTGAGCTGGGATCGAACCCGCATCCGAACACATTGAGGCTACGCGCTGTGCCGCCGTGCATGCAATAACCTTCACAGTATACTGCTGTGTTTGTACTCTTCTAAGCACTGCCGTGTTGTTTTTATTCTGAAACTTCTTGTGCCAAAAGAAGAGTAAAACCAGCACAATGAGGGAGCAGCGCACGGATGGGGCCCCACACCACCGCCACTAGAGGGCGGTACAAGCTGAGTGGGCAGGGTTTCCCCTACCTGATCCCAGAGGGCAATCTGCCTCTGGTTCCAGCGAGAATTTCCAGTGGAGAGGAGCATCTTCAGGTTTCCCAGAAATAACACTTTGTTGGCTTTATGCAACTTGCTGTTGGCCACCTGAAATAAAGCAAGGAGAGAAAAAAAAGGAAAAAAAAAAAAAACACTTGAATGCTCTGGCTGAGGCATCCGAAATTTAAGATATTTACATTTACTTATCAGACACTTTTCTCCAAAGCAGCTTCCAATGAATTGTATGTAGTGTTATGAGCCCACACACCTTATTCACCACGGTGACTTACACTACTTACACTGGGTCACTCATCCATACATTAATGGAACACAATTCTCTCTGTCACTCACACACCATGGGTGAACCTGAACAGCAGGTCTTTGGAGTGTGGGAGGAAACCAGAGCACACAGAGGAAACCCACCCAGACACAGAGAACATGCAAACTCCACACACACTGAGTGGGGATCAAACCCATGTTCTCTCACACCTCCCAGGCGCTATGAGACAGCAGTGCTACTCACTGTGCCACCACAAACATTCAAAGATTTTTAAATATTTATCATTACTAAAATAGATAAATAAAAATCGACAAGGAGAAGTTGCTTGTTGCATAAACTAATTAATAAACACACATGGAAATCAGTACAAAGCGGATGCCGGTGCTCGAAGCTGATGTGTGCAGAGAGAAACGGTGCACAGGTGTTCCATGTTGACCCCAGGTGTCAGTTTTGGATGTGTGGTGTTGAAGGGGCCCAAAGCAAAAGGACACTGACCCATCCCTGTAGCCTGCACTGCCAACAGTGGGGCCAACTCACAAAGCTAAGCGACTTGCAATGGCTTACCCTTTTATACCACTGGGTAATTTTTACTGTGTCAATTCAGGGTAAACACCTTCATCAAGAGTACTACAGCAGGAGGTGGGATTTGAACCTGAGTCCCATGAGTTTAAAGAAAGCAGCTCTAACCACTACGCCACCTGCTGTCCACACAATAGTGGTTCTGTTGTGAAAGGAAACTCTCTTTTTTGATGATGGTTCATGGATGATGCCAGGAAACTTTAGTCTATAAATCCAACCAAGAGCTGGTGTGCATCAAGGCTCCCAAAAGGGTCCAATTCAAATTGAAGAGGAACCACAACACATGTGCTAGGGTGGACACACTGAGTTTTGGGGAAAAAAAAAAAATGTTATAGCCCTTCCAAGCACAAAACTCTGCTCCCCCCCCCCCCCCCCATCACCTTGCTCAGGTTTTAACATTTTAGACTAAGTACCTTGCTCAAGAGAACCACAGCAGTAGGTGGGATTCAAACCTATTTCCTCCCAGTGCAAGGTGGCAGCTCTAACTACCACGCCACCTGCTGTCTCAACCAGCTGCCGCTCCAAAAGGAGCACATCAAACTCAAGTTTCCAGCCAAAAAAGCAGGAACTCTATTATTCCTTAGCACTGGAGCCAAAATCCAGACTAATGCGTTAACCTATTTTTAAAAATTAAAATAACCACATAAAATATTTTATATCATAAACAATAAAAAAAAAAAAAAAACCTGGAGGTGGCAAGAATGACTCGTACAGACGCACACAGACCTGCAGGAGCGTCCCGGTACGGGGGTCAATGACCCGGATCTTCTTGTCCTTGCAGGAAGTGGCCATGAGGCTGCCGTCCGTGTTGAAGGACATAGAAAGCACCACGTCCGTGTGGAGGCTGATGGTCTTCACCGGGTTCTTGATCACCTGCTCCGGGGAGTCCAGGTTCCACACCATCACCTGCACGTTGGGGTGGGATAGAGAGTCGAGCAGGAAGCAAGAGCTGCAGGTGCTTAACTAGCGCTGTGTGTCAGTCACACACCCAGGTGAGCCCAAGACTCCCTGGGGCCGACGCGCCGCTGCAAGAGAATCCGAGGAAGCGGGACGCATGTGTGGAACAAGACGGGTCTTGCGCCGCCAACGGAGCGCGTCCTCAGCGGGAAAACGGAAAAAAGCCGCTCGCTCGGAGGCTGTATCCACACACCCGTGCCAGTTTCCGCAGATCTCCGCTCACCCCACACACAACATTCACCTTTTCCACACCAAGAGAGCTCAGTCTGCTCCAAAGTTACACGAGGACACAGGTGAACATACATCTCCCTGATTTTCTAGAAGGTTCCTACTGCTGTATCAGAGCTCTTTCTCACTTTTTTAACCATCCCCATTGCCCCACATATCAGTATTTAGTTGAAAGTTCCCCACACGCCAGCAGGAGCATTTGCGCCTCTCTACCTCTGTTCTCAGACTTGGCTCAGTGGAATGACCTCCCTCTTTCCCCCAGAGCTGCTGAACCTTCAAGCAGCATCTCAAAACAAAGCTCATCACTCATCTGTCCAAGAAACTTGAAATCGAGCCATCGCCGAAGATCATCTTCGTTTGTCACATTACTTAGTTTTACAGGAAGACGGTCATGCAAGTTGGATTCAAACTATCTGAACTTCGACATTCATCTCTCTCCATCGAAGCATCTCATCTGCTGTGACATGCACTTTCGTTCAAACTGGTTACATGCCATTTTGGAGAAAACTGTTTGATGAATGAAGTGCAAAGGTAAACCCCCACCCCCCCAACTCCTCCACATACCCATGATGGCGTTAAGTCCTGTTTTTGTCGCCTAAATGCTACCAGCACTAGATGCGATCTTGCGGAACACAGAACGGCCCATTTGCGAAGCCGCTCCTCACCTTGTAGTCGTAGCCCGTGCTGAAGAGCACGTTGTTGGCTGTCGGATGCCACTCGATCAGCCCCGCGCGCCGGGAGTGACCCTGCAGCTCCTTCCGTGGAACCGTGATGTTCTTCAGCACACCGTGCTTAGGAATGTCCCAGATTTTCACCTGTTCACCAAGAGCAACAACACAGGAGCCGCATGACTGACGGTGAAAGGAATTAGAAGGAATGCATGATCACGTGTCACTCCGAACTGGCAGAATTAATAATGATAAATAATAAATAATTAACCAATTACTCAGATGATGATATTAATTATTAACAATATCTCTGGACGGACCGTGGTGTCCTCAGAGCAGGAGGCTATACAGTAGTCGTTGAAAGGGTTCCACTTCACGTCCATCACGTTGCCCCGGTGTCCGGACACCTTGGGGTGGTGGGGGTCCACCTTCCCCGTCTGATGAGAGATACAGAAAGACGGTTGGGGGTTAGGAGCGAGAGCCCACCTCCCCAGGTCTTACTCCACCAGAACCCTTCATCATTCCGCTCAGTCAATTCGTGCGCCCAGTCAGCGGCTGAGGTGAGGAGCTGAAGTTCGATAAAACCCGGAGCGTCTAGTCGCCGCGAAGGCAGGTTTGCTCCCGGATGCCCGTGCGTCCTGGAACGCGAGTGGGGGGGGGGGGGATGTGGAGGATTTGAGCACGGGGACCCTGGACCCCCAAGGGACCCTGTTCACCGTACCGCATGTAGGCGTTTCCTTACCTTGGAGCCTCAAACGCAACCGAAAGAAACGGGACATTCTTCACGTCGCAAGACCGAACGCACACACACAGTGTTGCGACACCATTTCCCTCAGCGAGCCAACGCACTTTTCCGGAAAGTCCTTACGCGTGCGGCAGACGGGCCAAAAAAGGAACCGCAGACGCGAAGTCGCAGTAATCCGCTTCCCTGGCAGTAAAACGGACAAAAGCCAAATTTGCCCACCAGCATCGGTGCACGGTATTTAATTCAAGGTTATGTACGTGTCCAGCAGGTGGCGTAGTGGTTAGAACTACCGACTTTGGGCTCAAAGGACTCCTGTTCGAATCCCCCCTCCCGCTGTACCCTTGATCACGGCACTTACCCTCAACTGGTGCGGTAAAAATTACCCAGCTGTAGAAAGGGGCGAATCAGTGCAAGTCGCTTACGGGGAAAGCGTGCGATACATGTAACTACCGTCATAGTCTAAGATACATCCATACGTTATGAGAATTTGACTTTAGGAGGAGTTCGGTACCCTGTGTCACGAGGCATTTCTTTGTGTTTACGAGGCTCGAATTTGGATGCCGGGTCCCGCTCTCCGGTGGGTCTGCGGTTTGAGTCCCGCTTGGGTGCGTCCCCTCCCCCTCTAGCCTTATGCCTTGTGTTGCCGGGTTAGGCTCGGTTCCCCGCGACCCTGTATGGGACAAGCGGTTCGGCCAATGTGTCTGTGTGTGCCAATTTAGATTTTGCGCAGTGCTTGACAGCAGAGCAGCATGAGACATTTATTCATTGAGCAAACACTTTTCCCCCCCCCCAAGCGATTTACAGTAACTAGTAGTCATCCAACACCTTTACCCAAGATGACTTACAGTGTTAGATATACTACAGTAAACTCCCTACAGTCACTCATCATCCATAAAGCAGAACAGTAACACACACACACACACACACACACACACACACACACACACACACGGTAGGCAATCTAGAGTCACAAATCCCCCCGAAAGCCATGTCTTTGGACTGTGGGAGAAAATTGGGGCACCCAGGGGAAACGCACACTGTGTGCGCATCGCGAAACTGCTACGGATGAGCTGAAGAAGCGCAGGCAGAGAGCCGTACACAGTTACGCATCCATCGGTTCGGGAAACTACCTTGTTATGTTTGGTTAGGAACTAATTTTAATAGCGATATTTTGGCACAAATGGGTGTTAGTCTCAAGGCTTTGGAGCTCTTAAAAAAAAAAAAATAAATAATTACTGCTGATATTTAATTATGTCTTTGAGTTATGAGAACTCGCTTTACAAGGGCTTCTCCGGGAACACACCTTTATAACGTTGGGGAATACTACATTTACTACACAGCCTACCAAGTGGCTATTCCACCGCTACGAGATGAGCTGGATATCGACGAAGGGAACGTCGCAAGTCAGAACAGGACCCAGAGAGCATACCAGGTGAAAGCTCAGCTGGGGACGGAAAGAGCAAGTCCGCACTTGGGCTGGAGCTCCTCACCTGCCAACACCTACTGTACCTGGTGGGGCGCAGGATCTTGGCTCGAACGGGACACTTGGCTTCCCAACGAACTCTGCCGATTATCTCGTACATGCAAACCTCATAATCGAATCTTACGTTTAAAATAAAGGAGGTCGGTGCAAACGTGCGTTTACCACATTTACCACATCGCAGCCGGACGATGTCAGGGGTTTCGTGTCGATCGCACAGGTCGTGAGAGCTGGATGGGGAAACTGCATTGGGCAACGTGATCCTACCCGCATGCCCCTCGGTGTGTGGGAGCAATGACTCCATCGCTTGTACAGAAGAGAAGGTTCGAACCGGCACGGGTACGGCCGACATCAGCGACGCTTCATGACATCGCTGCTGCGAGGAACACCGGGGGGAGGGGTGTGCTGACACGGCAGGATGATGTCAACCCAGAGAGCCTGTCTCCGTAAGCACAGGTGTGTGTGTGTGTGTGTGTGTGTGTGTGTGTGTGTGTGTGTGTGTGTGTGTGTGCACGCGCTGGTGCAGCCCTGGGCGCCACCGCATGAGCAACCACAGCTTATCTACGAAAGAGCAGCCGCTTTATTAGACTGCGGGCAGAGTCAGGCGTGTTTTATGCGTCCGAGAACAATGGCACGGTTATTCCAGATGCACGCTCGCAGTCACGCGGACAAAACCGAGGTTTCGGGTCCGAGATTTAGAAGAGCGGAATCATTCCACTGAGCGTCTGTTTGGCTTGAGCGCACCGGGGTAACCTGATGGGACAGTTGGGGGGGGGGGGGGCTTCTTTTGATGAATCTCGGCAAGCCTGAAAGAAATTAAGGCACATAAATTGCGCCGACGTGAGGGTGAAGAGGTCCTGAGCTGGCGGTTTGCTGGAAGCCAAGTCGAAAGGTGCGATCGTTTCACGTAAGACACACTCCCGACGGCTCAAGGGTCTGAAAGATTAACGGCGTGGAAAATATTTGCGATGGAGGACGACTCCTTCGGCAATGATGTATATTTCTGTGGGGTTAAGAATGCGGTTAGAAATTCCTCGAGACAAAAAAAAAAACAGGAGCCAAACGCCCCGCAGGGGGCCAATCGGAAGCAGGGTCATAGGTCAAACGCCGGTCGCTGTCACAGCGCTGCTTCGGGCCGCTTCCTCCTGACTCGATGGGGTAAAACTGCAATGTGTGCCACTGTCAGGACATGGGAAGCACTTCAGTCCAGCGTGAGGAAACCCGAGCTTCCCCTTCCACCATCACCCTCGAACCCGGACTCGGACGTCGGCTCACGTGGTTAATGGAGATGACGAGGAAGGCTCCGCCCCCGGCGCATTCTGTGATGACGGCGATGAAGCGCGGGTTGACGGCACAGAAGTGGTTGTCATGGACGCTTCTGGTGATGGGCACGCCGTCGTAGCAGTTCTCCTTGGTGGCGGCCTTGCCAAACACGTGCCGGAACTTGGAGCTGCGGTACTGGGGACGCCATGTCATCTGGAAGACAGGACGGGACACGTGAAGTGTTGGCGTAGGACAACCTCATCGAAGGAGGACCTCAGAGTGACATGAATCCGATCCTTTTGGGCATCTCAAACATTTTCATGGCAGTGTGGTCTTTAACAATTATTAGCATTAATAAGAATAAATACAACAGACAGGATCACAAATGACGGCACGGTGACGCAGCAAGTAGCGCTGCTGTCTCACAGCACCTGGGTGGAGCAAGAGGACATGGGTTCGATTTCCGCTCAGCCTGTGTGGAGTTTGCATGTTCTACCCGTGTCTGCGTGGGTTTCCTCCGGGTGCTCTGGTTTCCTCCCACACTCCAAAGACACTCTCTTGAGGTTCACCCATAGTGTGTGAGTGAGAGTGTGTTCCACTGATGTATGGAAGAGTGAGCCAGTGTAAGTAGTGTATGTAGCAGTGTAAGTCTTCAGGTGCTCTGGTTTCCTCCCACACTCCAAAGAGATGCTGTTCAGGTTCACCCATAGTGTGTGTGTGTGCTCCACTGATGTATGGATGAGTGACCTAGTGTAAGTAGTGTATCTAGCAGTGTAAGTCACCTTGATGAATAAGGTGTGTGGGCTGATGACACTACACAGAGTTCATTGGAAGTCACTTTGAACAAAAGCGTCTGCTAAATATATAAATGTAGATACAAACCTTCTCCACAAACTCCAGCAAATAAGATACTGAACCTCCTACATACACACCCTTGTGCTTCCTATAAGTCATCCTTTACAGAGCCTTCAACGCTTGTGACAGCGCCAACTAGGCCATCTCACCTGGACCGGCAGGAGTTCGGTTGCTATGGTGCTCCGAGACCTTAGAGCACATCTTTCTATCTCATTCCATTTTATTTACTACCTGCAAATGATGCAAAGTGAGCATTAATAATGCTGAGCACCTTCACCTGGCAGTAATGCTAATAAAGCTGGGACAGGTAACAGAGACTTAAGGTGGACTGGAGCTTTACCGCTGTAGAAAGGAGGAGTCCAGGCTATATTGTTAGCAGCACACTGATGGACCACCTTTAGAGAAAATTACATCACCTATGTTTATCCCCCCCGCAGGATGGCAGCTAGATACATGTTTAGCATGAGTAGGAAAGTGACATCACCTCGACACTAACAAAATAACACGCATCGCTAGCACTGCGGAACCAGTGCTTCATGAAAGCCGACTTGGTAAGAAATGGCCCAGAGGCTTGAACAGAAGCAGAAGGTCATCACATTTAGCTTCTAAAATCCTTGTCGTTTAGCGTTACGTACCCGTATCAGGTTCTACCCTGGAGCGCAGGGTTTGAAGATTATGCCATATTCACCCTGACATTTCACAATGTTCTCATCCAGCTGATACACCTGGAGAAGCTATTGTGAGTTCCAGCCTGAAGGTAAACCACAGTCGAAAGAGGACTGAATTTCGACTAAACGAGTGCAAGTTTTCAGTCTTGGTTATGGATCGATCATATTGCGCTATTAGTTGCCCTCTTCCTCCTTGTGGCCAGTCAAACCATAACCCTCCACCGCTGACTACTTTGTGGTCCCATTCACAAGGGCTCCAAAACCGAAAGTCCACAGCTTCTCAGGTTTGGCCCCAACGCGATGGAAGGAGCTCCCTCCATCCCTCAGAGCTGCTGAATCCTTTTTAGCATTCAACACAATCTCTTTCAGAGCCACTACTCCCCCGACCTCCAAACTGCCCCATCGCCGTGCGTCTGTAAGCATGCGTGCAAATAAGTATGGAAGCATACTTTCTGCCACATATATATGTAAATATACATATGCAGAAAGCAGTTATGTATCGTACAGGTGAATTTAACACTGACTTAAAATTTGAACAAATTTGGACTGAGAGCTTGAGTTATTTCAGGTGATTCCATTTCCACAGTTTGTGTGCGCATGCACACACACACACACACACACACACACACACGCAAGTTGAAACTGAGCCAGTAATTCCTGCAGCTGGGAACCAACGCCCAGGTAAAACCCTCCACAAAGCATGGACTGTGTGTGTGGACCTTTGCCCTGCCTCTTCCACCAGGGGCACCTCTTTGCCTTCAAAGTCTTAATTTTAAAGATGATACCCGGCAGTTCTCTCTCATTTGGAGTTTTCATATTCTGGTTCTCACTTCTGGCTCAACTGGGAGGACTGAAGAAACTGGCTCTTCAAGAGAAACTGAACGGACCTTCAGCTGTGTCGGCGCTTTTCATCGGCCCTTTTATTAAAAACACACCGTTTCACAAAGCTGGACATATATATATATATATATATATTTTTTTTTTTTACTAATGTGATCGAGGTAAAGGAGGCGAGAACAGGCTTCTTCCGATTTTATTACCCAAAATAAATCCACATCTCCAGCAGCCCCATCCAAAGTTTCCATTCCTTCCAACAAGCTGCTCATCAGAAAACATTTCCACGTTAAAAATGTCAAGAATGCTTGCTGACGACACACGAACGAATTCTAAGAATGCATTCTACTACTAAATCTAAACCACAGAAATTCTCTGTTCTGCGAATATAAGAGACACAGAGGACAGATGCTGCCGTTTTACGTCGTCTCTCGAACCGCCCGGCTTTCCGCTCTCCGTGCCGATTTACCGAAAGCTAAGTGGACTCTGTGCCGTGAAAACACTGCCATCACGCCCAACTCGCTGTGCCCAG